>NW_027509197.1:40517500-40532500 GCF_051911475.1 Siphateles boraxobius
TGGTGAGCAGAAGATACTTTTAAAAACATAAAAAATCCAAACCTTTTGACTGGTGTATACATAAGTGTGTGTGTGTGTGTGTGTGTGTGTGCTAGTAATATAATATAATAGCCTACCTTCCTCTGTGGGCACGTAGATGTTGAGGTACAGACAGTCTTCGCTCTGATCATGCACGTATGTCGCTACCGTGTCCAGGTTTGCGGTAAACCACACCGGGAGCATGTCCGTGAGCAGGAGCCGGTCCTCCAGGAACTGTGGACACACCGGAGCGAAGTGTGTGGCGTTCCTGATGCTGGGCCACGACGAGGGCGGGTCCGGGGCCTGAAACCTGCGTTCTCCAGTAGGGGGCGTCGCGTACGGGACCCCCAGATACTGCTCCACGGGGCCCAGGATCTCACTGGACAACGACACCCGCAACCCACGCAACTTACCGTAATTCGTGGTCACCGTTGTATATTGTGCTTGCTGGCAAATGACGAGCGTAACTCCACAAATCAAAGCGAGAATCTGAAGGATCATTCTTGTGGTGTGCGAATGTGCAAACATGCTGAAAGAAGACGTAATCCTTACAACCGCAAATCTGTTAATCCGAAAGTGTCACGGATCCTCAGGCGAGCTCTTCCCGGTCCTCCTGATGCTCTGCGGGAGCTTCGGCTCTCGTGTTTACCGTATCTGCCATGTTTACCGGTTTCCTGATTTAATTCCGGTCGGGTTGATCGGCCTGTGGGAGAGAGAAATCATGATTTACGTACATCAGAAGCACTTTTACAGTATGTTTATCAAATAAATGCATTCTTGGAGAGCAAATATCTTCAATATGGTAGGATATTATTAATATCACAAAATTAAGTTTATTTACTGATTTATACCAGAAGCCCTTTTTACAGTATTTTACAGTACTTTGAGAATTTATGATTTACACCAGAAGCCCTTGAGCAGAATCATAATATTTCACTTTTTTTTTTTTTTTTTTTTTATAAATGCAGCCTTGGAGTGCAAATATCTTCAAAAAATTAGGATATTATTAAGATCACAAATTGAAGTTTATTTACTCTGAGAATTCATCATTTACACCAGAAGCCCTTGAACAGAAACATAATATTTCACATTATTTTTTGTTTTTACAGTATTTTTATTTATTTTATTTATTTGCAGCCTTGGAGAGCAAATATCCTCAAGATATTAGGATATTATCAAGATCACAAAATTCAGTTTATTTACTTAATTCAATTATTTACTTAATTAAATGAGAATTTATGATTTACACTAGAATCCCTTGAACAGAAACACACTCCGCGTGGCTGAGCAATTGGGAAATAAAAAGGCTTAAAGATGGTTAGCTAGTCTAGACCAAGTCAGCTTTATTTCTTTTTAATATATCATATTACCTCTTTTTTTATTATTTTACTTTGATTATTTTACTCTGAACTTTGAATCACCATTGTGTATGAAATGTGCTATATAAATAAACTAAAAAGGCTTAAAGCAGACTAAGAAGGTTAGCTAGTCTAGACCAAGTCAAGTCAGCTTTATTTCTTTTAAATATATTGGTAACACTTTACAATAAGGTTCATTAGATAACATTAGTTATGAACTAATCATGAACTGAGAATGAACAATACTTCTACAGCATTTATTAATCTTAGTTAACATTAATTTCAACATTTACTTATACGTTTTTAAAATCAAAGGTTGCATAGAAAACCGCTGTTTTAAATAGTAATAACATAGTAAAAATAGTAAAAAATAGTAGGCTATTTTTGATAAAAATAAATTCAGCTTTGATCACACGAATAAATTTCACTTTACTGTATATTCACATAGAAAACAGCTGATTTACATTGTAATAATATTTCACTATTTTTACTGTGTTTTTGATCAAATAAATGCAGCCTTTGGTGAGAAACTTCTTACAGATATCTTCAGGATATTAGGCTATTATTAAGATTACAAAACTAAGTTGATTTACTCTGAGAATCTATTTAAAAAGCTCATCTCTGGCTGATCAAAATGTCTTCTTGTTTTAACAAAAAGCTGGATTTTAATGTCTCTGTCCTTAATAAACACCAACCAGATGTTTTAGTATCCTGTGAAAGTAAAACACAGATGCAATCTCTTTAATATCTCAAAAAGACCAAACCCAGGGTAATATTCATGAGTGTCTGTGGATCTCAGTGCATTCGTACAGTAATGCCACATCATTGTACTGTAATTTCAGAGGTGTTTGTGTGCCGATGAACGTCTGTGAGAAACACAACAGGCTTTGTGTTTTCCTTCCATTCAGATGAATGAAATGTTCAGAGTCTCTGCTGGCAGGAGAAAGTCCCGGCTCTCGTATAACACGAGCCGTATATATAAATCTGGCTCACTCATTCAGCATTCCAGCCATTAACAGAGCTGACACACACACACACACACACACACACACACACACTCATCTGCAGGGTTAGCAAGATCTCATCTGTGGGCGGCCACTCGCCGAATGTTCAGCAACAAGCAAAGACACTCAATATATTCTTCATGAGGACCTTTCAGTGAAACATCCTTAAAAGCAAGACACGTTTACTGGAGAAGACAGATATCAGGCCTTGTTTTAAGGGAAGAACGCAGCTTGAATATTAAGAGAAAACAAGTGGAATAATTTAATAAAGATTCAATGCAATAACAAAAACACTTTTTCAGAAAATCCATCTTGAATATGAAATAAAAAAAGTGTAGCCTACTTTATATTGCATTTTTTATTTAATTTTATTTCACTTGTTTTCTCTTAATATCGTTATATTCAAGATATAGTTCATGAAAAATGCATTTTCTCTTCGCATTTCATTTGTATTAAAAATGAAATGCGAAGAGAAAATGCATTTTTCATGAAATATATCTCTAATATAACGATATTAAGAGAAAACAAGTGAAATAAAATTAAATAAAAAATGCAATATAAAGTACACTTTTTTTGGAAAAAAAACATCTTGAGTATAAAGATCTTAAACAATCAAGAGAAAACAAGTGAAATAAAATTCAATAAAAATGAAATTCAATAACAAAACACTTTTTTCAGAATATAAACCTTGAATATAAAGATATTAAACATAAACAACTAAATAAATAAAATGAATAAAGATTAAATGCAAAGACAAGGCATTTTTCAGAAAATATATCTTAAATATAAAGATATTAAGAGAAAACAAGTAAACGTGTAATTACATTAAAATTAAATGCATTAACGAAACATAAACAAAAGAAAACTTAATAAAAGCTTAATAGAATATAAAGAATATACAACTTAATACAAATTAAATTATATATTAAAATACACTTTTTCAGAAAATCCATCTTGAATAAAAAGATATTAAATGTAAACAACAAGTGAAATAAAAACTAAATGCAAAGAAAAAGTACACTTTTTCAAAATAAAACTATACAGGCCTATATTGAATATAAAGATATTAAACAAAAACAAGAGAAAAAAAGTGAAATAAAATGTAAATAAAAAATGGATTTATTTAAAATAAATAAATTCAATGCGATAACAAAATACACTTTTTCAGGGAAAAAAATCATCTTGATTATAAAGATATTGTCAGGATTTGGTTGTTTCATGTTCCTGCTTCATGTCTGTCATGTGATCCCCTGTTCAAGTCATGTGATCATCGTCTGATGTGTCATGCTGTCATTGGTTCATTGTTATTAGTCTTGTGTGTATTTAAGCCCTCATGTTTGCCATGTGTCTTTTTCAAGATTTGTTTCACTGTAACCACGGTTGGTAAGCGACTACGACTACGACTATGACTACGTCCACGTAGGGCTGGACGATTTTGGCTAAAATCATAATCGTGATTAATCGAACAAGTTACCTCGATTACGATTATTCAAAAAAAATCTTTCTCATGTGTCACTGGCAATGCTTAAACTGTAAATATGTTCACGGTTATTTTTTTTTATGAAAGAATGCATAATCCTATCTTTGTGATTCTAAAATAATGAAACGCACAGATAGCTTTTAATGCTTACTTATTAAATATTTCAAACAATTGAATCAAACAAAGCATACAATGCCTGAAATAAAAACGTCTTATAAAAAAGTGATTAAGTTTTAATGCAAAAAGAAAGTTTCCTAAAAATGTAGAAAATAGTTCTTTTTGTAAACAAAATAAATTATTGTAAACATTGCCATCTTAAAAGTATAATATAACTTGTATAAAACTTAAAAAAACGAATCCTTTTAATACTGTGTAGCATTTGTAAATGCTTGTGTTATGGAAACCTGCTTTGTGGAGTGGAGGCACGTGTTGCTGGGCGTTTGTCAGTCTCTCTCTGTTTTCGCGTGTTTCTTTGGTACGAGCGGCTCCTGTTGCTGAGTCGACTCAGTGTTTGAGTTCCCTTTCACACAGAGATTCCGGAAAATACACGGATAAAGTTGCCTAGGATTTGACCCGGGTTCGTTTGACTTTGGTTCATTCACACTGCCAGTGAGTGCGTTCACACAGACACACACAACCCGCAAAGACACGTGACATGTCCCAGCGGCGTCTATAGTGTGCTTATGAGCTGCGATTTCTATCGAGAAACCACGCTTGTGCATTTTTTTTTCTCTGATTCGATCATAAACTAGCGCATTACGAACCATTTCACGCTGGCGAACGATCCCGGCTTAACGCCATCATTACGACACGGCATTGATTACGGCTTTTGTTCACACAGCGCGCGTTCCGGGACTGAACACGGCGATGTTACTATGTCCCCAACCTGGCATCAATCCCGGGTCGTGTTTGCGTTCACACAGAAGGTGTTTGTTCTGGCAATTTCCCGGGATCAACGCGCTATGTGAAAGGGGCTTCAATCTCGCAGACTGGACGGGGTGGAGACAGTTACGTGACTACACACGCGGTAATATGTTTTAAGGGGAAAGTACATTAACACACAGTGTGCGGAAATAATAATAGGATTAAAAAACCGAAATAACCGACATGGTAAAATTACGTCGGTTATCGGCTCTGAATTTCGGTTTCGATTATCTTTCGATTAATCATCCAGCCCTACGTCTACTCTAGTTTTTGAGTTCATGCCACACATGCTCTTGTTTTATTTTTGATCTTATGTTTGTAAATGAACTGCACTTGGGTTCTCTCTTCAACTTGACTTCAGTGGAGTACTTTACAGATATCAAACATTAGAAAAAACAAGTGAAATAAAACTAAATTAAAATGAAATAGAGACAAAATCCACTTCAATTCCAGATAGATTCTCTTCCAAGCATTAATATAATATCAAATCTGCTTCTTTGCTAAATGTCTTGCTTTAAGGATGTTTGCACAGGACAAAGAGACAAGAAAAAAGAGGGAGAAAATTCTTGAGAATTTGACTTTTTTTCAGTGCAAATGCTGAAGCAAAACCTCAGAAGATTAACTAATGTCTTCACATTTGAGTTGAGCGTTAGGATTGCTGATTTTTATAAAGGAAAAAAAAAAACATTACATAAACTAGTACTGATCTTAAATGATCCGAATCCAGGCAGAATTAAAGAAAGCGCTGAATAATATTCTCCCCTTCACTTCATCATCAGGATTCAGGCCCAACAAACACAAAACTTTTAATTAGTTTTCACACAAAACCTTGACAATCACAAGCACATTGTTCTTGGCGAGTTTGAACGTGTCGCAGTTTTCACATTCACAGCTAATTCCTTTCAAAACTCACAATGCTGCTTATTTGCAGCACGTCACAGTTGACAGAGCTGTCCAGCTTTAACTACTAAATGTTTGATCAGGCTGTTTGTGCGTTTGTGTAGCTCAAACAAGCGCTCGCAACACCGAAGTCATGGGTTCGATTCCCAGGGTATGCATTAACTGATAACATGCAAACCTTGAATGCAACGGATAAAACCAAACGTGTAAATGTATATGCATTCGAGTGGAGATGCAGAGATGAACTTTTCCAGTTTGTGATTTACTGAGCATTTATACTTCATTATAGCCAAAGCTGACGTCTTTACTCTGAGTCGATCACCTGACCATAAATGTCATGTAGTGTAACAGTGGTGTAGTTACAGCATCTACGACTTCTGCTCGACACAACCACACTAACCCTTAGAAATAAATAACATGCAAAAACTTCATATGATCATACCTGGAACACTGATTAATATGCATTTTGCTTAAGAATCATATAGCCTATTAAAAACCAAATATCATCTTAAAGAGAACCTATTCTGCATGTGTAGTGTTGCTGTTTGAGCATTAAAAAGTGAGTTCTTCTCTATATCGGTGTCAGTGTTTCTGAACTCCTGAAACGCCTCCATTGTATCTTGAGTTTCTTCCGGGAACGAACACGTCACAATATTCCTCATTATAATAATTCATACGCAGAATAAAGGGGCGGGGCCTGGTTGAGTTAGTTAGTAGTGTGTTAAACTGGCGGTTATGGTAAGGGGCGGGGCATTTCCCAAACACACTCGAAGCGCTCGACCAATCACAACACACTGCTCCAGCCGACCAATCAGAGCACAGTGTGCTTTTCAGAAGGAGGGGCTTCATAGAGACAGGAAGTAAACAGAGCGTTACTGACAGACTGGGAAGAGAGGAGCCGCAACAATGGAGAATATGAGGAAAATAATCAACATTCAAGCAGGAAAACCTGTTCTAGCAGAGCCTGAAACAACATCAAGACTTTAGCAATAATAGATCCTCTTTTACAAATGTCCAGACTTGCTTTGTGAACTTCAATAGACATTCAGTATTTTTTTTTCTTTTAGGCCTATTATTATTATTATTATTATTATTTCCTTTGGAAAACAGAGAAATTCTGAAGAACTGCTTTATCCATACAACAATATTTTTGTATGGATACATTTTTGTCTTTTTAATACACTGAAAATTAGGCATTTTCAGTCAGAAAACGCTAGTAAATTTCACAATTAATTACGAAGAAATGGAAAGTAACGTGTTGAATTAAACGTGAAATTTGGAAGTAGAAAAACTGAAACAGTATTTTCTTATAAGTCAATTTGTGGTTGGCTTAAAGTGTCAGCATGTGGTTTAGAATGACATAATGAAGAGAGAATAATGACAGATCTTTCATTTTTTAGGTGAACTTTCCTTTTAAACCGGTGATAATGCTTGCGGCTGTTCTTTTGTGATGCTTTTAGAAGTGACTCCCAGCGGGTGACTTTTAAACTCTATTCTTGTATGCTGAAGCTATTTGTCCATGATTTTTGAGGCTGTTTCTCTCGACACATTTAATAATGATGTTGTTCAGACACTGACTATAGCGTAATCATCACCTCATGTTGCAATGCAAATCATCAGACCTCATTTACTGCTGACAAATGCTGCTGATTTGCAATCAAACTAATGCATCTCAGCTAGTTAAAAGGATATTTAGTCCTCTTTCATATAGCATTTCTATTGCTTTGTGCACCATACTATCACCTGGTGGTTCACTGATGAATAATACTCACATTAATGGCAATGCCCATGCCATGACAGTGTATTTAATCAGCTGAATATTTTAATAGTGTTCACTCAAATGGTCAAACCTCCAAAAGCCATTTTAATCATCTAAACCACCCTGGGCGATTGATTACCTCTGACTATTTCCCATAATTCTATACGACTGCCTTCTTTTTAATGACAATGTCTTTTTTTCTTTCTTTTTTACATAGCTAAAAAAGTGGTGATACCAACAAGCATCTTGTTTTCTATTGCAGGATAGATGTGCAACTCTCTCAAACATCCTTAATGATTCTATTCTTCTAATATATTAGTCATTCATGCATCAGAAGGTTGATATAATTGGGTCTCTTTGCATTAAAGCACAGGCCGTTCCATACAATCACCAATGACACCAGTTATTATTGGGGTTCTCAAGGATTATTAATGCATGAAGCTGAAGAGCCTAATATTTAAGATTTCAGCCGAAAACCCAAATGCATTCAGACATTAAATCTGTGCAATCGATGTGAACGTGTAAAGTAGGTTATTAAATCCCCCACAGATCTTACCTGCTTCACCCGGTTACTGTCCTGCGACTAACAGCCGGAATAAACCCAATCACTTCTTTACGAATGACAGAAACATAGCCATGTTTTCGACTATATCGCTATATTTTCCATCTATCATGCTGTTTTCGTAACGATCGTCAAACATCTATATGGTGATATATAGAAAGTCGAGAAAAATCTGATATGGAGAAAAAAGACCATCTTATAGCCTATGCAACCTGCGGGTACATTTAACATGCATAATCAGGCACAGCTGCTTACCTTCTCAACAGCACAACCTGAGGTAAAAGAAATCTTAAATCCGAGGCATGAAGAAAAGAGACCGAGCAAAAGATGCGGACACTGACGCCAGCGCGGAAAATCTCCAGAAAACAGCGCGCATATTCATCGATTCTTTATAAGGCAGGGAAAAAACGTCCTTGCATCAGTGAAAACCGCACAGATAATCCCGCACACAATAATCTCAATGCTCCCATCGATCCTAGTGTCTTCATGTGTGTCTCACTCGATTCAGCTCTATTGGGTTTGTGTCGAAGAAGAATCTCAGTGGCTGCGGACTGACTGCATTAAACCTCAACGAGAGATTTACATGAGAAAAATGGAGAAGTTCAGAGATGACAGGACACTCTGTCAAACGGAGCATTCAGAGAACTGTTATAGCGAGACACACCTAATATCAGCCTGTGCACCATTCACGATGTAGGATGGTTTCTTCTAAGAACGTTTTGCTAACGTTCCCATTAACACGTTATTTCTTAATGTTCTCTGCACGTGCAGTTTTGAAGGAACATTCCATTTTAGAATTTTGTAGACGTTATTGCAACGTTACTTTTGAATGTTCTCTGAACGTTCTAAATTCCATGAACAACGTGTAAATAAAGTTTTTGTGTTAATACTTTTGTAGGCTAAATAACGTTGTGAGAACATTAGGCCTACTAAAGAACAGATAACTGTTTGCGTTACTGGAAGAACGTTTAATTATTTTCGTTTAATTAACTTTTGTTAGCATACATTCTGTGGATATTCCCGGTACATAAATCGCAACCAGCCAAACTTAATGGGAATTCAGTTTGCAATTTGCATTAGAATTACCATTAAAGTAATGTCCCCATGAAATCAAAATTGAAGTTTTTTGGTTTTTAGTATGAATGTACTCGCCTTACTGTTATCTATAAGCTAGTGCGCTCCAATACAATGGGAAAAAACTCGCATTTAAAAAATATAAGTATTCACAACTCACAGTCTCTCACTTCCGGCAATATTGATCAATGATTTTGATGACATAACTCTGCACTTCAGCTTCTCATCAGATTTCCTGTCCAATCAAATGCTCTATAGAATCTGAAGCTCCGCCCCTACACTATAAATAGACGCTGAATCTGTGGCTGAAATCGTCACTTGTTCACACTATTACTATTTTTGACATGCTGAAGGCACATAGTGCACTATATAGGGGATAGGGAACGATCCAGCCAGTGTAAAAATGTTTTCCATTAAGGGTGAGTGAGGTCTTGGCTGTGTTCAGCCCCGACAAAAAGTTGCAAAACGTTTTTTAAACGGAAACGGTGGTGTGTTGAACACCCTGTTCTGATGACGCAAGAGTTGCAACTACGGCAGCTGAGAAAGACCATTCTTTGAGTTCTTTTTGAAGAATTTTGTAGCCTGATGACTTCGGTATAAATATGTGTTTAATACTGCAAAATACGCTCGATGTTACAGTCACTGCCTTTGCCATCCAGAATAAAAGAGAACATCCCATGTGGTTCCTAATTATTGTGATCAACATTTGCCTCGCATTTTAGGACGAAAAGACAAACATTTCAGGTGAAGGATAATCCTTTTCTTACCCCCAAGACTGTGTTATGATCTATATGACCTTTGTTGAGGTTGATATGCTATATTTTCACTATAAAACTCTTACGACAAACATGTCTTCTAATATCTTCAATTGTTGCGTATACCGAGCTGCAGGACCTTTTGTAAACCACTTTACTTGGACTCATTGTGCGAGCTGTCTCTTTAATACCTCGTGGTTTATATACATGATTGGGTGGACATTTTTTAAATGCCGTTAAACACCGCTTCCAGGAAACATGTTGTTCAACCCGGAAACCGTAGCAAAACGTTGCCTGGTTTCATGTTAGAGTCACACAAACCACCGCAGTTTCGGTCCAGAGACGCGACACACAGAGCGGATCATATGATTGATTCGCCGCAGATCAGAAAACGCATCGTATCATTTGAATTCTGCACAGAATGCTGTATTTTAAAGTGATATGGAGGATATTAGGAGGCTGAGTTGTAATATAAACTAAACACTATTGGCTATTTTTAAAAAGGGGAGGGGCCTTTTTATATGCCCCGCCCTCTCTTCCTGTTTCAGTGGAAATTACATCAACACTGAATAACGCTGTGTGTTTCAAGGCACTTTAGTGGACCTTTCAATTTAAAGAAATGATTTAACTGTTGTAAGTGTAGTATTTAAGGCATAATTGTCTTTTTTTTATCAAATGATTTTTGTATAAAAAAAAATGTCAATGTCATTCAGAACCTGTATGACTTTCTTTCTTCTGTGCACACAAAAGAAAGGGCTTTTTGTCCATAAAATGAAAGGTCAATGGGACTCAAACTATTTCTCTGATAATACAGTTTATTTTTCAATAAGAATTAGCCATTATCATGATCTCAGACACACAACATATTAAAACAATAGATGGATAGTTGAAATGCCACCTATACAAATGTGTAACCACTCGTCTCTGCCGAGGTTGTCTGATGAGTCTGGATTTCTGCTGCAATATTCAGATGAAAGGTCAGAACGGGTTCACTTAACTAAAACAGCCTCACAGTCACCAGATCTCAGTCCAATAGAGCAGCTTTTGGAACGAGAGATTCACTTCATGGATGCAGCAACTTTGTGATGCTTTCATGAAAATATGGACTAAAGACTGAGGAATGTTTCCAGCATTGAAACATACTTGTTGAATCTCTGCCATATATATATTAAACTTACACAGCAACTGCAAAAGAACAGTCGGCCTGTCAGTTTATGAGATTTGATGAGATGACAATTGGGACAAAACCAAGTATAGTAGAGCACTTCCATTAAACCCTGCAGCGGTTATTTATTAATTTTATTAATGGTCTATATGCCAATACCAACACCATGCGGGAGATTTATGGAGAGTTTCTTCTATTTCACAGGCTGCATGCAGATTGAGCTGTCAAAAAGACTAGAACACCAGATACTTGAGGTTTACGGCATTTGTGTGCAGATATTATTGAACTCAATACAATTTGCATTTATTTGTATAGCGCATTTCACAATACACATCCTTTTAAAGCAGCTTTACAGAAAATGCATGAGTCAATATTACAATTTAGAGTGATCTGTTATCAGAGGAAACTAAGTTTTTATTTCAGAAATGTACATATACAAAATCACAGTTAGCGAAAAAGGTATTAATTTAAACAATGTGATAATTTAATGCAGAAACAATGAGCGCATTGAAGTAATGAACACTTGTTTATTAACAAATGATTATGACATAGATGTGTTTTCGCAGCGATGCCTTAGACCGGATAACAGGGAACCCTCTTGGCTAATTTTCTGAACAAACATTATATTAATGCCAAGAAGACATAATGAAAGAATGTTTGTTCATATTTATCTGTTTTTTAATAAAAACTTAATTTGGTACAAAAATATTTTCTGAATTTTTTAGTTGGATGTTCGTCTTAACATTTTTTTTAAGTGTTACTAATTGCTTCGGAATGTTCAGAGAAAATTAAAAATTAACGTTTCAAAAATGTTTACAAATGGAACGTTCCCTTAAAATTTGCATAATAAAAAACTAAAAAACAAATGGATGTTTTGAACGTTCAGACAACGTTTTTATAAATTAGCAAAATGTTTTAGAATATATCTTTGTTAGTTGGGAAGAACTGTTTTGGTTCGCCAAAGAACCTTTCAGTGGTCAGAACCATTTTTTAGTTTAAAGAATGATTAATTAATTATTAGAACCACTGATGTTCTCCAAGGAACCATCAATGCCAGTAAAGATTTTTTTAAGAGTGTACACTGACCAAAAAGTGTCCCAATTTACCTGAATTCACCCTATATCATTACTGTATGTTATGGAAAATGTGGAAGGGTAAACTTACGCGTGATGAGATGAGATGTGGTGATCTGATGTGATGTGATGTGATGTGATGTGATGAGATGTGGTGAGATGTGGTGATCTGATGTGAGATAAAATGTGATGTGATGTGATGAGGTGATCTGATGTGATGTAAGGAGATGATATGATATGAGATGAGATTGATGTGATGAGATGAGATGAGATGTGATGTGATGTGATGAGATGAGATTGATGTGATGTGATGAGATGAGATTGATGTGATGTGATGTGATGTGATGAGATGAGATGTGATGTGATGTGTTGAGATGAGATGTGATGAGATGAGATGAGATGTGATGTAAGGAGATGATGAGATGAGATGTGATGTGATGAGATGAGATGAGATGAGATGAGATGTGATGTGATGAGATGAGATGAGATGTGATGTGTTGAGATGAGATGTGATGTGATGTGTTGAGATGAGATGAGATGAGATGTGATGTGATGAGATGAGATGTGATGTGATGTGTTGAGATGAGATGAGATGTGATGTGATGTGATGTGATGTGATGTGATGTGTTGAGATGAGATGTGATGAGATGAGATGTAATGTGTTGAGATGAGATGTGATGTGATGTGATGTGATGTGATATGATGTGATGTGATGTGATTGATGTGATGTGATGTGTTGAGATGAGATGAGATGAGATGAGATGTGATGTGATGAGATGAGATGTGATGTGATGTGTTGAGATGAGATGAGATGTGATGTGATGTGATGTGATGTGATGTGATGTGTTGAGATGAGATGTGATGAGATGAGATGTAATGTGTTGAGATGAGATGTGATGTGATGTGATGTGATGTGATGTGATGTGATGTGATGTGATGTGATGTGATTGATGTGATGTGATGTGTTGAGATGAGATGTGATGAGATGAGATGTGATGTAAGGAGATGATGAGATGAGATGTGATGTGATGAGATGAGATGAGATGTGATGAGATGTGATGTGATGAGATGAGATGTGATGTGATGAGATGTGATGTGATGTGATGTGATGTGATGTGATGAGATGTGATGAGATGAGATGTGATGTGATGTGATGAGATGTGATGTAAGGAGATGATGAGATGAGATGTGATGTGATGAGATGAGATGAGATGTGATGAGATGTGATGTGATGAGATGAGATGTGATGTGATGAGATGTGATGTGATGTGATGTGATGTGATGAGATGTGATGAGATGTGATGTGATGTGATGTGTTGAGATGAGATGTGATGAGATGAGATGTGATGTAAGGAGATGATGAGATGTGATGTGATGTGATGTGATGTGATGAGATGTGATGTGATGAGATGAGATGTGATGTGATGAGATGTGATGTGATGTGATGTGATGAGATGTGATGAGATGAGATGTGATGTGATGTGATGTGATGTGTTGAGATGTGATGTGATGTGATGAGATGAGATGTGATGTGATGTGATGTGATGTGTTGAGATGAGATGTGATGAGATGTGATGTGATGAGATGAGATGAGATGAGATGTGATGTGATGAGATGAGATGTGATGTGTTGAGATGAGATGAGATGTGATGTGATGTGATGTGATGTGATGTGTTGAGATGAGATGTGATGAGATGAGATGAGATGTGTTGAGATGAGATGTGATGTGATGTGATGTGATGTGTTGAGATGAGATGTGATGAGATGAGATGAGATGTGATGTGATGTGACGAGATGCACTTCTAATGACCCCCGAGTGGAACATGAGGACAGAAAAGGCCGGCTGATTGATATTTCATCCCTGACATTAGGTAGGAGGTTAAATTAGTTATTGAACCAGCTTCAGGCTCATATCCCTCTTCCATGTAAAGCGCTTTGACTACCCAGAAAAGCGCTATATAAATGTAACAAATTATTATTAATATATCATCTGTTCAACAGTCTGGACAACCAGACAGAGGATTGCCTAGATTATACGACCATCCTCATACATCAAACAGCTTTGGCTATTTTTGTATGAGTTTGGAGAGAAATCATTTGATACTATACTAATCCCTGTTTGTGGTGTATCATGTCATACATATCACGATACAATATTATTGCGATACTCCAAAACATATGATAAAAGGTTAACCAAAAATGAACTGTTGATTAAAAAGCTAAATTTGGTTTTACATTGTGTGTGTAAATGAATAGGCTTGGACTTGGTGCTGGAAACCCAATGCAGGACAATAGAGACACCAGAATAACAATATTCATGATTCTGAAAATACAGAATTATTTTAGATGAATATGTTTGTACTCTTTCACTGACTAGATATGTTTAAAATAATGTAAGCTGGCAACATAAGGGGCTTCATTTATAAAACTGTGCGTAGGATCCTAACTAAAAGTGTACGTGCGCCAGAAAGCTAAAAATGGCGTACGCAAAAAAATATTCAGACTTATAAAACCGTGCGTACGCCAGAACCTGCGCAGAATTCACTTTATAAATCCCAGTTAGTGGAAGATTGTGCGCACATGCGTCTCCTCCCCAAAACAACTATATATGGAGCTTACAACGCCAAGTTTTACTATGCATATCCTCATCTGCATATCATTTGCATATGATTATCCATCCACGTGATAACATGTTTAACGGTACAAGACATTAGGAAAATATGAAATGCGGCTGTGCTGTCACATTAGTTACATTAATAAAAACTAATAGCCTATCCTTGCCTTGTTTTTGAATAAATAAATCAAATAGTATAGAATACATTTCGGAGAAAGTTTTTCTTAATGGCCAAAGAGTATTTTTAATTGATTTATGTTTTTAATGGAAACAGATAGACCTTGTTGTGCATTATTTGCACAAATCCATTTTCT
>NW_027509197.1:40537500-40635000 GCF_051911475.1 Siphateles boraxobius
TATCACTTCTGCCACTAAAGATTGCTTTATCAATAATCTTCCTAATCAGTTTCATCATCTCAGCATCCCAGATAGCTTAGAAGAACTCGATATTGCAACAGAAACTTTTAACTCTCTATTTTCCAGCACTTTAGACACAGTTGCTCCGTTGCGCTTAAAGAAGATTAAAGAAAATAGTCCAACGCCGTGGTACAACGAGCACACCCGGACCCTTAAGAGAGCAGCCAGACAAATGGAGCGCAACTGGAAGAAAACAAAACTAGAGGTATTTCGGATTTCATGGAAGGAGAGCTCAATTGCTTACAGAGAGGCTTTAAAAGCTGCTAGATCTGCTTATTTTTCAACCCTATTAAAAGAAAATAAACATAATCCAAGGTATTTATTTGAAAAAGTGGCTACACTAACGGAAAAGAAAGCTTCAAGCCCAGAAGTTTCCAAGAAACACAGCAGTAATGACTTTATGAACTTCTTCACTTATAAGATTGATAATATTAGGGACAAAATTATAACTATGCAACCGTCTACTAAAGCATCACATCAGGGACTGCATTATAGTCTCACTGAGGTAAAATTTGATTCATTTGTTGCTATAGGAAAGGAAGAATTTTGCAAACTCGTTAATTCATCTAAATGGACAACATGTATGTTAGACCCTATACCGACTAAACTACTGAAAGAGATGCTTCCAGAAGTCATAGATCCTCTTCTTAACATCATTAATTTGTCTTTGTCTCTAGGATACGTACCAAAAACCTTTAAGCTGGCTATGATTAAACCGCTTGTTAAAAAAACGCAACTTGATCCTACAGAATTAGTCAATTACAGGCCGATCTCAAATCTACCTTTTCTGTCAAAGATACTAGAAAAGGCAGTATCCTCACAACTGTGTTCCTCTCTTGAAAGAAATGTTATCTGCGAGGATTTCCAGTCAGGATTTAGACCGCACCATAGCACTGAGACAGCTCTCATTAGAGTCACAAATGATTTGCTCTTATCATCCGATCGTGGTTGTATCTCTCTATTAGTTCTACTCGATCTTAGTGCTGCATTTGACACCATTTACCACAACATTCTCTTAAATAGACTAGAAAACTATGTTGGCATTAGTGGAATTGCATTAGCATGGTTTAAATCATATTTATCTGACCGCTATCAGTTTGTAGCAGTAAATGAAGAGATGTCTTATCGGTCAAATATTTTTCCATTTTTCCATCTTAAAAATATATCTAAATTACGTCATATGCTCTCAATGACAAATGCGGAATAACTAGTTCATGCGTTCATGACATCAAGGCTAGATTATTGTAATGCTCTACTGGGTGGTTGCCCTGTACGCTTAATAAACAAACTACAGCTAGTCCAAAACGCAGCCGCTAGAGTTCTTACCAGAACCAGGAAGTACGGCCATATTAGCCCGGTTCTGGCAACACTGCATTGGCTCCCCATTAAACATCATATAAATTTTAAAATATTGCTGATTGCTTACAAAGCACTAAATGGTTTAGCTCCCCAGTACTTGAGCGAGCTCTTAACGCATTATAGTCCTTCATGTCTATTGCGATCTCAAAACTCCGGCCAGTTGATAATACCTAGAATATCTAAATCGACTGCTGGCGGTAGATCCTTTTCCTATTTAGCACCAAAACTTTGGAACAATCTTCCTAACATTGTCCGGGAAGCAGACACAGTCTGTCAGCTCAAAGCTAGACTAAAAACACATCTCTTTGACCTAGCATTCACATAACACTCTATAGACTTCTATAATTCAATATTAGGCTGCTTAGATTAGGTCAGCCGGAACTGGGAACACTTCCCTTAAATCCTGATGTACTCGTTACATCATAAGAAGAATGGCATCTACGCTAATTTTAGTGTCTTTGTTTATCCCGAGGTTTTCCCGCAGCCTGCCGGATCCAGGCCGTTTCCAGATCTGACGAAGGACTTTCGCCTGGACCCGATGACAATGCAGTGCTGAAGTGCCAACTAGCCTCTCCCTATGGAGGATCCCTATACCACTCTACAGATAAAGCGTTGTGGAATTTTTCGGTTCGCGTACCTACCCAAAGTGATAAGATAAAATAAAATTCTGCATCAAAATTTACAGACAAGACAAGTAGTTTGTTTAGGCATGGTTTGTAAGGAATTACAAACCTGCGCACATATATTCAAACGCACATAACTATAGAATCAATTCTTAATGCGCCTGTGAACGCCATCAGCGTCTATCACAGGTTCACGTTTAAAGTCTGTTTAGAGAGAACGGTGTCGTCTTAGCGGCCCCTAATTTAATAACAAATGATCATTTAGACGGAAGTGAATCAATCAAAAATAACTTTAGCTGGAAAAAACATTTTTCAAGAACCACTATAAAACCAAACCAATCTCTGTTACCTTAAATTATATGTTTATCTCTGTAAAGCTGCTTTGAAACGATCTATATTGTTAAAAGCGCTATATAAATGGGGATGACTTGACTTGACTTGAGAATAGGTTACGATCAGGCAAGAGCTTTAGGACCCGCGTTAATATTACAAAAGCTTTCCAGCACTGAGCAGAAAGGCCTGAGTTGTTTCTGCTCCATACATGAGTAACACTGGTTTTGCGGTTTCACAGAGCCAAGAAATGCTGTAGTTGTTATGTTAGCTCTAGTAACAGGACAGTTTTGAGTGTCTGGTATATATATCTTGCTGTTTTAACAGAGACAAACAACCCAAGATGATCCTGTCTGCAGAGAATCAAAACCTGTTATTTATAAAGCGCAACAAAACATATGGCACAGCAACTTTTTAAATTCTTAAACATAGTGACTCTTTCTTCCTTTGGACGCCATGATGGTGTCTCTGATCAGTAGTCTGAACACACGGAGTGTCCAAGGTGCCTTTCCTGAACACCGACACACTGATCTCACTCCACACACACTGAAGCACCTCTGCAGGAACACACACTGGCTGCTTTTAACATCTCAACAGCTTCGTTACATCACATTATATCATCCTCTTCAGATGAAGATGATATTTCTTATGCACTTCACTGCAACGGCAGAGGATTTGCGCACAGAGACGTGACGTCTTTCTAGCACGACGCTTTTCAACAAGAAACAAGCAGATGAACAGATCAACATTGTATTGCAGCATAAGGAAACACAGACATGTTTTACTTTACTAGAGTTAAAGCTTGACTTTAAAGGCTGTATATTGTGGGACTCTGTTGTTTTGGAATAAATAAAGACACAACAAGCCTGGAGTTATTATTAGCCGTATTCATGTTATTTTCACATACAGAGTCAGTGACACTGTGAACGAACTGTTTCATTAAGAAACAATATTTCCCCCTGGAACTGCTTTTCTGGGGCATTTTTGAGCATCATATACAAAAGTAGCTGTAAATAATGCACAAGATTTCAGAACACAATAAATGCTTTGCAAGAACACTTTTTTACAGAAGCACTAAACCATCAGGCTTAAAATAGAGTTTATTAAAATATGTTGTGTCAGAGAGTTTATTCCTAACTGTTGACTGTGTGTGCGTGTGTGCGTGCGCGCGTGCGTGTGTGTGTGTGTGTGTGTGTGTTTATATATACAGTATATATAGATATAGATATGATACAATATAGAATATGATAATAATCATAAATATTTCTTGAGCATCAAATCATCATATTAGAATTAGTAATGATGCTGAAAATTCAGCTTTGATCACAGGAATAAATTACACTTTACTATATTCAAATTCTAAATAATATTTTACAATATTACTGTTTTTACTTCATTTTCGGTCAAACAAATGCAGCCTTGGTGAGCAGAATAGACTCTTTCAAAAACATTTAAAATCTTACAGACCCCAAACTAGTACTTAGTCACTAGTTTATTTTTAATAATAAGGTAATTTAATCAGAAAATGACTATTGTTTTGCATTAATAAGTGCAGTTATATTACATGATTATTTTTGGAAATGCATATTTGACAGTGAAGCACTGAGCTTAATAAAATGAACTTATGCAACAACAAAAAATCAAATTTTTATTGGGAAAATTTTAATATTCTAAATATTGTTCTCTTTTAGTATCATACTGAACTGACCATCAGCTTCAGTGGTTATTAAAGGACAGTTCTTTACTTGTAATTCAGGCCAATTTGAAGAAAAGTTTTTGTTTTTCATAAGATCTATACTTCATAGTACTAAAAAGTCCCAAACTTTGACAAAAATCTACGACTTCTTCCACTATTGACCATATCCTGAGACAATCTTCTTACTAAACAGATTACACTGGATGCAAAGCCTATGATTTACTTCATCAATTTGTCTATTCACATGTATAATGAGTGAAAACCCTCTTTCTGAAGACGCTACTGTAGTTCTAGAAGTGCTTCATGTCTTTAGTAATGAGCCGAAAACTGGAAGGGTTTCCATTTGATTTTTATCTTGATTATTTCAAACTACTGAGCAACCAAATCTCATTCAGGTAATTGGAAAACACTGCTCATGTATTCTTTCCTATTCAGAGCATTGATAATGGAGAAATGACTTGATTTTATCAATGTGGAATTAATTGGATGATGAAATTGGACGGTCTCAAAATGACAGGTGGTTATTAAACAAAACAAAATACAAATTGTTCTCTTCAAAATAACCACAATAAGACCATGACTGTGCATTTGAGTAAATAGCATCGATTTTAATACCGTGTTCATTTTAAACAAATCATGCATCATCCCAGTTAAAAAAAGAAAGAAAATCACTAGTTCATATTATCCTGGCACTATAAGCCAGTAATTGTCCTTTAACTAGTGCTTCCACAAAAATGTTCATCAACAGTGGAGTTTAGAGGATTAAAGGAATAATGTTACATTTGCAGGGAATCTAATTTTAAATACTCGAGGCTTTAAAGCCTTTCGAGCCTGAAGGGAGATGACGTGTGCTGACTTGAAACTGAATTTTTTCTTTCGGGATCAGTTCACATTAAAGAAAAAGCCTTTATTTCCTCATCCAATGCATGCAAGAAGATTACAGATGCTTAAATGTGTTTGAATCCACACGATTGCTCATTAAAAGACCTAAATAGAAAACGCCTCAGGGACGAATGAATGATAACGACTCTGGGACAGTTCCTTCATTCTCTCACATTCACTCACGACTGAGGATTTGAATCCAGTAACAATAGCACTTATGCATGTTTCCATCATTACCGTGTGTGAACGATCTGATGCAGGTTATAGACAGAAGAGGGAAAGCTTTCATCGTTACGAGTTTAAAGGAATAATTCACTTCACCCAAAAGTTCTGTTATGTTCCAGACCTGTGTGAGTTTCTTTGCTCTGTTGAACACAAAAGAAGATATTTTGAAGAATGTTGGTAATCAAACAGTTTCTGCTCTCAATTGATTTCCATGGAATTGTTTTTTCCAAGTAAATGGTGAAGAGAAACTGTAAAGTGTATTTAAATCTTAGAGTGGAGATTTCTGACTCAAATTCATCACCTTTATAGACAGGTATTGGAATTTAATAAAGGTGAATAAACACTTAAAAGTGTATTTTGCATTCATTATTATTCTGAAACAACACATTGACAAAGGCAATTAAAAAACCTGAAACTGACCAGTGCATGAAAAAAACTAATGTTTTTTGCCTGAAGTGCCTTGCCTTAAAGCACTGTAAAACATTATTTTCATTTGTTATCACAACTTTTTATCTTTTGTCAAATCAACTCATTACACCAATTGATCTTAATTTTATTAATTAATTAATTTTATTTCAATGAATTAAGGCAACCAGGTATAGCTCACTTTTTTAAGTTAAACCAACAATAATTTTTTGATGGATGGATGAATGGAGGGATAATGGATGGATAATGAATGGATGGACGGATGGATGAATGATGGATCGATGATGGATGGATGAATGAATGGATGGATAATGAATGGATGGATGGATGAATGAATGAATGAATGGATAATGGATGGATGAAGGAATGATGGATAATGAATGGATGGATGAATGAATGGATGAATGGATGGATGGATGAATGGATGGATGAATGGATGGATAATGGATGGATGGATGGATGAATGGATGGATGGATGGATGAATGAATGAATGATGGATGGATGAATGGATGGATGGGTGAATGGATGGATGAATGATGGATGGATGGATGGATAGATGGATGAATGGTTGAATGGATGGATGGGTGAATTGATGGATGGGTGGGTGAATGGATGGATGAATGATGGATGGATGAATTGATGGATGGATGGATGAATGGATGGATGAATGGATGATGGATGGATAGATGGATAGATGGATAGATGGATAGATGGATAGATGGATGAATGAATGGATGGATGAATGGATGATGGATGGATGGATGGATGAATGAATGATGGATGAATGGATGGATGAATGATGAATGGATGGAGGAATGGATGGATGAATGAATGATGAATGGATGGATGAATGATGGATGGATGATGGATGGATGGATGGATGGATGAATGGATGAATGGTGAATGGATGGATGAATGAATGGATGGATGAATGGATGTATGAATGATGGATGGATGGATGAATGGATGAATGAGGGATGGATGGATGGATGGATAGATGAATGATGGATGGATGAATGGATGAATGGATGAATGGATGAATGATGGATGGATGGATGGATGGATGAATGATGGATGGATGGATGAATGATGAATGATGAATGGAAGGATGGATGAATGGATGGATGGATGGATGGATGAATGGATGGATGGATGGATGGATGAATGATGGATGAATGAATGATGGATGGATGGATGGATGATGGATGGATGGATGATGGATGGATGAATGATGGATGATGAATGATGGATGGATGGATGAATGAATGATGGATGGATGGATGGATGAATGGATGGATGAATGATGGATGGATGGATGGATGGATGATGGATGGATGAATGGATGATGGATGGATGAATGGATGAATGGATGATGGATGGATGGATGGATGGATGAATGGATGGATGGATGAATGGATGAATGAATGATGGATGGATGGATGGATGGATGAATGGATGAATGGATGATGGATGGATGGATGGATGGATGGATGATGGATGGATGGATGGATGATGGATGGATGGATGGATGAATGGATGATGGATGGATGGATGATGGATGGATGGATGAATGGATGGATGGATGATGGATTGATGGATGGATGATGGATGGATGGATGATGAATGGATGAATGGATGAATGATGGATGGATGGATGGATGATGGAGGGATGAATGGATGATGGATGGATGGATGAATGGATGGATGGATGGATGAATGGATGATGGATGGATGGATGAATGGATGGATGGATGGATGAATGATGGATGGATGAATGGATGGATGGATGGATGAATGGATGATGGATGGATGGATGGATGGATGGATGGATGATGGATGGATGGATGAATGGATGGATGAATGGATGGATGATGGACTGATGGATGGATGGATGATGGATGGATGAATGATGAATGGATGGATGAATGGATGGATGATGGATGGATGATGGATGGATGAATGATGAATGGATGGATGAATGATGGATGGATGAATGATGGATGGATGATGGATGGATGAATGGATGGATGATGGATGGATGATGGATGGATGGATGGATGGATGGATGAATGGATGATGGATGGATGAATGGATGGATGGATGAATGGATGGATGATGGATGGATGATGGATGGATGGATGGATGGATGGATGGATGGATGAATGGATGATGGATGGATGATGGATGGATGGATGGATGAACGATGGATGGATGAATGATGGATGGATGAATGGATGGATGATGGATGGATGGATGGATGAATGGATGAATGGATGGATGAATGGATGGATGGATGAATGGATGGATGGATGATGGATGGATGAACGATGGATGGATGGATGAATGGATGGATGACGAATGGATAGATAGGTAGATGGATGGAGATACAGGAATAGAAGCCCATGACCTGTACTGTACTGAATGACCAGTGTTAGTTGCACACCTGTACCTGCGGAGATTGGGTCGATCACTTCACTAATGCATCAATACAACATATGAAATAAATGCAGCGGCGAAATACTAAACATTTGGAAAAATAACGGTTTCCAGGATTGATAACATTACAATTTAGTAATTTTTTGTATATTAATATTAATGTTCTTGTGTTGCTGTCAAAATAATGCAAAATATTCTTGCTCATTGTGTGTGATTTCCTTGTGCAATATAATATATATATATACAACATGTATATATGAAATGACCCCATTGACTTTCACTATATATTGATCAAGTTTACATAAACTATAATTTTTACCATTTATTTTGCTTTTAGAATTGTATTTTTTTTTGTATAATTTTTTTTTTATCATCATTCATATTACTTTCTGAATTATAATTTTTGTGCAAACTAGCATTTTCATCATTCATATAAATTTCAGAATTATCATTTTTGCACAAAAATATAATTTTTTATCATTCATTTTGCTTTCAGGATTATAATTTTTTGCATAAACTAATTTTTATCATTAAGGTCACTTTCAGAATTATAATTTTTGCACAAACTATCATTTATATAATTTATATCTCTTTCAGAATGACCATTTTTGCAATTTTCTTTCTGATTCTGTATAAAGCTGATGACAAATCTGTTAACAAATTGAAATTCCCTTAATTTAAATGAACATTTTCACACATCTTTTATCCAAAATGTACTTTTTTGAAAACACAAAATATGACATACAACATAAGACTGTCTGTAGATGTTGCAACCGACACACTTCTGTTAATTGATGAATAGAGGCTCAGATATCGGCCGATATCGATAACCTCAAACTATTCAAACACTGCAGATTAATTATTCAGCTCGGCCAATATATATTGGTGTGTCACTAGTGCAAACATAAATATTCCTCTTGCGTGTGTGTGTGTGTGTGTGTGTGTGTGTGTGTGTGTGTGTGTGTGTGTGTGTGTGTGTGTGTGTGTGTGTGTGTGTGTGTGTGTGTGTGTGTGTTTGTGTGTGCGCGCGCGTGTGTGTTTGTGTGTGTGTGTGTGTGTGTGTGTGTGTGTGTGAGAGTGCGTGTGCGTGTATGTGTGTGTGTTTATGCTCTGCTGCCTCAGTGGGACACACTGTGTGTATCAATTAGACGCCGGCCTAGTCTGGCCTTGTAAAGCCTGAGGAAAACGTGTTTGACATTCATAAAGCATCCTCTGCCATATGAATCATTCATAGTCACCTCAATGTCACCTTCACAACAGACCCAAACAAAACAACATGAAGAAGACACTAAGAGTTTTCCAGCAACAGCTCAAATGCATATAAACCTGTTTCTGCCTCTAAATAAGAGCGTTGCATTAGAATGAGCGAGACAGAGTGAAGCTGAAGCTGATGTTGATGTTGATGTGGTGAACTGTAGAATATTATGGTAATACAGTGGATGTCCACATGCTGTCGCCAGCGACGCTTCAGCACAGAAACATTAATGTCTGGAGCCGAGGAACATGTGCTTTATACACACAAATAAAGACTGAAGATTAGATCGACACAAAGCCAGATTTAGAACATGAATCTACTGTAGATGTACTGTAGAACTCTCTATAAAACATGCTTGCTTTACATAAAATAGAAATAATATACTAGCCCGATGAGTTACTGGTGCATCTTTTGTCCATGCATTAACCGCCACTTCAACCATAGTCAAAGAAAACTTGATAAGAAATCTCTCTTTTACCATTTTTCAGTTTTTGGCAGGGAAGTTCACTACTGTAAATGGATTTACAGTAAAGAAGAATTACAGTAGTGACCATATATTTCCCCATAATCCTTTGCTGTTTACAGTGACATACTCTATACACATTTTACAGTATCTTACTGTACATATTACAGTAAAACTTAATTTAGTAGAATAGATACTTATTCTCAGTAGAGTCTATTTTACACTCTTGCTGGTTTAGAGTTTAACTCATTCATTGCTGTCTGCAGTTGAGAAATTTCTTAAACCTTATCTTTTAATATCAATTTGAATAGCTAAATAAATTCATATAACCAGTTCATTTGTAGTGCCCTGACAATATAGTTTTATATAATTAGTTTATTTATTCGGTTAGTACAAATATAAAATCACCTTAACTGGAAGTACACAATTTCGAGATGCAAATTATACATTTATAATCACTTGAAACTGTACTATGACATCCTGTCACATGCAGTTTATTTAAATGATCTCATGGATGAGGCTGTTGTCGCTCACGGTAATGATGGCACCAGCTGACTATAGTAAATGTAGCGTATTCAAATGACTTAGTTTAGTTTAGTTTATTAGTTTATAATGACGTTGACAGTCCCTTTTGATAAAAAAGAGCAGCTTTAAAGAAATAAAATACATTAAAATTATATTTACAACAAGACTAGGCAACAGAAAATAGACATACTAAGCATGTGGCACACAATTGAGACAAACGCAAACAAACATGCGCAGATTGCAAGGACGTAAAACATAAATAATAAAAATTACACAATCTTTGACATAGTCTTTTTACATTGACTGGCTTTAAATGCATATTGCCCATTGTGCACAGTTACCCTGAAGTTATGGGCCGGTCATCGCTGCTCGCGGCTATATTTATTATTATTGTTGTTATTATACAGTCATACTGATATATAATCACAAAACTTTGGCTGAATTGTGCAGACCTACAAACACACACAGCAAACCTGGATTTTCAAATGGAAAATCATATTTTATTTGCAATTCAAATTTTTAACAGAAAATAAAAATCGCAATTAGAGTTCTTCCCCCAGATTGCGCAACCCTACTTTCTATTTATTCCAATTTTTAACTTTGTGATTTTGATCTTAAGTTGTGAAAGTTGCTGTTAATGAGGAAGCGTGTTCAAGCTTGCCATAAAACATTGTATTAAACTGATTTATGAGGAGACGGACATGTGCAACAAACTACATTTCCCATCATTCTCTGCATCTGCACATGAACAATAAAAAGGGTTCAATTACACATTGCTCCTTGTTCGGACGTGAAAAGCGAGAGAGATAAAACTGTCCATCAAATATAAACACATAGTGAACAGGGCCGGGTTACAGATCGTAGTCCACTAAACCCAGATTATTGTGTTATCCTGTAAGACAAAAAAAGTGTCAATGTGTTAAAATCTCAAGTACAATCTGTAGTTGCTAAAACTGAACAACACGGAATAATGTACAGAAAGCTCTCGGCTCGCTCAGCAAACAAAGACAGTTGTGGACTGGGAATATTTTTAGCAACTTCTCCTGACGAATGTCTGAAAAGCAGAGCTGTTAATTGAGTGCTATCATAACCTCTCAGGCCTGCTCATGTTAACTCCAAAATCTAATTAAATGTGAGGAAACTAGCGCCTTGACATCTCGCAAATGAATCTGAGTATGTTCTCATTTGCATGATTGTAATAATAGCAATCTCTGACACTAATGCATGTGTGGAATATTTCAAGGCAGTCATTAGTCATTATTTGAAGAACAGATCAAATTAATTTTAAAGGAGGTACAGGAATGGAGAATAAGACGACGACGACTGTGAGTGTTTTTATGAGCAGGTTTCTGTCAGCGTAAAGTCACATTTCAATAAATGGAAACAAATAATTAGTGCATAAAACATGAGTGAACCGGTTGAAAGCAACATTGTTAAAACTTTACAATAAAAATAGTTAATGCATTAAAAAGCATTAATATTGATGAACTTACTTTTACTATTCTTCATTAAAAGACTTTAAACCCCGTAATTTGTATTTTACCAGAACGATGAGTAAAGTAAAGCAAAAGACAATAAAGCAATAAAGCTCAGACTCAAACTTTATAAAAATTCTGGAACAAAATTATCGTAATTTTAACGGTAAATAATAGCCTGTAAATTGGTTAGGGGGTTATTAAGCTAATTGTAGTGCACTTTTCTCTTTACCATCTGTTTTAAGGAGGTTGTTAGTATAATGTAAAGGTAAAAAACTGATTAATAATTTGAGATTTTAACATTATTCTAATGGAAAGTTTCTTTTACTGTACATTTAAGAGGATAGTTCACCCAAAAAGGACAATTCTGTCATTAATTACTCACCGTTCCAAACCTATATGACTTCGTTCATCTTCGGAAAACAAACAAAGATATTTTTAATAAAATATGAGCGATTTCTGTCCCTACATTGACTCCACATAAGTACCAGTTTGTAGCTTCAAAAAGTTCATAAAGAGATTCTCGTGTTACGCCGCACGTTTGAGCTTCAGCAAGAACCGATGAGATTCATTCTCATTCTCACATTTCATTCAGCACATTTCATAAAAAATATCTTAATTTGTGTTTCGAAGATGAATGAAAGTATTATGGGTTAGGAACAGCATTGCATGAGTAATAGGGCCGCACAATATATCGAAATTATCGAAATATCGCAAATGTATGTATATATTGCGATATGGATATCGCACCGGCTTGCAATCACTGCTGTCATGAACAAAAGACAGAGAGAAAATCACTTCTCTCGGCTGAATAACTTTTGTAGCTTTAATAGGAATCAGTATACTGTATATTTAATTCATATATTGAAAACAAGCAGCGTTTTATTTTTACATTTGATTATTCAGTTTCTGTTGTTAATTAAACCTAATGTATTAAACCCTAAATCCAGTGGTTTACACTGATGTTATAATAACACTTACTTATTATGCAACAGTAAAACACTGTTCACTTTCAGAAGCTGTAGGGATGTTTTCTTGCCACAAAAATAATGTGAAACACGTATGTAGGTTATATAATATTGAATATATTTTAGAAGATCATTTAAATTTATTTTATAAACTTATCGTATCGCATATCGAATATCGCATATTTAATGAGTTATCGTATATCGAATAACGCATATTTAATGAGTTATCGCATATCGCATATTTAATGAGTTATCGTATATCGAATATCGCATATTTAAAGAGTTATCGCATATCGAATTATTTAATGAGTTATCGCATATCGAATATCGCATATTTAATGAGTTATTGCATATCGAATAACGCATTATTTAATGAGTTATCGAATAATGAGTTAATGAGTTATCGCATATCGAATATCGCATATTTAATGAGTTATCGCATATCGAATATCGCATTATTTAATGAGTTATCGAATAATGAGTTAATGAGTTATCGCATATCGAATATCGCATTATTTAATGAGTTATCGCATATCGAATATCGCATTATTTAATGAGTTATCGCATATCGAATATCGCATATTTTATGAGTTATCGCATATCGCATATTTAATGAGTTATCGCATATCGAATATCGCATTATTTAATGAGTTATCGAATAATGAGTTAAAAAGTTATCGCATATCGAATATCGCATATTTAATGAGTTATCGCATATCGAATTATTTAATGAGTTATTGCATATTGAATATCGCATTATTTAATGAGTTATCGCATATCGAATATCGCATATTTAATGCATTATCGCATATCGAATATCGCATTATTTAATGAGTTATCGAATAATGAGATGAGTTATCGCATATCGAATATCGCATTATTTAATGAGTTATCGCATATCGAATATCGCATATTTAATGCGTTATCGCATATCGAATATCGCATATTTTATGAGTTATCGCATATCGCATATTTAATGAGTTATCGAATAATGAGTTAAAAAGTTGTCGCATATCGAATATCGCATATTTAATGAGTTATCGCATATCGAATTATTTAATGAGTTATCGCATATTGAATATTGCATATTTAATGAGTTATTGCATATCGAATATCGCATTATTTAATGAGTTATCGCATATCGAATATCGCATATTTAATGCGTTATCGCATATCGAATATCGCATATTTTATGAGTTATCGCATATCGCATTATTTAATGAGTTATCGAATAATGAGTTAAAAAGTTGTCGCATATCGAATATCGCATATTTAATGAGTTATCGCATATCGAATTATTTAATGAGTCATCGCATATTGAATATTGCATATTTAATGAGTTATTGCATATCGAATATCACATATTTAATGCGTTATCGCATATCGAATATCGCATATTTAATGCGTTATCGCATATCGAATATCGCATATTTAATGAATTATCGCATATCGAATATCGCATATTTAATGAGTAATCGCATATCACATTTTTCTTCAATATCGTGCAGCCCTAATGAGTAAATGATGTCAAAATTTGTTTTTGGTTTTTTTGGCGAACTAACGCTCAATCTGTAAAACCTAAAACTTTCTGGCAACCGCAGCTCCCTACCGTATTTTTTTTTTCACTGATTTTTTTTTTTACATTGCATTTAATCATCATCTTCATAATTCCACTCATTAACATTCTGAACAGCCTCTGCAGTCTGATGTGAATCGAGCTTCTGCTCCGTTAGAAAACAGCAGACCGGTGATTGACTTGTGAAGGAAACACGCTTAGAAATATTTTAATCAATCTACATATATATCTATAGGATTTGGATTTTCTTCATGTCAGACAATGTAAATCTATCATATGAGTATTTGTATGATTTTTCATGTCTGTTTGTTCATCATCTGTCAAACTGTGCTTTATGCCCTAGAGCACTTCAAACACGACTGCGTGTCAAATACCACTTGCATTGCTTAGTCAAAGAGTAGAAATGAGATTAAGAGGAAATGGGTCGTTCAATTCTGGGTTTCCAGGTTGTTAGAGATATTAGTTTGATCAGAGCTTTATCAGTATGCATGTGCTTCATTATGAATTCAACAGTCTCCTTACATGCATTGACCAACACATAACATTCATGTCTAAATATACACTGAAAGAACTGGTATACAATTTACTTTTTCCACTCAGAAATTCAAGTTAATTTTACAAACAATCCCAAAAAAAAAACTGCAAGTAACACGTTGAACTAAATGTGAAATTTTGAAGACTGAAATAGTTTTTTCTTTTTTTAGTGTCAAACATATTTAAAGAATTTTTGTTATATTTACAATTTGAAAAATCATAGCAACACCCTAGCAACCACCCAGAACACCCTAGTATCACCAAAGCAATGCCCTAGCAACCACCAAGAATACCCTGTATCATCCTATTAACACTATAGCAACCACCCAGAACACCCTAGTATCATCCTATCAACCCCCAGAACTAAAACTACAAAGAACACCCTGTATCATCCTAGCAACCACCCAAAACACCCTAGAATCATCCTAGCAACACCCTAGCAACCACCCAGAACACCCCAGTATCAGCCGGGCAACCACCCAGAACACTCTTGTATCAATCTAGCAACAACTCAAAAATAAAACCACCCAGAACAGTATCACCCTAGCAACCACCCAGAACACCCTAGTTTCATCCTAGCAACCACCCAAAACAAATACCACTCAGAACACCACAGTATCAAACTATCAATACTCTCGCAACCATCCAGAATACCCCAGTATCACCCTAGTAATGCCTTAGCAACCACACGGAACTAAAAACCACCAGGAAAACCCCATTATTACCCTAGCAACCACCTAGAACACCCTAGTATCATCCTAGCATCACCCAGAACACTCTAGCAATGCCCTAGCAACCACCCAGAACACCCTAGTATCATTCTAGCATCACCCTAGCAACCACCCAGAACACCATAGTATCATCATAGCAACACCCTAGCCACCACCCAGAACTCTACACTACCACCAATCACCAAGAACACCCAGCAACACCCTAGCAACCACCAATAATACCCTATATCATCCTAGCAACCACCCAAAACTCTCCAGTATCACCCTAGCAATGCCCTAGCAACCACATTTCAACTACCCAAAAAATAATCAAAAAACTGGCTTTGCAAAAATCATTTTTACATTGTACACTGAAAAAAATGTAGAAACAATTTACACTCAGAAAGTGCTAGTACATTTGACAAATAATTACAAAGAAACAGTAACACTCTGAATTAGACGTGAAATTTGAAAGTAGAAAAAACTGAAATAGTAGTTTCTCTTAAAACCCTCATATTTATGTACAACTTCACAACATTTTTTTTTTTTTTTACAGTGCACTGGATAAAATATTAAAACAGGTTTTGTACCAATTTGAGCTGCAAGAGATTTCCACGACGCATGCGCGAGAACTGAGAAGAGAACGTTCTTCTTCTAATACTTCTTGTTCAGTTCTCGCGCATGCGTCGTGGAAATCTCTTGAACTCTCGTCTCAGGCCCACAATGAAGAAAAGGAATAGTCGAATAAAGTCGTTATTATGTTTTTTTTTTCGGGAAAAAAGTATTCTCGTCGCTTGATAAACTTATAGTTGAGCCACTGTAGGCACATGGAATATTTAAACATTTTCTTTAATGACTTTCTGGGCCGTCAAGTTTCATTCCCTCTGGCAGCCTATGTAGCAGTGATCCACCTCTCAGATTTAATCAAAAATATCTTCATTTGTGTTCCGAAGATGAACGAAGGTCTTACGGGGTTGGTACAGCATGGGGGTGAGTAATTAATGACTTAATTTTCATTTTTGGGTGAACTAACCCTTTAATGGTGCATGCACTTTTTAAATAACCATAACTTGCTCAATTTTCTACCGATTTTCAAACGGTTTGGTTTGTTATAAACGTCAGAGATGTAGTTATCACACTGTATACTTATGAATAATAAGTGTATAAAATAAATAATCCATAATTATAGCCACGTTGATAACGTTTGTAAGAAACCAAACCGTTTGTAAATCCGTCAAGATTTCAACGAGATAAAGAGTATTTGTGTTCGTGCTGATCACTCATCTTACATCAGGTAAGTTACCACAGAGCCCGTCAGAAAGCTTGCCTGTGACAAGATGGCCGACGGTGATGACGATAGAGACTCCGCCGTAAGACATCTAGCCTTTGTTATGGATATCTATGGTTATGATGGCGCTCGACGGCATATTTATGCGGGTGGATGTAAATGACAACTTTTTTGAAAACGATGTTGTGTGCACGAGGTTATTATTGAAAACAGGGGGGGGGGGAGATTCGTTTCTATGTGTAAATGTGGCCTCATTCCCTATGAAGTCTTGTACGTGTAACACTACATTTCTGAGCATTTCCACTGTTTTCCATGTTCCTGGTTTTCCCATTCCTGTCTCACCCTGCGGATTTGATTGGACTGATTTACTGTGCTCTGAGTCTGACCTTTTACTACGACTGTGGATTACTCTTTCATTAAAACACTGCATTTGGATCCTCAACGTTCGTGTCTCGGAGCAGATCGTTACATTTATAATGCATAATAATTTTGTACTCTTGCAGAGCTGAATGTTCTTCAGCACAGAAACGAGCGTCTCATCTACTCTCTGTGTGAAACTCCGAACACTAAAGTTCAAACGGCTGGTTTATATCAAATCAATCTGAGCGCCAGACGTTTGATTAACACTCCAAACATGCTTCATTTTGATCTCAGATTGATTAGAGGCCTTTACTTGAGAGAAACAGACCCTTAAAGCCACATCACTCACCACAGATCCGTGAGCTTTTAGACTCGTATGATTGATTAAAAGCAACTATAGCTTAGACTGGAGGAAGGTTGATAAATCTCTCCTGTATGGGAGAAATATGCTGAAAATGTACAAATAGTCATAAGCAATATTCAACACATCAGTCAAAGCTCACCTGTGTTCAGGCTTTTTCATCTGAGCAAAAGCTGATCATCTCAAAAAGCGCTTTATAATCGTGAATTTAAAATAAATGAAGAGGTTTATTTCTCCAGGAAGAAATAATACAAACACGTTACACTGCAAAAAAAAATATGTATTTCTGCCTTGTTTTCCAGGGCAAATATCTACACATTCTTAAATCAAGATACATTTACTGGAGAAGCAAAATGACTGAAGATATTAAGATAATTTATCAAAATGAAGTGAGTTTGTGCTTAAAAGAAGAACAATTATCTTCCAATGGGGTCAGAAAAATAATCTTAATTCAAAGGGAAACCAAGGCAGATATTTGTTAATGGTTTTAAGCAGAAACACTTAATTTTGAAACACTCATTTTGCTTCTCCAGTAAATGTATCTTGATTTAAGAATTACTAAATGCTGTAAAAACATATTCTCATTGTTAGTTCATGTTAGTTAATGCATTAACTACTGTAAAGTGTTACCATAATAATACATTTAATTCAAATACAAAAAATGATGAAATATTTCATGTTTACCTGCCTGCCATGTGACCATTAATCGTCATCAAGGAACCGTGAACATGCAAATGTGTCGTTAAATGTATAAATATTTGACTTCTAAGTAGTTCGGCTGAAATAATTCTGGGAATTTTTGTGTTAGAGAATGTAATGTTCTTTGTCACAAAATGCATTGCAAAAAATTGGTTCCAGATTAGTTTGGAGTTGCAAGAATGGCATGAAATAATGAGAGTTATGATAACAAGTCATGAAATAATGAGTTATGATAAGTCATGAAATAACGAGAGTTATGATAACAAGTCATGAAATAATGAGTTATGATAAGTCATGAAATGATGAGAGTTATGATAACAAGTCATGAAATAATGACCAAAATGTAGATATAAACGCACTGATGTTTGCTGGACACGCGTGTCTCTGAGCTTTGAGCGAGTTCTCTAAAGAAAGTGGCAGCAGACTCAGCAAAAACAGCACAGCACAGAGAACGATTTATCGATTGCACAATTCCCATCAGCACCGCTCTCAGGATTTAACCACTGGACGTCAGGGAAAGGTAAAAGGCCCGTCACATGTGGAGAGAACCGTTAAAGACACATTCATCACGTCAGCAATTAAATACATTTGCATTTAAATCTACAGCACTGTATAAAGCTGTGGTCTAATGTTTCTGTAAAGGTAATTGAGACATTTTATCTCACAATTCTGACTTTTTTTCTTTGCAATTATGTGTTTATATCTCACAATTCTAAGAAATAAAGTCAGAATTGTGATTAAAAGTAGTATTACAAGCTTCCATGTATAAGTTTTAGTGTTTAGTTTTGTGTAAATTTAATGCTTACATTAATTGCAGTGTAAAGACTATATCAAATTATATTATAGAATATATATTATAATATTATAAAATGATAGAATATTATAAAACAAAAACACAGAATAAAATTTTTTTACAAATAATTGCGACTTTTTATCCCACAATTGAGGGATTGCTTTGCTTTACTTCTCAGAATATGAAATCAATTGTGAGAAATAGTCAGAATTGTGAGCCGGGACGTGCAGAGAGTCCCTCAAATGTAAAAAGTGGCATTTATATATATATATATATATATATATATATATATATATATGTATGCATGTATATAAAAGCTGGATATATATATGCTTTGCACTTTATATAGGCCTACGCAATTCTAACATTATAACTTGCAATTGCGACTTTATATGTAACAATTCTGAGATAAAAAGTCGCAATTACCTTTTTTATTTTTTATTTTTCTTTGGAAGCTGAATGCTGAACATTTTCTCACTTTAAGTCAAAAGGAGATTTCGACACACACCGCAGGACGAGTTACACACTAAACTTTAATACTCAGTGAAAACATGAGCTCTACAAGTGACGATTGACTTTAACAGAAACCAATGCAACTGGAACATTTGAGGAATATTAATACAGAGCTGCCACAAGCACCGTAATGATTTCAAACGAATGAAAATCTCAGTTCAAATCAAACCCACAAGTGTCTTTTGGTGGAGTGTTTGCAGCTGTGGGTTTCAGAAAATCATTTGTAATTCATAGTTTTCAGTCACGTGACTAACTATATGAATACAGAACTACAGCACAGGCCTGTCAATTTTACATCTCAGAAGTAGAAAAAAAAGTTCTGTGTTCATCTGCTAGCCTGTATATAAGGTGTGTGTGTTGAATTTGGTATATTAATATCACTGTTTTACTGCATTAGTTCTTAGTATAAAGCTGGTAAAAAAATAACAGGCAGGTAATGGAGGAAAGCCTGGTTTTGCCCTCTAGAGTACGACGTCACATTAAACTATAAATGTTGATTTCAGTGTGTTTTACGGAGTCAGCTTGAGTCGGTAGAGACTCAGCGTCCTCTGCTGGTCAAAGAAAGATTGCAGGGTTTATTATAAATGGTTTAATCTTGAATCAGATTAACTTCCTCTTGCAGCATGATGTGGGCGGGGCAACCTGTCACTCACATGAGATCAGCCAATAGCAAACCACAACCATCCAATCAATTCCCTCAGACAAAATCAAGCCCCGCCCACATTTGTTCTTGTTCCAGAAGCGTTTCACTCGGATATACGACACAATAAAGAAAAGAGAAGTGCAATTTCTGTTTCATGCCGGATTAATGTCGCAGCAAATTTACCAAAATCACAAACATGACTGATAAATATATAAAAAGACCATCAATAAACAATGCGTTGAAGAAAAACAATACATCAGGAATATTCTGAAAGTTTGATCCGTTAATATTCTGCTGTAATCAAGTTTGTTTTCCTTACCAAATGTAATTAATTCAAATGGTTTTCTATAGAAAAGAATGAAATGGTTAGCGTATCAATTCATTTTTCTATCATCAACAAAGATTTTAGGTTAAAATGTACTGAATTTGAATGCATTAAAGCAACTTTATGTTTTTACACACTGACAACATATTTGCCTCACTAGTTCATTTTAAATAGCGTTGCAGGGTGATGAATTCATTTTGATTCCATGTAGCCGCTATATATATATATATATATATATATATATATATATATATATATATATATATATATATATATATATATATCTACTGTATATATATATATAATATTTTGAGATACAGTACAGCTTGTAAAATGGCAAGATATGTCAACTTGCATACAACTGAGTACATATGTGTTTACTTGTGAAATTAACAAATGATAAATACACTAATCGTACAATATTTTGATGATCATTTGAAAATTTGAATGATTTAGTCAAACATTATTAACCAATTCGAACTGATGGCAGAACAGCAAACACCAGTCGTTTACAGTTGTTTTTTTACAATCTCATTTCTCAATACTAGGTCACTTTTTCAAACCTCTAAAACGTTTTCAGAAAGCACAGAGTAAGTGATGGTGTGAGTTAAACTGCGGATCACGCTGTGTTTGGCGGTGTTTAGGTCACTGTTTTATGAGAGACAAAGTGTGTTAGTTTGCAATGTTCTGGAAGAATGAGTTGATTTGAAACATGCATGAAGTGTTTTGGTAGTTTTAGTGCATTTTGGATGTGAAATGAACTTCTGTGCCGAGCTGAAAGTTGCAAACCCTGTGAAGAGTTTTGAAATATAATCTAAGTGTTGAGAAATATATATATTAAAAAAAACTAGTTTCTGAATGAACCAATGTGTTTGACAAATCTCACTGATTCAATAACTGACTCGACTATCTATGAATGAATCTATGAATTTTGGACACAGACAATGTTTCAGAACGAACTGGTTTAGTGAAAGTTTCAACAAATCAAATAAAAAGACATTCATGTGTTTCCTTTCTGAATTAATCAGTTATAGAACAAATCGGTTAAGTGAATGATTCAATAACTAGTATATAAAGGCAGTCACTGTTTCCTTTTTAAATAAATCAAATTGGTTCAGTGAATGATAAAATAAATCACATATAAAGACAGAGACTCGGCGCCGCCTACTGGTGTAATGATGAAACTTACAGAAAGAGTCACTGCTAAATCCACACCACTAATGGATTGTTTTTATATGCATCTCACGTATAAATAGAAATGAAATATGCTTTTGGCCATAAGTACATTTTGTGCAACAACAAAAAAACAAGGAAGGATAAAAATAAAGAAATGGAAGAAGAAAAATTAAATGTCAACCAACACACGCAGGTCAAGAAACCAGCTGAGATTATTTTGCAGAGAGTATTTTCTCTCTGTTATGGTTCAATATTCAGACTTTGACATAATGCATACAAAATTCAACTTGTCACAAACAAAAATCAGCAAAGAAGACAATATAAATACAGAAATATATAAGCAGCAAATACAAACTGCTGTAGACATGCTCCATCAAGACTGTGAAAGAAATAATTCACACGTTCTGTCATCATCACTCAACCGACGTAAATGAATCATATAAGAAAGAAGTAACATCATCTTCTGTGTTTGATGAAATAAAGCATTATAAAACATATACAGGAGGGTGAGTAAATGATGATTTTTTTACGTTTTATCTTAATTATGATAAAATTATGACTATGTATGTCATATTTTGACTTTTATGTCATAATTTCGACTTTATCTCATAAGTACAACTTTTTAACCACATAATTACAAAGTATGCCATAATTATGACCTTCATAATTTTTACATTTTGTCATAATTATAACATAAAAAGTCCAAATTTTGAGTGTCATCATTTTTAAATACTATTTTTAATGTGTCAATCACAATTTGGTTTTTAAATAATTTCAGCTTTTATCTCATAATTGACCAAATGTCAAAATTATGCAATATTGATTTTTTTTGTCATAATTTTAACCTTTATCTCATAATGACTTAGTATGATTTTGCAATGTAATAATTTTATTTTTATCTCATAATAATAATAAAAAAAACTAAAATTATGACTTATCTGTGACGTTTTGTCATAATTAACAATATTTTACCAAAGCATTATTTTTTTGGTGAATTCCTCCTTTAAAGCCTGTGAACGCGGGACAAGCTCAACATATCAGAGAGATCTTTGAGGAGAAGTCCTCTTCTCTGATCAATCCTTCACATCTGTGCTATTCTGGAGAAAACACTGTTTCTTTGGCACAGCTGAACCCGTATGAGCCAGATATGATCACTCACGACAACTTCAGGAGACCGTCTGAGCTTAGAAAGAAAAAAATATCCACTGATTCATTAATACTTTCCCAAATCAAGTCTGAGAACATGTACAGTTCAGATTGAAAGAGTCTCTTCTGCTCACCAACACTGCATTTATTTGATTAAAAATACAGTAAAAATTATGAAATATTATTAGAATGTAAATCAGCTGTTTTCTATCTGAATATATAATAAAGTGTAATTTATTCCTGTGATCAAAGCTGAATTTTCAGCATCATTACTCCAGTCTTCAGTGTCACATGATCCTTCAGAAATCACTATAATATGATGATTTGATGCTCAAGAATCATTTATGATTATTATCAATGCTAAAAACAGTTGAGTTGCTTCAGATTTTTGTGGAAACTGTGATACAGTATCGTTCAAACGTTATTATTATTATTTAATAATAACTGAAAACTGACAGTAAAGACATTTATAATTTCACAAAAGATTCAATTTCAAATAAATGCTGTTCTTTTGAACTTTCTATTCATTTAAGAATCCTGAAAAATAAAATGTATCAGTTTCCACAAAAATATGAAACTGTTTTCAACACTGATAATAATCATAAATGTTTCTTGGGCATCAGATCATCATATTACAGTGATTCCTGAAGGATCATGTGACACTGAAGACTGGAGTAATGATGCTGAAAATTCAGCTTTGATCACAGGAATAAATTACACTTTACTATATATTCACATAGAAAACAGCTGATTTACATTATAATAATATTTCACTGTTTTACTGTATTTTTAATCAAATAAATGCACCCTTGGTGAGCAGAAGAGACACATTTAAAAAAAAAACATTTGAATTGGTAATTATTTTAAACTTATTAGTGTTCTGTGGGATTTCATCAGCGCTTGAATCATAATCACGAGGAATCATTCATGATCTTCAGAATCAATCGTTACAGTAACAGTGACTCTTGTCTCATAAACACCGTTATTTCGGCTCCATGTTTCCAGATTAGACTAAACTAACGCTGGCATGAGTTTCTCTCCAGCTTGTGTATTATTTACTGAAATCATGAAAGGATAGACATGAACTTTAACAAGACTATAAAAACATCACTCAATGAACATTCATCACAGGTTTACTTGGCAGTCGGTTCGACGTTCTCCTGGTTTTAACCTTTCAGATTTATAGACACACTTCATGAAGCCAGCGACACTTTAGCATCAGGACTCCTTAAAACCTCAAACCATAAAATATACATGCTTAAAAACACACAGTACTAGAGTAAATGAGGCCCAGTGTGATATTCACACACTCCGTCTCAGAACACACAAGAAGATCTGAATGTCGAGGAGTTAAAACAGCACGTACACTTCTGATGAACATAAAACTATGTGAATTAAGGCCATTTCTGCCACATAAGGAACAAAATCATGCTTTTATAAATCATAATCATGACTGAACTCATAATTATGAGAGAAAAAAATCTAAATTATGACAAAACATTACATAAGGCTTCAGTTTAGAGTTTTAGAGAAAATTATGACATACATTTTAAAGCATGACAGAATTATTTTAATATTTCCATTTTATCTAAGTTATACTTTTTAATTCCAAAAAGACTATGTCATAATTTTGACTTTTTATCTTAAATATGACATAAAAAGTTAAAATTATGACTATGTACTATTTTGACTTTTATATCATAATTTTGACTTTTTTGGTATGTCAATCTCTATTTTTTTTTTCAATAATTTCAGCTTTTATCTCATAATTGACCGAATTTCAAAATTATGCAATATTTTCACTTCTATATCATCACTTTGACTTTTTTTTATCATAATTATGACTTAGTATATGTCAATTATAATTGTTCAATGTAACCATTTATACTTTTTATCTCTTAATTACGAAAAAAGCACAAATTATGACTTAGTGTCATAACTGTGATTTTTTTTATGTCATAATTAACAAAAGCATTACTTTTTTCTTTTGATGCAGAAATGCTTCCGATCCATATATTTGAGACGACAACAACAATATAAAACACTGTAGGGAAAAACAGGCACTATTTTATTCCTCAATTGAATTTTTTTTTAGGATATTTTAATCTTTTTAAGCCAATTTCTTACACAGAGACAAACCATAAGACTACAAATAGCCTACATACCTAAACATTTCCAATTTACTGAGCTGATAAAAGATATGTTAATCACATTGACACTAAACGCAGGGGCATTTTGTCACACAGTGGTAAATTAAAGCAGTTGAAATGAATGAATTATATAAAATTGCACATAAAAAACAGTTTGAAGGACATAATTCACTAAACTAACCAAACGACAGACAATCTTAAACCATCTAAAATGATGATTGACCGGCTGTCAAGTGCCCAAAAGTCTTCTAAAACGATCCAAACAAGTCAGTGAACACACTTAGGCTGGATTAAGTGGACAAAAGTAATGAAAAAAAGAATATTTAACTAAATATTTACCTTCAAATAAGGAGCTGCGCTTGGACTTCTGGGAACACTTTTGAGTGACTCAAACGAATCGCTGTATTGGTTCGCGAATCTGTTTTATTGATCCGGTTCATTGTCCGAAACGATTCATTAAGAAGAATCAGACTTGGATCAGAGCAGGCATGAGAAGAGTGTCACTGTTCTCTCCTGAACACTAGAGGTCAGTGTTTGCGTGTCTAACACACTTCAGACACTAAAACACACACACACACACACACACACACATTCAGACTGCGAGCAAGATCTGCCAACACTGAATACATATTTGAAAGTCTTTTGAATTTGCTGACAGTGATTACCAAAGTATGAGGAGATAGTCAAAAGATGAAAAATCAATAGTGAGACTTTGATTGCAGATGATTGTGTATTAGCAATAATAAACTCAGTTTTAGACCTTGTTGAGACGCATATGTGAGATTATTGGGTGATTCAGGAGAAACATCTGAGAAGCGTGAGATTTCAAAGTTTGAAGCTTAATTTAATGTCATAAGTGAAACAGTTGAGATAATATTGCAAAGTGACGTTTTCTCTAATGTTCACATAACCAAGAATTTAAAAAAAATGGATGTATTGAACATTCTGAAAACATTCCGGAATAACGTTTTTAATGGGAATGTGAGCAAAATGTTATTTTTGTTATCTGGGAAAACAAATTAAATGTTCATTATACAAACATTAGAAGTTAATAATGTATATTTTTCCCATTCAAAAGTGGGAGTAGATGAGAATAAAAAGCACTCAAGCAACTTTTTTCACACGAGGAAGCAGAAATGCCTCTCATGTTCCACAAGACAAAATATAGTGTGGATAAAGCCTATCAGATTTCCCTGGAGAGAGACTACTGGAATATTCCTATATTGGATTATCTGCAGGAGTCTGAGAAGGTGAGCAATAACACGGGCTACTTCTTGACCTCGTGAAGCGGTTAATGTCACGCCACTGAAACGCTGAGATGTTTCTCCTCAGCTGGAGATCCTGGAGACACACAAAGATCAAGTCTTCATCTGATCCCAGAAACTGTGAAAACACACATTAGATCAGTGTTAGATGAGCTGCGTCTTTCCTTCTTTTCCCCTGAGCTGTAATGGTGGAAATGTTCAGCTTTTGTAGTCTAGACTTTAAGGTTTGTGTCTGTGCAGACATTTATGGAAGCTTGTTTCTGACACGGAATTTAAAAAATAAATAATTGCAATTTTTTTCTCACAATTCTGAATCTTTTCTCGGAATTCTGAGTTTACATCTGACAGTTCTGCATTTTGTCTCATAATTCTGAGTTTACACATTACAATTCTGGATTTTGTCTTGTAATTCTGAGTTTACATCTGACAATTCTGGATTTTGTCTTGTAATTCCTAGTTTACACATTACAATTCTGTATTTTGTTTTGTAATTCTGAGTTTACACATTACAATTCTGTATTTTGTTTTGTAATTCTGATTTTACACATTACAATTCTGGATTTTGTCTTGTAATTCTGAGTTTACATCTGACAATTCTGGATTTTGTCTCGTAATTCTGAGTTATCTGACAATTCTGTATTTTGTCTCGTAATTCTGAGTTTACACATTACAATTCTGGATTTTGTCTTGTAATTCTCACTTTACATCTGACAATTCAGTATTTTGTCTTATAATTCTGAGTTAACATTTTGCAATTCTGTATTTTGTCTTGTAATTCTGAGTTTACATCTGACAATTCTGTATTTTTTGTCTTTTAATTCTGAGTTTGCATCAGACAATTCTGTATTTTGTCTTGTAATTCTGAGTTTACATCTGACAATTCTGAATCTTTTCTTGTAATTCTGAGTTTACATCTGACAATTCTGAATCTTTTCTTGTAATTCTGAGTTTACATTTTGCAATTCTGTATTTTGTCTTGTAATTCTGAGTTTACATCTGACAATTCTGGATTTCGTCTCGTAATTCTGAGTTATCTGACAATTCTGTATTTTGTCTCCTAATTCTGAGTTTACACATTACAATTCTGGATTTTGTCTTGTAATTCTGATTTTACATCTGACAATTCTGGATTTTGTCTCATAATTCTCACTTTACATCTGACAGTTCCCTTTCAGTCGATAACGTCGGACGTAGTCGACGCGACTGAAATGGGATCACGCTAGGGAGCCTATCATCTTCGAGTACTATTGAACGAGCCAATGTAATTGGCGTGCGTGATTCGCATCACACACTCCGCCCCCGCGGCGCGGGTATAAATACGGAAGTGGATGCACGCACTAGTTGCCTTTCGCTTCGGAGCCGATCGTTTGATGTCTCTGAGAGTGCTGTTGTCTACAACGAGCGAGTGTGTCGGTGTTCTTCAGGAAGACTCTCCCAGTGCTGGTGTTCTACAGCGCGAGTGCAGCGGTGATCGCGAGCTTTGAGCTCTCAACTGCTGTTTTAACAGCAACAAATTTCTAAATGTTTGTGTGTGTTGATGGCTGGTTAGAGGGCGGAAAAGTGAGTGCTTCACTGTTTCAGTTCTCTGTTCAGTGTTGCCGCGGTCATTTCCCTGTGTGCTCCGGCACTGGTGACGGTCCTATTTTCTGAAAGAGCAACACGGGTGCGTTTGCGTCTTTTTCAAGATGTCATTCCGCCCGTGCGTTTCTGGGTGCGGTCGTTCCCTGTCTCTCTCTGATGGTCACAACTGTTGTGTCACGTGTTTGGCTTACAGCACGCTGAGACAGCTTTTGTGGACAGCTCATGTTTTCACTGTGGGAACATGACTGTCGCAGTGTTGAGGGCGAGACTCGCCTTCGTTCGCGGAGAGCGAGTCCCCATTACCATGCCCCACCCTCGGGTGCTGTGTGGGATGGGTGACCGGAGGATAGTGTTGGATGTCCCGCCCGGTAACCATTCCCTGTGGGCTCCTCACTCCTCCCTTCCACTGCAACCACTGGAGCCTCCTGTGTTGTCTGCTGGTCCATCTGTAATGGGTGGGCCAGCGGTTTCACTCGGGGCTCCCCTGGAGGACAGGACGCCGATTGCAGCATCAGAGGGTGAGCTGACTTCTGGAGATGATGACTCGGCTGCATTGTCTCCCTCCGGGAGTTCAATGTTGCCCGAGCCGGATCCAGAATTATCAGCTATGCTGAAACGGGCCGCCGAGGCTGCCGGGCTCGAGTGGAACCTCCACCGTGTCCCGTTCAGTCTCGGTTGGAATCTGGAGTTTGGTATCTTGGGGCGGGCCGCGCTGGTTCTCAGCTCGCCGCCCCAGTGCCTTTCTTTCCCGAAATGCATGGAGAGCTTATCAGGTGGTGAACAGCATCTTTCTCTGCCAGAAACTGCCTGAATAGCTTTTCCCCCTCATTACCCTTGATGGAGGAACGGTGAAGGGTTGCGAGGTGTCCCTCCATTGGAGCGGTCTGTCGACACAGGTGCACCTGTGTCCGGCGGCCGCTGCCTTTTGGGGGGATCCTCGTCTCCCCCCTAAGGCCTGTGAGTTTCGTCCGTTCCGACGGGCAGAGCTTACAAAGCCTGTGGGCAAGCCCCTTCCTCTTGCGTGCCATGGCGTTGCTGCAGGCTAGGGCACCCATGGCATGCACGAGGGTAATCCAGACCGTGCGCTCATAGGTGAGCACCGCACTGCATCCGACCTCACCCTCCGGGGTACGGGTGTCGTAGCGTGCGTGATCGGTCTGGCGATGTCCACCTTGGTGGTCCAGTAGCGCCTTCGTTGGCTCAGCCTGGTTGGTATGGCGGATGCGGACAAGGTTCGGTTCCTGGTCTCCCCAATTTCCCAGGTTGGGCTGGTCGGCGACGCGGTGGAGAACTGCATCAAACAGTTCTCTGCCGCTCAAGCGCAGACGGAGGTCATCCGGCACATCCTGCCCCGGTGGCCAGCTGCTGCCTCCACCCGCCGCCGGTGGCAGCTCCTCCGCCTGCTCGTCGCCGTGGGCGTTCTCCGGCCGCCGCTCCTGCTGGCCCTCCGCAGCAGCCTCCACCCAGGCCTCAGCAGGGAGCCGGCCGCAGTAGAGACGCCCAGCCCGCTCCAGGCGCTGCCAAGCCAGGTGGCAAGCGACAGCGAAAGCATTCCGGAGCGGGCCGCCCAGGAATGGATGAGATGCTCTTGGAGTGGCACGATCACTCCCTCCCCCCGGGTGAGGGCCGGGTGGAGCCTTTGTTTGTGTGTGTGTCTGTTCCGCCGCTGGCTCCCTAAAAAAAAAAAAAAAAAAAAAAGCGGAGCAAGCGGTACCCACACTTCAAAGAGAGAGCAATTTCATCTGTTCCTGGGTCCCAAGAGGGCCAGTCTGGCGGGTGTGACCCTGTATAGCCTTACACCCCTCAGCTCCCCCTTGGTCGCCAGCAGGCAGCTTGGTGCGTTCGAGGACCCGGTCATCCGCCTTCTCACGCGCCCCCTGCCGCTTGTGGAGACAGGTAAGTGTTGCACAGCACACTAACACCACTCTCTCTACTTTGCTGCCCCACCTCAGGCTCGGCTACCCCGCTCAAGTCAGTGATAGTCATCACATTAGGTGTTGAGCAGACGTGCTCCTGAAAATTCAGTGATATTCATCACACCGAGTGTTGAGCAGTGCTCCTGACTTGTGCGTGCTTATCTTATCCTGCTGGCGAAGGATTTGATATAGCCGCTCCTCCAGCCGGTACGAAGGCCAGTTGTAAACTCGTTCTTCGTGCTACTAGGTGGTGGGTCGTGACCATCTTGGCCCAAGATTGGTCTGCAGCTTTGACCTGAAAGACATGTGCTTCAGATCTCTACCTCCCGCACCGCAGGCCATCCTGTGTGTTGCGTCTAAGGGTGGAGTATCAGTACAGTGTCCTTCCCCTCGAGTGCTCCAGAGCCCGTTGGGTCTTCAGGTCAACTGGAAGAGAGTAATCTCGCCCACGGGCTGAGTATCTCTTTTCTAGTTTTGGAGAGGTACTCGGTCCAACATGTCTCTCCAATGAGAATGTGTTCAGCTGGTGTTGAAGTGAGAAAGGGTCCCACTGAAAGAACTTTCAGAGGCTCCTGGGGTATATGGTAGTCGCAGCCTTTGGCTCCCTCCATATGTGACCGCTTCAGCGCTAGCTTCACGATCGAGTCCCGAGGTGACCGTGGCAGAGCAGCTCACCCTGTGTGACTATAGTTCATCCCGGTCTGCTGCCAAACCCTCTTCAACAGAGCGGCCATGTACAAAGGGCGTGTTTTAACGGGGGCCTGGGCGACCCCCGACTACACGGGCATTCGTGCCTCGAGTTGTTAGACATTGCGACCGTTGCGCAAGCTTCCCCTGCATGTCACAAACTCACCCGTCACCTCCTCCTTGGAGTCAGACGCTTCTGAGGGCGCCTTATTCCACTCCTCCCGCTTACTCAATCGTGCCGCCATCGAGCCTCACGACAGTTATAGCCAGGGCAAGTGGAGACTCCATCCCCTGGGTCCGGCTGGGTCATGACCATTCCGGGGCCGCTCAGTTGCCCCCCCGGTTTTATTTTTCCGCCAGTGTTTGGGTAAACCGAGCGGACTACCCTTGGACAAACACTGGGACTCAGCGGCCCCAGGGGCCCGCAGAAATGCGTTTAACCCCAGTGAGCCTTCTAAAAGTGACTGCGACTCATGGTCGCCTTGCGCCTGCAAGTCAGTGAAATCATCACTCTTCATGTTGAGCAGATTTGCTCCTGAAACTCAGTGAAGTTCATCGCACTCTGGTGTTGAGCAGCAATGCTCCTGTAGCTCAGTGAGTCCATCACAGGTAGCTCAGTGAATTCATCACACGCAGTGCTGAGCAGAAATGCTCCTGGTGCTCAGTGAAGTTCCTCGCACTCAAGTGTTGAGCAGAAATGCTCCTGAAGCTCAGTGAGTTTATCACACTCAGGTGTTGAGCAGTAATGCTCCTGAAGCTCAGTGAACTTGTCACACTCAAGTGCTGAGCAGAAATGCTCCTGTCGCTCAGTGAGGTTCTTCGTACTCAAGTGTTGAGCAGAAATGCTTCTGAAGCTCGGTGAATTTATCACACTCAGGTGTTGAGCAGGAATGCTCCTGAAGCTCAGTGAACTTGTCACACCCAAGTGCTGAGCAGAAAATGCTCCTGAAGCCCAGTGATCTTCACATGTTGTGTTGAGCAATGCTCCTGTCTTTTGCGCCCGTCACTTGCACCTACGTGCCATGTCAGGAGAGGAACAGGTCTTCATAGTTGCCCCTCATTGGCCCAACTAGACCTGGTTCCCTTCAACAGCCTTCCTGACTTCCCCTGGATTCGGGGACGGGGCACGATGGCACACGCGTTCTTCCCCCGGAGATTCCGGGCGGTCTTACATCCGAACGCGGAGGTTCAGGTGGCTATCACAAGAACATGTGTTAGTTACCATCACTTCTGCGAGCACCCCCTAGAATTGGGTAGCGTGCTTACGCCTTTAGAAGTGGAACCTAGTCGTTGAGTGCGTCTTCTCCCCTGAGGAGATCCTGAAAGCTTTCGATCACTTCAGTGCTCTCTTTCCTGCAAAATGGGTTGCAGTAGGCTGTTTTCCTAAATCACCCTCAAAATGATGTTGCCTCGGTGTTTAAACGACGCTCATCGTGTTGCAGAAGTATGCAGAAGCACGTTCTGATCGTCAGGTTCCTGAGGAGCAAGGTCTTGTAAATCCTTGTGTCCCTCTTTATCCTCTTGGGCCTTGTCCCTGGTGCGACTGCACTGCAGAGACCGCCCCTGAGCCACTGCGGGTAGTGAGTTAAAAATTCTGTTATATCAGTTCTCCTGCTCGCGTGGTCTCTACTAGAGGGTAGGGACTTGCTCGCTTTCGGTCAACGTATTGTGCCTGGAGTCTGGGCCGGCTAACTCTCACAAGCTGAGACCCCGGCTCGGATTGTGCCCAAGGTTCCTACCTCTCCCGTAATAGGAGCAGGTGGTGAGCCTGCAAGCGCTGCCCTGGAGGAGGCAGATCCAGCCCTGGCTTCTCTGTCCGATTCGCTTGGACGTGTACAGAATGCAAGTCATAGACCTCAGACCAGCTCTTCAAATATCTGTTGGAATTCAGCAGAGAGGGAAGGCTGTTTCCATGCAAAGTTGCACTTAGTGCTTGCCTTCATTTCGGCAAAGATCCGAGATGCAACATGTCCACTTAGGTGTTGAGCTCCTCTATGATGAGTGTAAAGTGCTCCGCCTGGGCGTTGACGATATACTTTGCTAAACAGATTCTAGAGTTGGGGGCTGGACGACACCTAGTTGAACCGCTGCTTCCCGTGGGCTCCCTTCTCATGAAGCCAGTTTCACCGTGAGCCCGGTTCAAGTGTCGGCTTGCTGCGCCATTCCCCTCCTATGGACTGGATACGTGCGCCTTTCTACTCCAGTTGAGTTCCCTTAAAATTGAACCCTGTTGAGTTCCTCCACACCCCTCCGACGTCGGACGTGCGGAACGTCTGGTGTTAGGCCTACCACTCGTAAGCAGTGTGGAACCTGTGTTAGGCTGGGTCCATATGTTGCGGTCCCTTCGGTGACCCCATATGTGTATTCTTCCACGATACGGCTCCCTGCGGTGAGCCCGTGTCTTCCCTCGGCAGAGTCTCTCTGCCGTCAAAGTCCGGTGTGTCTCCCCCCGTCTTAGGCTGGAGCCACCCCAGTGACATTCCATATGTTAGACTGCCCGGTTTCCGCCCAGTTCATATGTGTATTCTCCACATTTCCTCCCTCGGGTTGGATGTGGCTTCCGCAGCGTCCCTTCCTTCCAACGTACGGGGAACGCTTTCCCAGTGGTCCTGTAGGAACAGCAGTGACTTCCCTGGCCTAAGCCCTGTCCTTCCCCGCCTTAAGTTTGCGGGGGCATCAGGAGGCTTTGGTTTAGGCACTGGAAGGTGGCAGCGTTAGTGGCGTGTTCAATGGTTGATCCCATTTCAGTCGCGTCGACTACGTCCGACGTTATCGACTGAAAGGGAACGTCCTGGTTGCGTATGCAACCCACCGTTCCCTGAAGGAGGGAACGGAGGACGTAGTCCCCTTGCCACTACCGCTGGACCACCGCTGACCCCGGGTTACTCTCGGCTCCTCAGCGAAAAGCAACTAGTGCGTGCATCCACTTCCGTATTTATACCCGCGCCGCGGGGGCGGAGTGTGTGATGCGAATCACGCACGCCAATTACATTGGCTCGTTCAATAGTACTCGAAGATGATAGGCTCCCTAGCGTGATCCCATTTCAGTCGCGTCGACTACGTCCTCCGTTCCCTCCTTCAGGGAACGGTGGGTTGCATACGCAACCAGGACGTTCAGTATTTTGTCTTGTAATTCTGAGTTTACATTTTGCAATTCTGTATTTTGTCTTGTAATTCTGAGTTTACATTTTGCAATTCTGTATTTTGTCTTGTAATTCTGAGTTTACATTTTGCAATTCTGTATTTTGTCTTGTAATTCTGAGTTTACATCTGACAATTCTGAATCTTTTCTTGTAATCCTGAGTTTACATCTGACAATTCTGAATCTTTTCTTGTAATTCTGAGTTTACATTTTGCAATTCTGTATTTTGTCTTGTAATTCTGAGTTTACATCTGACAATTCTGAATCTTTTCTTGTAATCCTGAGTTTACATCTGACAATTCTGAATCTTTTCTTGTAATTCTGAGTTTACATCTGATAATTCTGAATCTTTTTTGTAATTCTGAGTTTACAACTGACAATTCTGAATCTTTTCTTGTAATTCTGAGTTTACATCTGACAATTCTGAATCTTTTCTTGTAATTCTGAGTTTACATCTGACAATTCTGAATCTTTTCTTGTAATTCTGAGTTTACATCTGACAATTCTGAATCTTTCTTGTAATTCTGACTTTACATCTGACAATTCTGAATCTTTTCTTGTAATTCTGAGTTTACATTTTGCAAATCTGTATTTTGTCTTGTAATTCTGAGTTTACATCTGACAGTTCTGTATTTTGTTTTGTAATTCTGAGTTTAAATCTGACAATTCTGAATCTTTTCTTGTAATTCTGAGTTTACATCTGACAATTCTGAATCTTTTCTTGTAATTCTGAGTTTACAACTGACAATTCTGAATCTTTTCTTGTAATTCTGAGTTTACATCTGACAATTCTGAATCTTTTCTTGTAATTCTGAGTTTACATTTTGCAATTCTGTATTTTGTCTTGTAATTCTGAGTTTACATCTGACAATTCTGGATTTCGTCTCGTAATTCTGAGTTATCTGACAATTCTGTATTTTGTCTCCTAATTCTGAGTTTACACATTACAATTCTGGATTTTGTCTTGTAATTCTGATTTTACATCTGACAATTCCGGATTTTGTCTCATAATTCTCACTTTACATCTGACAGTTCAGTATTTTGTCTTGTAATTCTGAGTTTACATTTTGCAATTCTGTATTTTGTCTTGTAATTCTGAGTTTACATCTGGCAATTCTGAATCTTTTCTTGTAATTCTGAGTTTACATTTTGCAATTCTGTATTTTGTCTTGTAATTCTGAGTTTACATCTGACAATTCTGAATCTTTTCTTGTAATTCTGAGTTTACATCTGACAATTCTGAATCTTTTCTTGTAATTCTGAGTTTACATCTGACAATTCTGAATCTTTTCTTGTAATTCTGAGTTTACAACTGACAATTCTGAATCTTTTCTTGTAATTCTGAGTTTACATCTGACAATTCTGAATCTTTTCTTGTAATTCTGAGTTTACATCTGACAATTCTGAATCTTTCTTGTAATTCTGACTTTACATCTGACAATTCTGAATCTTTTCTTGTAATTCTGAGTTTACATTTTGCAATTCTGTATTTTGTCTTGTAATTCTGAGTTTACATCTGACAGTTCTGTATTTTGTTTTGTAATTCTGAGTTTAAATCTGACAATTCTGAATCTTTTCTTGTAATTCTGAGTTTACATCTGACAATTCTGAATCTTTTCTTGTAATTCTGAGTTTACAACTGACAATTCTGAATCTTTTCTTGTAATTCTGAGTTTACAACTGACAATTCTGAATCTTTTCTTGTAATTCTGAGTTTACATCTGACAATTCTGAATCTTTTCTTGTAATTCTGAGTTTACATCTGAAAATTCTGAATTTTTTCTTGTAATTCTGAATTTACATCTGTCAATTCTGTATTTTATCTTGTAATTCTGACTTTACATCTGACAATTCTGTATTTTGTCTTGTAATTCTGACTTTACATCTGACAATTCTGTATTTTGTCTTGTAATTCTGACTTTACATCTGACAATTCTGTATTTTGTATTGTACTTCTGACTTTACATCTGACCATTCTGTATTTTGTCTTGTAATTCTGACTTTACATCTGACAATTCTGTATTTTGTCTTGTAATTCTGACTTTACATCTGACAATTCTGTATTTTGTCTTGTAATTATGAGTTTACATCTGACAATTCTGGATTTTTTCTTATAATTCTGACTTTACATCTGACAATTCTGTATTTTGTCTTGTAATTCTGAGTTTACATCTGACAATTCTATATTCTGTCTTGCAATTCTGAGTTTACACATAGCCAGTCTGAATTTTCTTCTCGGAATTATGAACATTGTCTCGGAATTCTGAGTTTACATTTCGCCATTCTGAATTCTAAGTTCTCCGGGGGGGGTTTGACAACAGAATTGCAAGGGAAAAAAGTCAGAATTGTTAGGTGGGGGTTTTTTTTATCCGTTGAGGAAATAAGCGTCAATAGAAATTGACTTAAAATGAATAAACAAACCCTTAAAAATCAGTGACAACTCGCCCCACTCTCCTTCATGTCTTGTTTTGAGAAAGAAGTTCCTATGTAGATTTGAACCCCAAGTTAAACACTGAAACACAGAAGATGAAATACTCCATCTGTCCCACAAAAGAACATTAACAGCAGAACTATTAAACTCAGAGAAGGTTAGGCCCGTTATGGATCACAAGTTTCAGATCGATTACATCTTTCCTCAATGTCTCCTTATGCAAAATACCAATTTGTTCCACTCGAAAGGGCTAAACCAAACTTTCAACTCAAATTGTCATTTTTCAACTGACAGTTTAGCTACTGCAGCGAGTGGCGTCTCCATCTTCTCTACAGAAAAGCTCTTGATTGTCACATCCAGTTATTTAAATTGCCTTCGAGAGGCCAGGACCTGGACTGGAACAATACCCTTTGGCTTTGCTTCTCTGGCTCCGGCGCTTCTCATTTATTTTTATGCGGAGCTGAGACACGCTTTGGCACGTTTCCATCGTGAAGGTATTCCAGAGAAACCCGACTATACGATGAATCAGTCCATTACAGTTCAATAAAAGTGCACAATTGCTTCTTTCTGCTCCACTTGGCCAGGATAGCACTTGGAGGGGGGGTATATATATTCGAGCGCCCTTCAATAAAACCAAGTCATTTTGTTTGCTCGAGAGACAATATAGTGAAATAATGAAATGCTTTACTTCCAATTACAGCACAAGAGCTTTATTATAACCACAGGTATGTGTCCACATCCGTCCTTTAAAAGAGTTGCAGAGGGGAAACCGTAAACGTCTCGAGTCCTTCAGTCACACCAGCTGGATATTGAAGAAATTGAAGAAACATTTTGAAGAGTGTGTGTCATGCATGAGGAAGTATCAGGGATTAAAAAGATGTGCAAACAAATATAACCACTAACCTCGAAATTATAATAAACTTAGTCATGATTATGAGATTAAAAATCAAAATTATGACGATAAGTCTTCTTTTTATGTCATAATTTCAACTTGTCATATGACTTTTTAAGTCAGAATTTCATTCTTTTGTCATAATTTCGAAATCTTTCACAATTATGACTCATGTCATGTCATACTTATTACATTTTTTGTCATAATGTCGACTTTTATTGTCAAAATTATGCCTTTTAAGTAATCATTTTGACTTTTCATCTCATAATTATGGCTTAGTATGTCATAATTTCACCTTTTTAATGACCTAATTATGGTTTAAGTCTCAATTTCGATATAATAATTTCAACTTTTGTCATATAACTTTTTAAGTCGTTACTTAAACTTTTTCTTGTCATAATTTCAATTTAGTATTTCTTAATTTTGACTTTTTGTCAATTATGTCTTTTTAATACAGAATTTCAAATTTGTGTCATAAAATCGAGTATTAATGTTATAATTATTACTTTTTAAGTAATAACTTTGACTTTTCATCTCATAATTAGGACTTCATAATTTTAACATTTTGTCCTAATTATGACTTTTTAAGTCATAATGTCAAACTTTTGGTAATTTTTACTCTTTATGTCATATTATAACTTTTTAATTCAGAATTTCTACTTTTTTGTCATATTTTTTCATTTTCATTATTTATTAATAATTTTGACTTTTTATGTCAATTATGACTTTTAAAATCAGAATTCCGACTTAGTATGTCATAACTTTGATTAATGTCATAATTATGACTTTTAAAAGTAATCATTTTTGATTCATCTTATAATTATGATTTAGCAGGTCATAATTTTGTCTTTTAATCTCAAAGATTCAAATATTTGTGAGATAAAAAGTCACAATTAACCATGTTATGTTTTTATTCCATGGCAGAGACAAACTTCCACACATGAGAGAGAATGTAAATCTGTGAAGAAGTGATTCTGCTGTAGAGCTTGTGTGTGCGTGTGTGTGTGCGTGTGCGTGTGTGTGTGAGATTAGAAAGCGAGAGACACTGGGATGAAGCCAGTCTGATAATGGAGAGATTGGCTGAAGAACAGATCCTGAAACACTGAGCTCAATATTTATCATCATTACACCATATCCAGTATCCCCATATTTATGTATCTGCCCTGAAATGCCTTAAACGTTATTTTTTTTCCCAGTTAGGGACATTAATCATTGTCAATTTTATACACGTATACAGCAATGCACATTAATAAACAGCAATATTTACCTACAGAAATCGGTAACATTTTACAATAAGGTTCATTACTTACCTACATTAGTTAACATGAACTAAGAATGAACAATACTTCTTCAGCATTTATTATTCTAAGTTCATATTAATTTCAACATTTACTAATACATTATTAAAACCAAAGGTTGTATTTGTTGGCATTAGTTAATGCATGTGAACATGAACAAACAATGAACAGCTGGATTTGTATTAACTAATATTAACAAAGTTTGGTAACACTTTATTTTACAGTGTTCTTGTTACCATAGTAATAACAGTAAATTATGCCTAATTACATGCAATTAACCCTCAACCAAATCCTAATGCTACCCTAACCCTATAGTAAGTACATTTAGTTAATTAATATTACACTGTACTTAAATATTGAATTACACTGAAACAATGACTCCTTTAAATAAAGTGTAACCCAAAGTTTAATAAATACAGTAATAAATGTATTGCTCAATGTAAGTTCATGTTAGTCAATACATTAATAATGAAGCTTATTGTAAAGTGTTACCTAGATATCTTATGACAAATGCAACCATTTTAGTTGTAATTTACTGATGTTTATATCAGAGATACATCAAGATGAATATTTTGTTTATCGCCCAGCATCATTCCAGATGAATTTGAGGGATTTTTTTGTGAATTATTGCATTTTAATTATTTAATCATAAAGCAACTGGAGACAGAGCCTAGATGGATCCTGAATTATCCAAGATTATGAGCAGTTTCATGAATCTGTGCTTCGGGTTTCTGTACCGCCCTCAGAGAAACTGCATTAATGAGATCATATTTCACTGGGGAAAAAATCATTTAATTTACTGTAAAACATTTACAGTAAAATTAATGTCAGCTGTGGTTACCAGAAAGTTACCAAACAAATACGGAAGCAACATTCTAGGTTTCATAGATTTAAGTTAAATTTACAGTAAAATACAGTATTTCATTACCTGATTTAATGTTAATTTAGCAACCTTTTGAAATACTAATATCTATTTTGTACCATTATAATACACTGACAACCACCAATCACAGTGGAGATGAGAGTCACATGATGAATCAAAGCTCTTCACAAGCAGCAAGTTATTAATAATTATATAGAAAAATTGCATAGTGTCATTCACACACTAAACACCATCACGGTAACACACATGACATTTTAAAAATGCAATAAACATTCATTTAACAACATTAGATGAAACATGAAACTCTGGTGTACATAACTTATTAGAAAAAAATAAGAATAACATGTTAGCATGAAGAAACAGTTATTTCAATGAAAATACATCAAATGTGGAGCAGGGAATTGTGGGAATGTCAATTTGCGGGTTTTTTTTAACTGTAAATTACACAATGTTCTTTTTACTTCCAAAAACTGTTTTAGTTTAAAATTACATTAAATGTACGGTTAGATCTATCACAGTTATTCACCATAAATAGTATGTAAAGAAACTTTCTGTTTACCAATTAACAGTTTTTTACCGTAGCATTTTTACCGTTAAAATCACAATAATATTTTTACAGTGTACGTATCAAAAATAGATGGAGGATCGGTCCGAGCCAATGCATGAGCATCTTCCTATTCCTATACATTATGACAAAAAGTCTCCTTTTTATGTCATAATTTCAACTGGTCATATGACTTTTTGTCATAATTTCATTATTTTGTGTCATAATTTCATTATTTTGTGTCATAATTTCATTATTTTGTGTCATAGTTTCGATTTTGTCATAAAAATTACTTTTGATGTCAATTATTACTTTTTAATATCCTAATTTGGATTTAGTATTTCAGAATTATTATACTTTTTAATGTCATAATTTCGATTTAGCATGTCATAATTATTATAATTTTTAAGGTCATAATTTCGATATACTATGTCATAATTATTATACTTTTTAACATCATAATTTCGATATAGTATGTCATAATTATTATACTTTTTAACGTCATAATTTCGATATAATATGTCATAATTATTATACTTTTTAATGTCATAATTTCGATATAGTATGTCATAATTATTATTCTTTTTAATGTCACCATTTCGATTTAGTATGTCATAATTATTATACTTTTTAATTTCATAATTACAATATAGTATGTCATAATTATTTTACTTTTTGTCATCATTTCAATTTAGTATGTCATAATTTCGCCTTTTTATGTAAATTCTGATTTTTTTAAGTTGGACTTTAAATTTTTGTCACAATATCGACTTTTAAATGTCATAATTTTGCCTTTTTAATGTCATACTTATGTTTTTTGAGTTACAGTTTCATGAAGCTACGATGGCCATGTGTGACTCCTGGGTTTCTGTGCTGACCTCAGAGAAACTGCATTAATGAGATCATATTTCAATGCAAATAAATCACATTCTAATGTGCTCAGGTATCAAAAGTAGATGATCCGAGCCAATGCATGATCAGCATCTTCCTTTTCCTAAAGACTGGAGACACTCAGTGAAACGCCTTCAACAAACACACAACCAGATGGCCTGAAATAAACATCTATCTGACACTTCATTGACAGTGGGAAAACATTAGGGGGTGAGGAGGAGAGATCACGTTTCTGCGTTCGTCTTTAAAGGTTTATCTGGTTAGTGACTGCATGTTTGGATGTGATCGACTGACTCGGAGAAATGAAAGGTCTTCTTTGTAGTCATCATAGAGGTATGCCAATAAATCAACCTGACATGTGTGTGTTCTGCTTGGGTCTGAATGAGAGGAGAACACGTGCAGTGTGATCTGAACGCCGCCGCTGGGACAAAGATGTTCAGCACATATGCAAGCCATTTGTTTGGGATAAACGAGAAGAAATGATGGGTTTGACAACCTGCACATCTGGATGCACTGGCGGCTGAGCAGATGCAAGCCGTCGGCATGAGGGAGTGAGTGAATGAAGGACGAAACCTTGACGTTTTTCAACCGAGTGACTCTTCTTTAAGTGGCGTGAAGGACAGAAGCGTATGACGTGCACCTGCAGCGTTCACTGAGGTCATGTGACTGATGCAAACACAACTGATCACGATACACACTGGCGGATCAGCGTGAGTTGGTTTTCATCAAAGATAAAATTATTTCTACTTTTTTTTGTATTTAAATTAATATTATTTAATTATATTAGATAAAAGCATTTAATATTAAATACATGTAATATAATAATAATAATAATAATAATACAATTAAAATGTCTTGTTTTTATCTTAAATAAAATAAGATAAAATATTTATCTTAAAAGAAGTTAATATTTTTTAATATTTCAATGAACAGAATAATCACAAAAAGAAAAGTAAAATAAAATTAAAACAAATAATTAAAATATTAAGAATATTAAATAAAGCATTAATAAAATAACATAAATAAAATAAAACAATAATTAAATTAAATTAAATTAAATTAAATTAAATTAAATTAAATTAAATTAAATTAAATTAAATTAAATTAAATTAAATTAAATTAAATTAGCCAGTGTACTGACTGTTGGACCAACCTGAAAAGTGACCATTTGTGATGGTTGTTTGACATTAAAATTATTGGATAAAAAAGTCAATTATTTAATTATAAATTATTTAATCATGATATATTCAAATATTAAAATTAAAATAATTAAAATATATTTAATACATTATTTACTATTTAATCAATTAAAATTTTATTTTTTATCTTGTTAATATTTTGTAATAAATAAAAATAAAATAGAAGGCCTATATGGTGTAAAATGAAGTAACCGTCGGCACTGATTAAATGTTTTAACAAACCTACAAAAAAAGTTTATATAGCTGCTCTGTTTTCTCTTTGGCAATTATTAGTTTAATTAGTTCAAAACTTCAATCATTGTAATTCAGAGTCTCTTGATGCATTGATTCAGTTGCTCATAATTGAAATGAAACTGAGTTTTGGGGTCAGAGGTCAGGTCAGTGGAGACTGTCTCCTGTTATTAATGGAAACTAATACACGATTAGTGGAGAGCTGTAATATCTGAGGGTTTCAGTCGACCTCGGAGAGGAACAAGGTCGTGTCGAGGATCAAATGTCACTCAGTTCTCCTGATAACGCCACAAAATACGGGATTCTGTCTGAACTGAACGCATGAGGAAAAACCTCTTAAAACAACTGGGTTATTAAAGTATACTGTAAGCAGTAGATGCTCACATGCACTTATAGTTAGGGATCAGATTTTCACATTCAAGTGAATAAAATCCCTCAATGAGTGACCCGAGCCAAATCTACAGATGCTGATATTTCTATGAAATTCTAATGCTTGTAATGTAAATAAATGAGATTTTATAACAGTATAGCTGATACTGACATCAAATGCATATAAATATCCATATCTGTCAATAGTATGTCTTAGTAAGATGATATTTAAAGCTTAGTTTTATAATCAAAGCTCTGTAGTTTTAAAACTGTGATAATTGAGAGATAAACAAAATCTGCTTTAATATATGCAAATATATGCAAATATGAACAAATATGCCAAATATGGAATGCTTTAGGACTGCACATTCGTCAAATGGATTCAATGTCCCGTTTTCAAGTTCAGATACAAACGTATTTGTTTAGAATAGCTTTTAATGACATGATTGTTTGATGCGTAGTTTGTGTTTTGTTTTTATTGCCTTGTTTTATATTGTACGGTGTCCTTGAGTGCCCTGAAAAGCGCCCATAAATAAAAGGTATTATTATTATTTTTATTATTATTATTAAATAAACCTTCCTCAAAAGCCTGATGATCATATTTGATTCTCATGATTTTTATGATAAATGATGATGGATAATCAAGCAAACCTCAGTTCAGTTGAAATATTACTAACAATATCAAAGTTATATGTTTACTTGATAAAATTAGTTCAGATTTAAAGACACGTGAAGCTCGAGCTGAAGGAGGACGTTTGTACAATTAAAGACTTTTACCTGATAAAACAGTGTAAACTATCAATCAGACACAGAAGGACTGGAGAGATTGTGTGGAAATAAAGTTGAGATAATTTAGAGACATTTTGCGCATTAAATATGATTTATAAGGTTAATAGATTATAGAGTAAGTGTGTTTGTTCTGGTCATGATCTCTCACTGGCGTAAAGTGTGAGAGCCACAACAAACATGCTAATGTTATGATGAGCAAACGACACACTGACAGTTCAAGACAAGCCAGTGTAGCTTTAACTAATGTATTTACACATGCCTGACAACAGCAGAACAAAACAAGCTCATTTCTTTTGCTGTCATTCTGTAGTTTCTTCCATGAGGTTCTCATGAAAACATCCCTCACATTAATAATGATTGTGAAAACGTGAAAAAAAACAGATACACACTCTTGGCTGAACTTTATAACGAATTACAGGATCTCAGATACATTTTTACCTAAAATATTATAAAACATTCATGTTTTATATCACATAAGCATCATTATCTTATTTGGGAATGAACTAAATACACATTGTGTGTGATTTAAACAAAAAATATCGGGAGGTCGGGAGGTGCTCGTAGCGTGCTCAGCTCGCCTCGTAATTCCCAAGTGTGTAATCCATCAGCCGGAAACTGAAGCCTCGCGGGAGCAGAACTTCACCTGCTGTTAGCATTGACTCCCATTCATTTTGGCGTCACTTTGACAGCGAATAACTTTACATCTGAGGCGTCCAAAGACTTCATTTGTCCATTATTTATTTCTAAAGAAACACGACAATGTATAAAAAGCTCCATTACTTTGTATCTTACGTTATAGCGCCGTAGAAGCCGTTTTTGTAAAAATAGGCTAACAATTGCGTCATAACCACGCGACTCTCTGTCGCACAGTAGAGACATTACCGTATAGACAGGAGGAGATCCGCACGCAATCTTTTACTGTCTATGAGGCGATCGGGGGGACATAGCGGGATAAAGTCAAGGAGAAGCCCATAGATAGAGAGTCCATAAAAGCAACGGGACAAAATATTTCAACAACGTGTTTGAAGAATTAGATGATTCAGATTTGTCTTGCAACAGCTACTAGAAGATGTACAGCTGTCAGACTGTCGTCACGCTCAGTTTGAGCCTGCAGTCGCTCAGCCATCAGGAAGTGAGTGCTTTAATCGGGCTTCAGTCTTCTCCGTTGAAATCAATGGGGTCGCTGTGTCCATTTCTCTTACTGTCTATGGCAGAGGTCAGCAACCTTGGGCACGCAGTACCTTAACCAATGTCACGATGGCACTCTCTCATCCGCATGCCAAATTACAGTTGCGCAACCTGTTATTTACGGTAGGCTTGTTTGATTGACTTGTATCCCCACCAGACTGTATAAAAACTATTCCCATACGCATGCAGCAAAGACCCACCCTACTCTGCCTCTGCTCTGATTGGCTAGTAGGCTACTATAGTAACGATACTGGCGGAGCGGGCTTGGTAGCGGTATGTCGGCAATGGCAGGCCCACTGGCTAAGAAAGCTAAAGTGGGATAGTCCTAAAATGGTTCAGGTCATACTTAGGAGGCAGAGGTTATTATGTGAGTATAGGAGATCATAAGTCTGAGTGGACATCCATGACATGCGGAGTCCCGCAAGGCTCAATTCTTGCGCCACTCCTATTCAACCTGTACATGCTCCCAATGAGCCATTATGAGCGCATTATGTCTTGCAAATGTTGTTTGCCGAACATTGAGTGTTGTATGCCATTTTGAGACCAAACATGAGAAAACTTTCAAGGATGTGGCAGACAAGGCTGAATCTATCAAACGTGCCGTGTCCAGGTATGGGAAGCAAGCTAACGCCCTTAAAGTCTTCGCCAAGGCCAAAGATCATGCTACCAAAGCAAGCTATCACATTGCTAATTGCATTGCAAAATGGGGAAAGCCATTCACTGATGGAGAGTATATTTCATCTGTACCTCAGATGTTTTGTTTGATGGCTTACCAAATAAAGAGACAATAAAATCAATAATAAAAGAGATTCCCATATCTGCCAGAAGTGTTGAACGACGCATCGAAGAAATGGCAGAAAACGTAAGAGCGCAGCGGACAGGCGGTTTGAAAGAAGCCACGGTCTTTAGCGATGCACTTGATGAGAGTGTGGATGTAAATTACATACCACGTTTGGCAGTCGTGGCGAGATACGGTGATGTGACTGTAAGAGAGGAACTCTTAAAGCCAATGCCTGAAACAACAAAAGGTGAGGACATAGCCAGAGTTTTTCTGGAGCATTTTGAGGAGCGAGGGATTGACATTAGCAAGATTTTTGCAGTGACAACAGATGGTGCCCCCGCCATGGTCGGGAAACAGTGGGGAGCAGTCACATTAATCGAGGAACAAGTTGGTCACCCCATCATGAAACTTCACTGCATAATACGCCAAGAAAATCTTTGAGCAAAAATGCCAAATTCAGATCTTAATGAGGTTATGGCTACAGTGGTGAAAGTTGTTAACTTCATAGTTACTAACACACCGAGCAGCACATCTCTGCTCGAGGAAATGAACTGCGCATACAAAGATATCTCTCTCCACACAGGGATGCGGGAAAGTTTTGGAGCGGTTTGTCAGCTGCTTTTATGCTATAAAGGCCTTCCTGGCTGAAAAAGGCCAAGACTATCCCGAACTGCAGGCAGAGGAATGGGTTTTGAAACTTATGTTTCTCACAGACATTACGGGACACCTCAACAAGCTTAATCTCCACCTGCAAGGTGCAGGGCAAACAGTTTTGGACATGTACGACACATGGGCTGCTTTTGTTGGAAAGCTGACAATTTTTTCAAGCGACATTGCCACCTCCACTTTCCGCTACTTCAGACACTTAAAGGAGCTGTCCACGGAGCACAGAATCAGCACCGCTGAAATATACAAATACATCGTCGGGCTTGAGTTAGAGTTTACAACAAGTTTCGGGAATTTCAGAAGTATGGACCCATGTTCTCATTCTTGATTAAACCCGATAGCTTTGATGGACATGAACTGGATTTAGCTCTGATGGACTGGCTGGATATGCAGGACGTGGAAATGCAGCTGTTTGAGCTGAAGACTTCAACACTGTGGGTGACAAAGTTTGCAGAGCTACGGAAACAGCTGGAAACAGCCGCAAGGCATGATCACGGGACTTGTACGTTTACCTGCTGGATATCTGTACCAGATAAGTTTTGCTGTCTCAGGAACATTGCATTGGCTTTGCTGACAGTCTTCGGATCAACATATCTCTGTGAGCAGATATTCTCATATATGAAGAGCGTGCTCAGCCCCTCCCGCAGTCGTTTGACAACTGACCAATCCGAAGCTTGTGTGCAACTTAAAGTGACTAAATACGAACCCCAGATTATGGAGCTCAGCAAAGAAAAGCAGGCATCTGTTTAATGTAGCACATATGACTTTACGTACAAGGGCTCTGTCCCACTTTGGTACACTTAATTCCCCCTTTGTGACTTTTGCTGCCATGCAACCTTTTTTGAAATGAGGGAATATCATTGCAAGCAGTATGCAAAATGGGAACTGCATATAAATCTGTAAAAAAAAAAAAATACAAGTATTAAGTGTATTCTTGACAAGATTAATGATTTCAACTAAGATGTTTCATAAGCATGGCAGCATTATTGTATAGTTCTCATATGTCTGTTACTCTTAATTCTCCTGTTTTGACATTTACTGCCATTATAACTGAGTGAAATTTAAGATGATAAAAAAGATTGGTGTAATGTTGATAAGGTTAATGATTTCAACTCAGATGTGGATGTTTTCATAAGAATGCTAGCCTTGTATCATACTCAAGACATAATTACAATGTCCTGATTATGGGAACTAGGCTAAATGTTATCAAATGTTGTTATATATGGAATAAAACTACAGATTCCCTGGAAATTAAACTTTTGATGTGATGTCATAATTAAACTTAATGTTGACATGGCACACTAATACACAGGTTTCTTGTATACAAACAATACCGGATGCACGCATCCAAGAGGCAAGGCCGCTATATGTTAGGCCGAGTTCTGTGAAAGAACATTGCAATTAACGTAGATTTTGCATTGTTTGTAAATTCTTGTTGACTCAATCATAAACTGCAATTTCAGAGTTGGATCTGTTTGTTTGTGTTTCATTTGCATATTAATATAACATTATGTAAAATGTTAGTTAGTTGACTAGTAAGCTAAGTTATAATGTTAGTCATCATGTCTCTAAATGAAATTGTCCAACTAAGTTTGCGACTCATAAAAACCTGACATACCCTATGCATTTAGGTTAGTTTACAGCACTACAGCTCCGTGTCATCTCTGCTTCTGCTAGAATAGACGTAAAGAGTGTTGTTTTCTGCCTCTTAGATGCGCGCGCATCTATGTGATGACGTCGCACAGAAACCCGTGTATAAACAAGAAATTTTGAAAAGGGCACTTCATATCAAAAAGGTTGCCGAACCCTGGTCTATGGTAATTCCTCTCACACGCTGCGAGCCGCGACCATCACCGATTTCCACGCGATCATCTGCGAGCTCGTAAAACAGCAAAAATCGCACGTGTACGCCCACCTTTAGATACAAGCACCCTGGACCCCGGAGTGGAGCCTATATCTAGATTATAAAATCTCACAAATGTGTGTGGTGAGGACCAGCCTGCCGCATCACATGTCAAGAAGAGAAACCCCCGATTACAGGCTTTCGAGGGAGACATACTCCTAGATTAGGAGACAGCCGCTTCGTACGCAACTGAGATCCAGCTCAACACTCGCTCATCCTCGGCTTACATGCAGAAGACCCGAAACTTCACCACAGAGAAGCTCTCATACACATCCACAGCCTGAACAGGGTGTCTACAAATCTAGAAAATGTTAAATCTAGGTTCCAATACAATCGTATATATAAACTGAGAAAGTAAAGTGCATTGCTCATTGCTAACGTAATCTGTGACATATTATAGGCTACCAAAAATTATTCATACAGTGACTACCAGTAAAATTTACAGTATACAAATATGGGACCAAAAATGATTGGGACACTTTGAGCTGATCATGTTTTGCTGAAGTGTTTTTTCTTTAATTGCTAATGCACCTTTTTACAGCACAGACTGAACAACATGAAGCATTGCTTGGTGATTGGTTGAGCTAAATTTGTATTATTTAATTGTGTAGTTAAATTTAACAGCTGACAGATATTCAACATAATTCATGTGTGAGAGTCTAACAGAAGGACGGACAAAACCAGTCAAATATCAACTGATTTGATGAGTTCTTGTAATATTTTACCATTTTCTAAACTATAGCGAATAAACTGTGATAATGTGAGAAATGTCTGAATAAATATTGGTTTGGCTGTCGTTAAGCTCAGAGTTAATAGACACGGATTAAAGGCCAGGTTGATTTCATGCCGTCTTAAACTCACACTGCCCTGCTGAAGTGACACTGAGAGGAGCCAATGTCACGCTTTCCCAGATTTGATCCTGAATCAATATATATCCTCCATATAAACCGAAACGCCAGGGGAACGAGGCACCTCGAGAACTCACACTGAACTCTTTTACAATGTTTCCCATGATGCTTGCTGTTGCCAAACCGGTCCTATATCCAGGGTTTGTGAAGTTCAGAGGATCGTACAGATGAAGCCTGCTAGAACCATTACAGCGTCCTCAGGTGTTGTAAATGTCAAAGTGGAGTGTGTGAAGTGTGTGAAGTGTGATCGGGGAGGAGTCACATAAATATGAGGAATTCAGTGAATGTGGGAGTCAATGACCTTCACTGTAAGTCCAAAACTGAGCTTGATCTTAAATCCATCCTCATGAGGACATTTCATTTGTGTTAATTCGTTAGTATGGAGTCAAACATCTGTCTAACTAGTGCTAATACTTGTGATTAGTGATTTGAACAGACTCCAACACTAAGTATTATGAGTCCTAAAGACATGAATGATTCATCAATGCTAGAGAAAAAAACTCCTTAAGATGTTTATATGAGACCAGGGACCAGACCAGGGCTATTATAATAAAAATATATATAAATAAATTGTTATTATAGTAAAAATATATATAAATAAATTGTAATTATAGTTAAAAAAAATATATAAATAAATTGTAATGTATATATAGGATATATATATATATATATATATATATATATAGGATATATATATATATATATATATATATATATATATATATATACACACACTATTTTTTAGTTATATAATATATTGATCTATTTATATATTTTATATATATATATATATATATATATATATATATATATATATATATATATATATATATATATATATCATCTAGTTGCCAAAGGAAATTTTCAAATTTATTACATTATTTGGAAAAATTACTCTATTGGATATGAAAAAAAAGTGTTTACATACATTACATAAGTTTTTTAATGAGGCTAAATAAATACATTTTTATATATTTTCACATAGTTTAACTTGATGTACTAAAATAACCATAACTAAAACGATACTGTATAGACATTCAAAAATAACTCATAATAAAAAACTGAAATAAAAAACTGTAGACATTTGAAAAATTTAAATGGCAAAAACACACCACAAAATGACTAAAACTTTAACTAAAATTAAAATGGAAAATATAAAAATTAAAACTAATTTAAACCAATTATAAAAGCTAATAACAATAACAATATTAACACTTAATATTCCATGAAAACGAACCATACCAGGATATTAATGTTAACTAAAACCATAAAAAAAATTGTTGTTTGAAATAAAATGTTTAAAAAACCCTCTTTTTTCAACTAGTTGCAAGCAAACATTTCTCATTATAATTTACTGTAGTTTATGTACTAAAATAACTAAAACTGAAATAAAAAATTATGAAAATTATATAGACATTAAAAAAGCTAAACAAAATAGCAAAACACAGAAGAAAATCCTAAAACATGAACCAAAATTAAAATGGACTATTAAAAAAACTATTGATATCTCAATGATACTAAAACAACACCAACTTCATCCTGTTCTTTCACACAAACAATAAACGTAAAATAAATGCAATGTCTCAGGAAGAAAATGTATAAGTAGTAAAATAATGGATTTAATTGTAAAGTTGATTCATTAGTGTCCATTAAAGCAGAATCTGGAAGTTCTGCGGAACATGTTCATTCCCAGAAAGAGAAATAAACATTCTTTTAAAATAATAAAGCTCTGCATAATGAAGAAAATAACAACGTGTTAAGAAAATCACCAAATCTCTAAACGTTCACAAACACAACTACATTTTTTACGAGCACTTCCGAGTCAGGTTCCAGGAAAGCTTTTTATTAGATGTTTTTTTCCCCCTGTCAGTTTTCCTCCAGAAACTAATTTTACATTTCATAAAGTGTATTGATATCAACAGCTATTCACAAGGAATTGGCAGCAGCAACCGAACACATTCGTCTCTTAAAGTTGGAGTTGCTCATCTGGGAATGTTATATCCACACATGTTCCTTTCCACGACATTCCCAGCGGCTTCTTTACAGGCTCAGTGGGAAACATAAAAACGTGCCGCTGAGAATCCAACACTTGATCTGTGTGATTGTGATTAACAACCAAACTCCTTCTGTCTAGATAAGACAAGAACGGATCATCTGGAACTGAGACTCATGGAAATACTGACTGAAGTTGGGAACGAGTCGCTGATGTGAAGGACGATGTTAAATAGGCTCTAAAGTTCAGATGCTGGACATTTTTCTGCAACTCGCAACTCACACTTATGGGACTTGCACAGTGATTAACCAAACTTAATCCAGTTTCTGAAAGTATACAGACTTCATTCTTTGATGAGAACGTTTATTTGCAAACCCTTGAGATTGTGGAGTACAATCACTGACCGTTTTTAACTCAAGCATTTCATACACTGCAAAAAAATGATGTTTCTGTCTGCACAAATATCTAAACATTCTTAAATCAAGAGAAGAAAAATAAAATGCATGCTAAAAATGTTTATGCTTAAAACAAGAACAAATATCTGCCAATGGAGTCAGAAAACTTTTTGCATCATTTAAAAAACTTACTTTATCGGCCATGAAGCAATAACATATTTTCAAAGCAAAATAAATGGCATGTAAAAAACACACAATAAACCTAAACAAAGAAGTGAATTCAAAGCCTCTTTATAAAAACCGCATGATGAAGATCCCTAAACGAGTGTTTCTGCTCTGCATTGTGTAAATATCAGACTAAAAGGCTCTCATAAATGAGTGCCAAATCGGCTTCTGTGAGTGTTTCTGTCCACTCCTCGGGCTTGATGTGTTTCTGTGTTACATGAGTGTGTGTGTGTGTGTGTGTCTTTGTCACTTTAAGTGTGTCACTCAATCCGTGCTGAAGTTTCCAGAACTGAGACGATGATTAAGTGTTCAATACTTCATGCACAAAAGGCCACAGCAGGTCTAAAACATCTGGAGTTCTCCATCATTCCCGTTATTCCCGAAGGCAAACACTCAGGAAAACCCAACGGCATGAAGCTTGAAATCTCAAGTTCAGGATAGACTTGTGTTTGTGCCACTGGAGCAATTAAAGTTTCTGAAATAAATCTCTTCTTCTCACTAAGGCTGCATTTACTTGATTAAAAATACAGTAAAAAATTGCAAATATTTTTATAATGTAAATCAGCTGTTTTCTATGTGAATATATAGTAAAGTTTAATTTATTCCTGTGATCAAAGCTGAATTTTCAGAATAGAGGAATAGCCCTGCTCCACAAAACCAACGAGGTTGGTGAAGTCAGCGGCTGCCGCGCGGAGAAAGGCTGCTTCCAGGATCTGTTGATCTCGAGATGCAGATCGGTGAAAAAGGGCAGCTTTCTCCGCTGAGGCCTAGAATTAGGGCCACTTAAAAATCTTTCGTCGAGTTTAGATGATTGTGACTTGCGGGGCTCATCGGGCCAGTCGATGGAAAGCTTTTCAGTAGCGCGCGAAAGCACGTCGATAAGCTCCGTGTAGGCCGCAGTAGGCCGCGCCTCCTGGCCGCTAGGCGGGAGAGCGTCAGAAGCTAAAACAGGCCCGAAATCCTCGGAGTCGGACGCTGTAGTGTAAATAATATCTGGGGCATAAATAATCATGAGAAAACTCGACTGGCCTAACACCGCGTACGTGCTCGGGAGAGGGAGGGAGAGAAAGGGCCTGGCCCGTCTGCTCGTACTCTATATCCTCGATCTCAACATCCGAGCCCCAGGTCGCGGATTCCAACGAGGCCTCGGCAGCCTCGGAGCGCGATGGGGGGGAACGAATGACTCCTTCTCATAAACCGCGAGCCGAGAGCGGAGGGTTTTGAGAAGGAGGTTGTCACAGAATTTACATTTAGACGAGCCTTGAAACAGCCTCGCGCGCATGCGAAAAACCCAAACACTTGACACACTTACTGTGCGGGTCGTCGTTCGCAATAAAGCGAACGCATGGCGGCGGGCAACGACGAAACTCCATGGCAATTCACCGCAAGGAGAACAGAGCTCCACTAATCGCAATCGCTGAAGTGCAGATGAAGAAGCAGATGAAGAAGCTGGTGATAATCCGAATATAAGGGCGCAGAAAAACCGAAATCAAAGGGCTAAGATGGCCGCTTCGTGAAGGCAGAGAAATCTGAGGAGCAGGGGCGCGGCTAGAAATGTTGGGCCCTATGAAAGAATATGAGGTTGGGCCCCCTACCCCACCCATTCCATTAATAAAATCGATCTCTGGGGGCCCCAAAAGTGTGTGGGCCCTTAGAATCGTCCTAACTTTTCCCCCCTTAGCGGCACCCCTGCTGAGGAGCAGATGGCGCGCGCGCTAATATAATATGATGACGCAGGAGCGTCATGGCGGCGCCCGCGGCATCAGCCAATGAATTGGCGTGATTCTATAAGGGCTTCAGACATCGGCACACCCGGAGGGCGTTCCCTACTACGTCTAAGCTACGCAGCGTTGAGTGAACCTATGAAAGAGAACATAGGTTACATCAGTAACCAGAGACGTTTTCTATGTGAATATATAATAAAGTGTAATTTATTCCAGTGATCAAAGCTGAATTTTCAGCATCATTACTCCAGTCTTCAGTGTCACATGATCCTTCAGAAATCACTATAATATGATGAAGTGATGCTGAAGAAACATTTATGATTATTATCAGTGTTGAAAACAGTTTTTCATATTTTTGTGGAAACTGATACATTTTATTTTTCAGGATTCTTTGATGAATAGAAAGTCCAAAAGAGCAGCATTTATTTGAAATTTAAATTTGTGACATTATAAATGTCTCTATTGTCACTTTTCAGTTATTATTTAATAATAATAATAATAAGGTTTGAACGATACTGTATCACAGTTTCCACAAAAATCTGAAGCAGCTCAACTGTTTTCAACACTGATAATAATCATAAATGTTTCTTAATCATTAATGTTTCTATTTTAAATTCTAATAATATTTCACCATTTTACAGTTTTTATTGTATTTTATTTGATATATACACATACACACAACAGCTCATTCAGGACATTCCAGTTTTAAAAAGAGGAACACAAAACGTAAGAAAATCCTTTTTTTTTTTAAAGAGACATATTACTCACAACAAAGTCAAATGTTTCTAAAGGTGTTGAGGGAACAACTAGAGATGCTCAGAAAGAGTTTCAGAAAACACAGATGAGGTGGAGGATCAGAGAGGAAATTAAATTACAGCAGAAAGAAAAACAGACATTTGAGAGGATCATGAGAGACCGAACCCATCGCATCTGCTCGTGATCAGGGCTAACGTCTTCTGATTGGTTGAGACACTCCTGTCAATCAAACCATCAGTGGGTGATGACTTCATCCAAGACACACCCACAACAAACCATACAACGCCGTAACTCGCTGTTTAACAAGTACGATGCATCCTTGAAAAAATCAACTAGCTAGTTTCCCGAAACTGTATTGTCGCAAATTGGTCGTTCAACCATGTTGGTTAATGATGTCACGCATGTGGAGTAATAATACTTTTAATGAATCTGTTTGAGATCAAATTAATGCTAGATGTCTTGCCATAAATTACGAACATGGCATCTGAGGAATATTTCTCTAAAGTTAGTTTTGATTGATTCACTTCCGTCGCAATGATCATAAGTTATTAACTTAGCGACCGCTGACACGACACCGTTCAACAGAAAACCTTTAATACGATCCGGCCGCTCATTTGCATAAAACAGTGCCTGATGGCTCGAGAACGCAAACCATGAAACAGGTTCCAAGGTACTAGCCTTGAAAAATGTATAATACAGAATTTTTAGGAAGGAGGCCTACACAGGAGAGACTAGTGACACTTCAGGATGCGTTGTCGCCGTGTCCAGGCGCAGGTCCTTCATCAGATCTGGTGTGTGTGTGTGTGTGTGTGTGTGTGTGTGTGTGTGTGTGTGTGTGTGCGTGCGTGCGTGCGTGCGTGCGTGCGTGCGTGCGTGCGTGCGTGCGTGCAGCATGTACAGAGTGAACAGCAACGGTCCTAGTACTGAGCCTTGTGGTACACCATATTCAACTTTTGATTGATAAAAAAAATTTAAAAAACTATTTTAAACTATTTTTATTGTTTATAAAATTAACTAGTAGTCATAGTTAGTTATTCTCAACATTTATTAATTTTTAAAATTAAAATATGTATTTGCAAATATCAGTTAATGCACTGTAAACTTGCACAAACAATGAACGATCAAACATTTATTTTTAAAAAATTGTTCTCTGTCAGTTCATGTTAGCTAATAAATTAACTAATGTTAAAAAATTAGACCTTGTTGTAAAGTGTTAATAATATAATATAAAATATGTATATACACAGTTCTAAAATAATCCATGTAAATTCAGTGTTTATTCAAAGGGTTGAAAATAAATCACAATATGACACAATGTCTCCCACAAAGCGATTGATTTTTATCCTATGAAGTCTCACAAGTCCAGATAAAATAAATCATGCAAGCTTCTACAAGAGCTTAAGAAAACAAACTTCAGATGTTAGAAAAGGCAGATTCTTCGGAGCACACATGTAAACGTCACATGGTTTAGGGTTTTATTCAGTTTGTGTTTCTCCGCTGTGTGTTAAGACTCTTGTAGGTGACGGACAAATACATCGGCTTTATTTTATAATCAGTACAAGCTCTGAATTGCACGATGCCAGATCTTTTGTCCCTTTCCACTAAAAACAGAAAACAAGTTGGGTGAGAGATTAGGGTTTGGAGCGCAGAGAAACCTGACATCTGTGTGGATTTAAACAGCTGGAAATGTTCCGACGCCGATCCCTCCACATCTGCCAAGGAGACATTGTTGGGAATGGAAGAAACATACCAGATATCAAAAACCATAAATCTTGATTTTCAATGCAAACTCTAAAGGGAAGATGAAGAGAGAAGGGGGGGGCTGCCTGACTACACACACAAAAAAATACACAAATAAAACAAATATAAATATAATTAAAGCTGCAAGCAGCATTTATCGGTGTTGAAGCTGTTAAGGCAGTTTAGCTCAAAAGCATCAAAAGACATTAAGTTTCATGTAGCAAGCATTTAACCACTGACATCATAGATGGAATAGATGTTTTAACATGTTTTACCATGATATACCAAATTTTAGTGTGATTTTTCATGATTTACCATGTTCCAGTATGATTTACCAAGAATCTAGCATGATTTACCATAGGTTTACATACATATATGCTTTTGACCATATTTTGTCACGCCCCTTTTCTAAATGACCCTGTACAGCCACCCAAATGCAAAATTTCAACTTTTTTTGATAATTATTGATCTAGAGAGTCCAGAGAATAGGCCTAGACTTGTTGGGTTCCGATCAGGCAAAAAAACAGGGACTAGTTCCCAAATCGAAATCGGAGATATACATCTTGTCCGACTTGAGCCAAGGATCACAGTGGTGTAAAGACCTTGATTCTAAGTCAAATAGTCGATGAGTTATGCGCAATTTAGTACTTTTGGTTGCTGTAGCGCCACCTATGGGCCAATCGGGGTCATACTCTGATAGGTTCTCCCCAAATTGAGGCCTACCATCTGGCCGAGTTTCAAGTCTCTGGGCCTTACGGTTTGGGCGTTTTAGGGGATTTTTTTTTTTTCAAATAGCAATTACAATAGGTTTTCAGCACTAAAGTGCATGAACACCTAAATATATAAATAAAGTAATATATATGTGTAATTAGTTCTAATTATATATACACATCTGTATTCTAACAATGATATATATATATATATAAACAGAAAAAAATTTGGCATATATATATATATATATATATTACTTATTATAAATATGATATATAAAAATATTTATAAATATATACAGTATATGAATGTATAGATAAAGGAATAGATGTTTAATTATATGAGATATTATAAGATATTACATTAAATTATATATATATATATATATGTTTGTATTTATATAAAATAGATATAAATTAGATATATTAAATTATTATATTAAACATCAGTTAATATATATATATATATATATATATATATATATATATATATATATATATATAATTAGACATCTAATCCTTTATTTTGGAGGAACGGATCCTGACGGAGGTCATGCACATTTACAGGCAAAAACTCATTTATATTCACATATAAAACTAAAAGTGATGAAGCTACACTGAAAAAAAATGGTGATTTTGGTGAAATAAATTGCACAAATAACTACAAAGAAACTATGGAAGCTTGTTAGAGAAAATAAAAACAAATAAATGAAAGGTATTTGAGACTTTTTATCTCGCAATTCGGTTCAAAGTCCAATTCTAAGAAAAAAAAATCTCTTTCTGAAGTAATAAATAAAATAGGTTAAGATGAAAAAAAGTACTGAAACACACAAGACACAAAAATACCGCCAGTCCAGACCAGCACTGAAGTTTTAGTTTTACACTACATATATCAGATTAGTGTTGGGTTATGCATTAGTTTGGGTAAAACTCAAATATGTTTCTCTGATATGAGGAACTGTCCACATGTAAACTGCGTTCAGACAAAGGCTTGTTGTGAGTCTTGTACCTTTGTGTTTTCACTGCGATTCGTCAGTTGCTTTGGTTCATGGATCAGTGGACAAGATGAACAGAGACAAAGATTTCTGGAACCAGGAGAAAAAGAGAACAGGAACATGTCTGACAGGAAAACACAGCGTACATGTGTTTTATCCGAGTCTCCTGAAGGCAGTTTCATGCATGAATATTTCAGATCGGAAGAGGAACTTCCTTTAAACATCAATCAAGCCGTCGGTTCAATTACCGGATTCAGATCCGAGATGTCGGACAGAGATGTTGCCCTGGGCTTGTTCAAGATTATCCAGCCATGTGGACTCATGAAACCTGTACATGTCTGTGTTCTTAATATAATTAGACATCGATGTGAAACTCAGTAGGAACGGATCCTGACGGAGGTCATGCACATTTACAGCCAAACAACTCACATAAAAACTAAAAGTGATGACGCTACATTGAAAAAATGGTGAAATAAATTTCACAAATAACTACAAACAAACTATGGAAGCTTGTTGGAGAAAATAAAAACAAGTAAAAAAAGGTATTTGAGACTTAATAACGTTTAATTCCGTGGCGGAAACAAGCTTTCATAAAAAACATTCAACCAAACATGTAATTTTGAAGTAGAAAGACTTTTCTTTCTATCTTTTTTTTAAAAATAATAACGTTTTTAAATTATAATGCTCTAAAATTATAATGCTCCAATAATCTTTGATTTAAAACTTTGAAACTTTTGTCTGTTGTAAAAACAGTAGTACACTTTACAATAAGCTCTCATTTGTTAACATCAGTTGCATTAACCAAAAAAGTCTAAATATAATTCTTACAGCATTTAACAATGTTTGTTGAAGTTAGTTAATCAAAATGTTCAAGTTAGTTCACGGTGCATTAACTCTACAGTAATAACAAATATGACTTTGGACCTTAAAACTGTAAATGTTGAGATTAACATTAACAGATGCTTTAAAAGGGATTTTTCATTGCTAGTTAATGTTAACTAATAACCAATGAAATATTATTGTTTCCGGGATTTTTTTTTTTTTTTTTTGGTAACAAACAACATATAATGGTATAATGTGACAAAAACTACTCAACTTTATTTATTTTTTCATTTAACTGCATATTGGTCTGTTGTTGTGTTTAATAACACTTCATAAATAAAGCAAAGAAAGAAAGAAGCATGCATGTATTTTTGTAGCAAAAACAAACATTGAGATAAATGCTGTTTGTAATTGACTAGTGTTTGTTTAACTCTTCACATGCTGGTTGAGTTTGATGAAAAGCTGGTTTTGACTCTGACGGATGTGGTTTTCTAAAGCGTGTGTCACATTATCCAGCAGTTTCAGGCTGATAAATGACACTAACGAGCACTTCAGTCACTCCGCTCTCGTGTTTCAGAGCGTTTGTGTGAGGGCCTTCAAGGCTTTAATCACATGGAATAGAAATTATAAGAAAGAAGGGAGTCGTTTGTTTAGATGAGCTTTCCTGCTTGCACCAGAACTTACACATTACAGACCGGGACATGCATATGCAGAAAGAATTATATAGTGCATTTTTTTCTGTTGAGTTCAGTAACAAAAAAATAAGTTAAGCATTGAATAGAATTGCATGTGTATGTGTATACCTACTATTATCACAAACTCGGGGGGGGGGGATCCATCTAAACGGCAAAGAAAGATTAGTGATTATAAATAGGCATATCATTTATTCACTACCAAAAGTTGTAGGGGGAAAATGGCATTGTTAATCCAGAATGGCCATCAGCATATTTACCCTTTATTGCAAAAACAAGAGAGAACCAATGAAATATGAATCACTGGTTATGTTGTAGACATTGTTTCCATTCAAAGTTGCAAATTTAACTTATGCACAAAATTGGAATATGGCATAAAAAACATTTGTGAATAAAGCAGCATTTCCATCTCATTTGTTCAAGAGAACAAAATCATCACTTACTGGGAAATTGGCACAAAAAATCTGAAATAAAAATGTAAGTTGCTGCAATCGGTCTTTGGTATCCGCCTTAAATGAGCGTAATGAGCATAAACAGTTTTATGCACATTTCTAGAATTTATGGGGTCTTACTTATGGGGTCGACTTACAATTGCTATATATGTCAGAGGTCACACGCCTCTGGAGCAACTAGGGGTTAAGTGTCTTGCTCAGGGACACATTGGTGTCTCACAGTGGATTCGCACCCGGGTCTCTCACACCAAAGGCATGTGTCTTATCCACTGCGCCATCACCTCTGATGGTGTTTCTCTGTGTTTCTCGTGGTTCTCAGTGTTTCTCAGTGTTTCTCAGTGTTTCTCAGTGTTTCTCAGTTTTTCCCAGTGTTTCTCTGTTTCCCTGTGTTTCTCAGTGTTTCTCGTGTTTCTCGTGTTTCTCTGTGTTTCTCTGGGTTTCTCTGGGTTTCTCTGGGGTTTTTAGCTAACGCTTTTTTCCAAAGCAACTTACAATTGCTATATATGTCAGAGGTCGCATGCCTCTGGAGCAACTAGGGGTTAAGTGTCTTAAATGTGGTTAGGCACCTGGATGCTGTAGGCGCTGTGTCAACAGCTTATCTGCCAATGAAGGCTGCGCCATTGAGTAGTAGACCTCAGCAGGCCTCCTTGATTGGGCAGCCCCCAAGAGGGCGCTGTAGGCCAGCTCACTTTACGTGGTTGGCCCTGGTGGTTCGGGCAGTTGACTCACTGATGGGTAGTAGGCCTTAAACAGGCCTCCTCGGAGGTGAGTCACAACATTGTGGGACATACCTATAGTGCTACTGGAAGCCCAATAGTATATTATGCTTGTGTAGTATGGTTCCCAACAGTGTATGTTAGCAGAATATGACTTGCTATCAGCTAGTAGGCCCGACCAGGCCTCCCTGCTAGGTGAGTCCCCAGCTGGCTGGCCTTAGCAGGCCACCTTGCACTATCACCCGCACTCAGGGCTCATAGCTACCAGTGGTTATCAGGTAGTAGGCCACTCAGGCCTCCCTGAAGGTGAGCTCCCCACGTACTGTGGTTTCCAGGTAGTAGGCCTCACCAGGCCTCCCTGAATGTGAGTTCTCCACATACTGTGGTTATCAGGTTGTGGGCCTCACCCGGCCGCCTTGAAGGTGAATTTCCACTTACGTTGGCTATCAGGTAGTATGCCTCTCTGGGCCTCCCTGAATGTGAGCTCCCAAATGTTGTGGCTGTCAGGTAGTAGGCCTCTCTGGGCCTCCCTGAATGTGAGCTCCCAAATGTTGTGGATGTCAGGTAGTAGGCCTCACCAGGCCTCCCTGAAGGAGAGTTCCCACAGGCTGTGATATCAGGTAGTAGGCTCCTCCAGGCCTCCCTGTAACGTTCCCTAGTGGTGCTGGGTTTATGGAGCTAGTGGCCTCTTGCTATCTGTTTCAGCTAGCCTTAATAGGCAGCTGCTGAAGGCGAGCTTGCGCCCTGGCTCGCTAAAGTGTTCATTCTCTGCTATTGGTTCCCTCGGAACCTTTCCTGCCTACAGCCTGGTTTGCCTACCAGGCAGACCTTGTGCTCCCCTCACCGAGGGTCTCTATGAGCATGCGGCTTCCTGAGTCTGGTCATACGGTCGTAGGCCTCTCGTGAGGCCTCCCAGTTAGATCAGCCCTTAGGCCTTCACAGGCCTCCTCAGTGTTTTGAAACACAGACACTGGGTTGATCCGTGGATTCGAGTAGAGAAACTCCCCTCGCTAGCAAGGGTTGGAAAGCACTATGCTGAGTCATACTCTCCGGGATATCCCGTCTCTGAGATCCGGGCCGAGCGGTTCACTGCCAGCTTCGCAGTCCCTCGGGTTGGATGTCTTACTTAAGGCTTTTGTCCAGAGGCTCTGTCTTCAGACAGACACTTAGTCTGGCCAAATCCTGTCTATGTACTGACGCCAGGTCAGGCCGTCCTGGTGGCATTTCGGGGTGAGTACGTTCCCCTGAATAGTGACTGGCTGGGGTTCCTTCGGGTTCCCTAGCCACATTCCCTAGAAGGGACCCCTTCTAATAGGAAGTTGTGGTTCCAGGCCCGGAGCCGGCCCAGGTAGACCTTTCATTTAACCATGCTTATGAAGGTTTTTCTGTGAGGCTGTAGCTTGTGCTATGACCGTAGGGAATGCTGTCACTGACAGCCCAGTGTGACCAGGGGTGAGTGGTTCTAGCGTTTCATTTGAAGTTGCCGGTTCTGACAGTTGTCACTGCCCTCGGGCATGCACTCCCCTCAGCATAGCGTAGTGGGTATTTCGTTCCCCATAGCGTCGATGACGTATTGTTGAGTTCCCTTCGAAAGGGAACGTCTCAGGTTACGACTGTAACCTATGTTCCCTGAGAACAGGGAACGAGACAATATGTCTCCCTGCCATGCCTTGGGGCTTGCCTACCGTACAGTCCCTTCAGACGATAAGGTGATTTGTCATGTTGCAAGGTTCCCGAATATACTTCCAGGTCGAACGTTAATCATTACTCTAATGATTCACGGGCTGTCGCCGGTCAATGTGATTGACCTGATTTGATAGTGATTTCAGACACCTGTCACACCTGAGGCGTTTCCCCTTAGCGTCGAGATTTTGTTTCTCAGTGTTTCTCCGTGTTTCTCTGTGTTTCTCTGTGTTTCTCTGTTTCTCAGTTTTTCTCAGTGTTTCTCAGTGTTTCTCGTGTTTCTCTGTGTTTCACTGTTTCTCAGTTTTCTCAGTGTTTCTCTGTGTTTCTCTGTGTTTCTCAGTGTTTCTCTGTGTGTTTAGTGTTTATATGTGTTTCTCGTTTATCTGTGTTTCTCGTGTTTCTCTGTGTTTCTCTGTTTCTCAGTTTTTCTCTGTGTTTCTCAGTGTTTCTCTGTGTTTCTCTGTGTTTCTCTGTGTTTCTCTGTGTTTCTCTGTTTCTCAGTTTTTCTCTGTGTTTCTCAGTGTTTCTCAGTTTCTCAGTGTGTCTCTGTTTCTCAGCTTCTCTGTGTTTCTTGTGTTTCTGTTTCTCAGTGTTTCTCGTGTTTCTCTGTGTTTCTCAGTGTTTCTCAGTGTTTCTCGTGTTTCTCGTGTTTCTCTGTGTTTCTCTGTGTTTCTCAGTTTTTTCTGTGTTTCTCTGTGTTTCTCAGTTTTCTCTGTGTTTCTCTGTGTTTCTCTGTGTTTCTCGTGTTTCTCTGTGTTTCTCTGTTTCTCTGTGTTTCTCTGTGTTTCTCGTGTTTCTCGTGTTTCTCTGTGTTTCTCTGTTTTTCTCTGTGTTTCTCTGTTTCTCAGTTTTCTCTGTTTCTCTGTGTTTCTCTGTGTTTCTCTGTGTTTCTCTGTGTTTCTCGTGTTTCTCTGTGTTTCTCTGTGTTTCTCTGTTTCTCAGTTTTCTCTGTGTTTCTCTGTGTTTCTCGTGTTTCTCTGTGTTTCTCTGTGTTTCTCGTGTTTCTCGTGTTTCTCGTGTTTCTCTGTGTTTCTCTGTTTTTCTCTGTGTTTCTCTGTTTCTCTGTGTTTCTCTGTTTCTCTGTGTTTCTCAGTTTTCTCTGTGTTTCTCTGTGTTTCTCAGTTTTCTCTGTGTTTCTCAGTTTTCTCTGTGTTTCTCTGTGTTTCTCTGTTTTCTCTGTGTTTCTCTGTGTTTCTCGTGTTTCTCTGTGTTTCTCTGTTTCTCTGTTTCTCTGTTTCTCTGTGTTTCTCTGTTTCTCTGTTTCTCAGTTTTCTCTGTGTTTCTCTGTGTTTCTCGTGTTTCTCTGTGTTTCTCTGTTTCTCAGTTTTCTCTGTGTTTCTCTGTTTCTCTGTGTTTCTCTGTGTTTCTCGTGTTTCTCAGTGTTTATCTGTGTTTTAGTGTTTATCTGTGTTTCTCGTGTTTCTCTGTGTTCCTCGTGTTTCTCAGTTTTTCTGTATTTCTCAGTGTTTCTCTGTGTTTCTCTGTTTCTCAGTGTTTCTCAGTGTTTCTCAGTGTTTCTCTGTGTTTCTCTGTGTTTCTCAGTGTTTCTCTGTGTTTCTCTGTGTTTTTAGGGTTTATCTGTGTTTCTCGTGTTTCTCGTGTTTCTCTGTGTTCCTCGTGTTTCTCAGTTTTTCTGTATTTCTCAGTGTTTCTCAGTGTTTCTCTGTTTCTCAGTGTTTCTCAGTGTTTCTCAGTGTTTCTCAGTGTTTCTCAGTGTTTCTCAGTGTTTCTCTGTGTTTCTCTGTGTTTCTCTGTGTTTCTCTGTGTTTCTCTGTTTCTCTGTGTTTCTCTGTGTTTCTCAGTGTTTCTCTACGTTTTTAGTGTTTATCTGTGTTTCTCGTGTTTCTCTGTGTTCCTCGTGTTTCTCAGTTTTTCTGTATTTCTCAGTGTTTCTCAGTTTCTCAGTGTTTCTCAGTGTTTCTCTGTTTCTCTGTGTTTCTCTGTGTTTCTCGTGTTTCTCTGTTTCTCAGTTTTTCTCTGTGTTTCTCTGTGTTTCTCTGTTTCTCTGTGTTTCTTTTGTTTCTGTTTCTCAGTGTTTCTCTGTGTTTCTCTGTTTCTCAGTGTTTCTCAGTGTTTCTCGTGTTTCTCTGTGTTTCTCTGTGTTTCTCGTGTTTCTCTGTTTCTCAGTTTTCTCTGTGTTTCTCTGTGTTTCTCTGTTTCTCAGTTTTCTCTGTGTTTCTCTGTGTTTCTCTGTGTTTCTCAGTTTTCTCTGTGTTTCTCTGTGTTTCTCGTGTTTCTCGTGTTTCTCTGTGTTTCTCGTGTTTCTCAGTTTTCTCTGTGTTTCTCTGTGTTTCTCTGTTTCTCTGTGTTTCTCTGTTTCTTGTGTTTCTCTGTGTTTCTCGTGTTTCTCTGTTTCTTGTGTTTCTCTGTGTTTCTCGTGTTTCTCAGTGTTTCTCTGTGTTTTTAGTGTTTATCTGTGTTTCTCGTGTTTCTCTGTGTTCCTCGTGTTTCTCAGTTTTTCTGTATTTCTCAGTGTTTCTCTGTGTTTCTCAGTGTTTCTCAGTGTTTCTCTGTGTTTCTCTGTGTTTCTCTGTGTTTCTCTGTTTCTCTGTGTTTCTCTGTGTTTCTCTGTGTTTCTCTGTGTTTCTCTGTTTCTCTGTGTTTCTCAGTTTTTCTCTGTGTTTCTCAGTATTTCTCAGTATTTCTCTGTTTCTCGTGTTTCTCTGTTTTTCTCTGTGCTTCTCTGAGACCTCCTGTACTGAGATTCTCGGCATCTGTGATGTGTTAGCGCTGAGTAATTCAGTGTGAGGATCAGAAAATACATTATCATGTTCAGCTGTGAATGAAGAGATGGTGTCTCATCGTATATCAAACCGGGCACATCTGAAATATCATATCCAGATTTAAGAAACCACACGATATCTTAGTTCATGTCCTAAACAGATACGGATGAACTGCGGGTCACGGAGAAGAAAACCAACTCAATACTTACAAACGTAAATGGAGCATTTAGTGAGAAGTGACGTCGAGAATGTCATCGTCATTCATCCAACATGTTTGATATAGAAGCCAGAGGAAAGTTATGGTAGTAAAACGTATTGTTTTATTGGTCACAAGTCGATACAAGACTGTCATGGTCCAGTTCTCTCACGTGAACGAGGGAAACGTAGTTTTGTTCATCGTTTTTAACTCATCGATGGATAATATCAGCCAGTGCCTGTATTTGGACTGTAAATAATCCACGGATAATATGGACCACTCTCGATTTCAAATGCAGAATGCCTTAAAATAAAATAAAATATAATAAAACAATAAAGTAAATTAAATAAAAATAGATATAAATTGTATAAATATATAAAATTTGAAAAAAATTAAATTATAAACAAGTTCAATAAAATAATCAAATAAAGCAAAATATTAAATAGTTCAATAAAATAAAAATAATAAAATAAAAACATAAAATAATAAAAAGTTCAATAAAAAAATAAAAAAAATAACAGAGCAATAAAATAAAAATATAATAATAAAAATTTAATAAAATGTTCAAATTACGTAAAATATAATAAAATATTTCAATAAATAAAAATAATAATATAAAATTAAAAATAGAACAATAAAATGAAATAAAAATATTAAATGAAATAATAAAAAGTGAAATAAAAAAATGAAATAAATAAAAATACAAGAATAAAATAAGATTAAATAAAAAAATAAAAATATATAATATAAAGTAAAATTAGAAACAGTTAAACAAAATTAATTAATAAAATAAATAATAATTAAAAAAATTATTGTAGGCCTGGTTTCACAGACAGGGCTTAAATTAAGCCCGGATTAGGCCTTAGTTCACTAAGGACATTTAAGTAGCTTTTATAAACATGCAAAAACATTACTAGTGAGCATCGAGACAAAACAGTTGCACTGACTTATTTTAAGATATCTCAGTGAAAGTTGCTTTCAGTTAAAAAATCTCAAACATGCATTTCAGTCGCCGACAAGATTAAGCCTTGTGTGTGAAACCAGGGGAAAAAGTTCAATGAAATAAAAGCACAAAAGAGACGAATTATAAATCTTATTTCACATGGCTGAATCTACAAGGATTAATCAATATATTTGTTTTTCATGAACATTTTCAAAACTCGTTAGCGGCTCAATCAGTCGAACAATGGTGTCAATCATCAGTCATGTAGTTCAACATGTAGTTCAACTTTTGTATTTATGGAAGAAAAAGATGTGAAAGATTATTATGCTCTGTTTGCATGACACATCTCCTCCTGAACAGAAGTGAACGAGCCGATGTGTTATTTGCCATTTAATTGTTTGTGCGCCGCAGAGCATGAAGAGAACAGGATCATGAAGGACGTCTTCAACTCCACGTTTAAACTCATCTTTATGCTTGTGTAGTAATATGAGGAAATATTTCAGATTATGAACTGGTTAAACTCACTCATTTCAGCTTCGGTTTTTAAGGAACTTTCATAATGTTCATATTATTGAACTGATTTGTGCCATTTGATCATGAATGTTTTAGAGAAACACAAACCAAATAAGAGCACAATAAAACATTTGTGAATCTATTAGGGTTGGGTTTCACTTCTTTCTTAAACTGGAACGAAAAGTCCCAAAAAAAAATTTCATGATTTGTTTTCACAGCTTTTCTTTTGTCAAATCAACTTAGATAATTAATATGGTTCAGATAACATAATATTTCGAGTTTCTGTTGTTGAAACCAATCTCCATTGCATTAACTCAAATTTTTTATTTCAATGAACATTTTAAGCCAGCAAGGTAACTTACTTTTTTGAGTTAAACTAACAATATTTATAACAATAACAGCTAGTTTGTAATTAACTTTGTACTTTACTTGGTTGCACCATTTCTTCTTAAGGCAGAACGTAGTTAGTAGGACGTAAGCTTCAATGATCCATACATGATCTAATAATAAAATACTGCGAATGTTGGTCTATCATCACTGTTTTCTGCAGAGCTGCTTTAAAGCTGAATTTAACTAATTTAATAATATGATCTTTACAACGGAACTGAATCAAAACTGAACTGAATCAACACTGATCTGAATCAACACTGAACTGAATCAGCACTGAACTGAATCACCACTGATCTGAATCAGCACTGATCTGAATCAGCACTGAACTGAATCAGCACTGAACTGAATCAGCACTGAACTGAATCAGCACTGAATCAGCACTGAGCTGAATCAACACTGCAACATATCACAACTGATCTGAATCAACACTGATCTGAATCAACACTGAACTGAATCAGCACTGATCTGAATCAACACTGAACTGAATCAGCACTGATCTGAATCAGCACTGAACTGAATCAACACTGATCTTAATCAACACTGAACTGAATCAGCACTGAACTGAATCAGCACTGATCTGAATCAACACTGCAACATATCACAACTGAACTGAATCAACACTGAACTGAATCAGCACTGATCTGAATCAACACTGATCTGAATCAACACTGATCTGAATCAACACTGATCTGAATCAACACTGATCTGAATCAACACTGATCTGAATCAACATTGAACTGAATCAACACTGATCTGAATCAACACTGATCTGAATCAACACTGAACTGAATCAACACTGAACTGAATCAACACTGATCTGAATCAACACTGATCTGAATCAACACTGATCTGAATCAACATTGAACTGAATCAACACTGATCTGAATCAACACTGATCTGAATCAACACTGAACTGAATCAGCACTGATCTGAATCAACACTGATCTGAATCAACACTGATCTGAATCAACACTGATCTGAATCAACACTGAACTGAATCAGCACTGAACGGAATCAGCACTGAACGGAATCAGCACTGAACTGAATCAACACTGAACTGAATCAACACTGAACTGAATCAGCACTGAACTGAATCAGCACTGATCTGAATCAACACTGCAACATATCACAACTGAACTGAATCAACACTGAACTGAATCAGCACTGATCTGAATCAACACTGATCTGAATCAACACTGAACTGAATCAACACTGATCTGAATCAACACTGAACTGAATCAACACTGATCTGAATCAACACTGATCTGAATCAACACTGATTTGAATCAACATTGAACTGAATCAACACTGATCTGAATCAACACTGAACTGAATCAACACTGAACTGAATCAACACTGATCTGAATCAACACTGAACTGAATCAGCACTGATCTGAATCAACACTGAACTGAATCAACACTGAACTGAATCAGCACTGATCTGAATCAACACTGCAACATATCACAACTGAACTGAATCAACACTGAACTGAATCAGCACTGATCTGAATCAACACTGAACTGAATCAGCACTGATCTGAATCAGCACTGATCTGAATCAGCACTGAACTGAATCAGCACTGATCTGAATCAGCACTGAACTGAATCAACACTGAACTGAATCAGCACTGAACTGAATCAACACTGAACTGAATCAGCACTGAACTGAATCAGCACTCAACTGAATCAACACTGAACTGACACAATTATCTTTTTAGAGAATCAGAATCAGAATCAGAAGAGCTGCTGTAAAGCAGAACTGAACTCTGTTTGCATCATTGAATCATTATTTTCCTGTCTCTGCCTGTAAAGCTGCTTTGAAACAATCTGTATTGTATAAAGCACTATAAAAATAAAGATGACTTGTCTACAATATTTACAATTATATAATCAGTAACACAGTTAAATAACAAAGAAGAACATTCACTCAAACCAAAACTGTTTTTAAATTCACTGCATGTTCACTTTCCTGAGATATCAATATAAAACGACGCCATAAATTCCTCATACGTCTACGATGGACATAATAATGTACAGTAATTCAGAAACGAGCTCTTTACATCCCGACAGATGTGAACCGTCTGGTCTTGTACATTAAAACACAAAACAATAAACGATCTTTTATTTCTCCGTCTCTCGCACTGAACATCACAGACTGTAATTATACTGTTGTTTTCTCATACGCCGTACACCAGCTTTGACAAATGCTGTCAATTATCACATCCACTTGTCCAAACATCCAACAGGCCATACGCCACGAGTTCATCTGGTAATCATTAAACTATGACTGGCATTTTTATATATTATACCGGTTCGTGTAAGAGCGATTCATCTTGGCGAATCGAATGGGGAAAAGTGATGTTGCGTCATCTCTGAGCCTTCAACGCTTCACTAAAAACATTTGGAGGGAAGTATTAGTTCATAAAAAACATGGAAATAATCTGACCTGCGATTAAAACATCTCAAACCAACATTCGGATGGGATGAATCACATTAAAAGTTGATGCAAAATGCCCAAAAAATTACCTCAAACTCATCATAACCGAATGGATCCATGAAGATCCTCAGATCTTGATGCAAAATTATTAATAACTTCATTAATTTACCTCTATTTTATCGTGTAAAATGACAAAGAAAAACTAATGTTCACAAGGAAACAATGGCTATAATATATATGACATATCGAAGTCAGAGCTTTCATAAAAATCACGAGTTTACAAGTTATTCTCTCTCTATATATATATATATCTATATCTATATCTCTCTCTCTCTCTCTCTATATATATATATATATATAATGATGATGATAATAGTAATAGGATAAGCAGCTCTTCAAAAATCAGTTCAAATCCATTAATATTGTTCATTATTGTCAAACCCGTAGCTGTAGTTTGCATTTTTTTCCATTTATTTAAAAAATATAAAATATTTTCCTCATATTTTGATGGGTTAATCGAACTTCTAGGGTCATTGAAAACAACATTTTATATATATGATAGTAGTAATCAGATAAGCAGCTCTTCAAAAATCAGTTCAAATCCATTAATATTGTTCATTTATATATATATATATATAGGCCTATATATATGTGTGTTGTTTTCAATGACCCTACAACTTCGATTAACCCATGAAAATATGAGGAAAATATTTAAAAAAAATTAAATAAATGAAAAAAATGCAAACTACAGCTACAGGTTTTATTTCACAAACAAAAATCTGAGAGAAAAAATGCAAACATAACTAGTTATTAATACTTGGTTGATTTTCTTGTCATTGCATGTGATCATAATTTCTTTGCCTGGTCAAAAATGATGTTGGCACAATTTGTCATGTTTCATTGCGTTAATATCACTCATTAAACAATCGACTCCAAGCACAACTACGCAAAATTAATCTTTAATAATATTTGAATAAAGGGTGAAGATGTCAATTTTACTCAGTTTTGGACACCAGTGTATATATTAACTATATTGTGGTAATTCCTACATAATATGAACAGTATAATGTCACAAGTTACTTGGCAATCATAAACATGCTACAATTATGTTAATGAACAATATTAATGGATTTGAACTGATTTTTGAAGAGCTGCTTCTGATTACTATAATAATCATCATTAATGCTGCGATCTGAAACATCAGAATAGATATAAAGTGTAATATTATAAATGCTTCAGTGTCACTTCTGATCAGTTTAATGCTTCCTTGCTGAATAAAAGTATTAATTTCTTTATTTGAAAAGAAACTGAGCAATAACTTTTGAACGGTAGTGTTTAATGTTACAAAAAATTCTATTTCAAATAAATGTTGTTCTTTTGAACTTTCTATTCATCAAAGAATCCTGAAAAATAAAATGTTTTCAACACTGATAATAATCATAAATGTTTCTTGATCATCATATTATAGTGATTTCTGAAGGATCATGTGACACTGAAGACTGGAGTAATGATGCTGAAAATTCAGCTTTGATCACAGGAATAAATTACACTTTATTATATATTCACATAGAAACAACTATTTTACATTGCAATAATATTTCACAATTTTTACTGTATTTTTGATCCAATAAATGGAGCTTTGGTGAGTTGAAGAGACTTCTTTAAAAAATAAAATTAAAAAACGTACAGATCTAAAACATTTGAACGGTAGTGTACATTAATGCATTTAATAATTATTATTACATATTAATAAATATTATATAAATATTAGTTGAAAACCTAAAACTAAATAAAATTTAGAAATGTTTCCTTAGCATTACATTGAAATAGTTTTAAGTTGAAGCACAAACTAAAAATATAAAAATAAAAGCTCATTTAAAACATTAATAAAACAATAACACATTACAACAAGGTTTCATTAACATGAACTATAAATAAACAATACTTCTACAGCATTTATTAATCTTAGTTAATTTCAGAATTTGCTAATACATTATGGACATCAAAAGTTGTATTTGTTAAACTAGTTAATGCATGTGAACATGAACAATGAACATCTGTATTTGTATCAACTAACATTAACACAGTTTAATAAATACTGTAACAACTGTATTGCGCATTATTAGTCAGTGTTAGTTAATACATTAACTAATGCTAACAAATAAAGTGTTACCTGTGATAAAACTGTAAAATAACATGTAAGGTGTCTTATTTCTTGATTCCCATGCTGAAACATTCAGAGATTTGAAAGACACACGGGTCACAGGAGTTTCTGCGTTTCTCCAGCTTGTCTTATTTAAGCAGTTTCTAAATCACAGAACGAAGGGGAAAAGCCTGCGTGACAGAGTTGATTAAATCTGACAGGAGTCGACCCCCGCGACCGGCTCCTTGTTCCAGAAGCAGGACTCGGATATAAGACGACCTTTGACCCCGCGCCGAAGACCATCCACATCCGTGATTACAGAGCATCTGTGTAACTCGATACGGGCGATCCCTGACATCCGAACGCTTGAAGAACTGGAGAGTTTACATCAACACTCTGAACATACAACAACACTGGGTTAAAAACAACCCAGATTGGGTCGTTTTCAACCCAAGGGCTGGGGAACTACAGGACAGAACACAAGTTGGGTAATTTAACCCAGCATAATGGGTTGATTCATTTTTACTAAAGTAGCTTTTTTATTATTTAAATAAAAATATATATTTTTTAAAAATACTTTAAAATACTATAAAAAAAATTTTTTTTTTAATAATTCCTTTATTTATTTTGTTATCATATTTTATAGTATTTTAGAGTTTTGAATACACATTGCATACATTTAAGCTCGTTTAACACGTTCATTAAAGCATCACAATATGAGGAAAATATTTTATTTGTTTAAATATTTTTATATTCATATTCATATTAATTAATATTAATATTTTAAATACTCTAAAATACTCTAAAATAAAATCTTTTTACATACTACTTTTTTTTAATAATTACTTTATTTTTTTATCATATTTTACAGTATTTTAGAGTTTTGAATACACATTGCATACATTTAAGCTCGTTTAACACGTTCAATAAAGCATCAAAATATGAGGAAAATATTAGATTTTTTAAAATATTTTAAATATGAGGGAAGAATGAAACACTAAACTCGGTTACGGTATTTATCTGAAAAAATTATTAGGGCAAAAAAAGGCAAAGAAAAACAAAAAGCTAAGAGGAAAAAGCTAACATTAACGACAACATAATCAATTATTAATTATACATGTGTTCATAATTTCTTTCTTTAATAGCCTGGGCGTAAAGTATGTCTCATGTTTCATTGCGTTATTATAACAAATAAAATAAAAAAAGAGTCATATGGATGCTTACTTTCATTGTATGCACGGCAAAATCTGGGACATTCTGCTTCTTTATAAGAACAACATGATAAATGATAAATGTTTTTGAGAGAACTTTCCTAACAAGCGTTGAGAGTTTACATTTCTACCGTAATTTCAAATGCGAGAGGATGTTTTTCCTCGGATGAAGAGATTCAGATAATGGCGTCTCAGGAGGGGTTTCAATGGAGGCCGCCTTGACCTCTGACCTTTGCCCTGGAGGGTTCAGAAGCCTGCATCAAATGTAAGCTGTTTTGATGTGCCACAAATGACCCAAAGACCCAGAGTCACCATAGACAGCCTTTCTAGGAATCTCGAGTGTGACGGCGTAAAACACAAGCTGCTAATTTAAGCAACGAGCCTCTGGAGGCTGTGAGATTAACCGCGGTAAAATACCTGTAACTACAGACTCAAGTTATTGCTTTTAAAACAGTGGAAAAAGCAATATGATTTAAAACACCAATGTTCAATGCATTAAATTGAGTTACGGAAGCTTTATGTCATCGAATAAAAAAAATAAACAAACTATAGTTTATATAGTCATATATGACTATCTCATAATTCTGACTTTTTTTTCCTCACATTCATATGTCAAAATTATATTATAAATTTCACAATTTTGCCTTTTGTCTTGGAATTCTTAGTTTTTAAACTTCAATTCTGTTTTTGTTTCCGCGTGGAATAAAAAATATTTAAAAAAAAGTTAATATCTCACAATATTGACTTCTTTTGCAATTGCGAGTTTATGTTTCAAAATCGAATGTAATAAATCTCGTAATTTTGCCTTTTTTTCTTGGAATTTTTGGTTTATAACTCGAAATTCTGTAGGTATTGTTTCCACCATGCAATAATATAGCTAAAAAATAAACATAATTGCGATTTTTTAAAATTCGATTTTAAATTCAGACTTTTCTCACAATTGCAAGTTTATGTGTCAAAAATTACATTATAAATCTCACAAATTTTCCTTTAGTCTTTAAATTCTGAGTTTAGAACTTAAAATCTGTTTTTACTGTTTCCACCATGGAATAAAAAATATTAAACAAAATAATTGTTTTTTTTTTAAATCTCACAATTCTGACTTTTTCTTGCAATCTGCGAGTTTGTTTCAAAATAGCAAGTTTTAAATCTCGCAATTTTTTGTTGTTGAAATCTCGCAATTCTATTTATTGTTTCCGCCACGAAATAATAATAAAAATAATAATTTATTAATATTTTATTTATTTATTAATAATAATAAAAACTAAATTGCATTTTTTTATAACTCACAATATGGTGTTCATTTCTCTTTTTTCTCACAATTGCGAGTTTAAATGTTAAAATTATATTACAAATCTCGCCTTTTTTAATCTCACAATTCTTCGTTTATTCTTGCAATTATGAAAAAAGTCAAAATCTCACTTTTTTACGTTTTTTTATTGCGTGGCGGATATAAGTTTCCATATATATTGCTATTAATAATCAGAAAAAACAATTCTTCTGGCCAGTGAAGACGGATACCTCACAGCTACAGTTCACCACGGTAAACCACCACAGAATATGAGAAAACACACATCAGAAAACAGAAGTGTGTGTCGTTTCTCCGGTTAGTCTCCGAGCGACTCTTACTGTCAGCGAGTCTGATTTGTTTCGCAAACCTCTTCAGCTCAGTGGAGTCTGTCTCCGGGTTTCGGGTTGCCAGGAAGGTATTTTTCATCGAGTAAATAATTACGGATCGTGATGAATATGAATATGAATATGAATATCTGCTGTACAGCTGCGCGATGACATTATGAGTGATAGTGTTAGAGTCATTAGGAGTGTTTCATCATGAACTCAGCGAGCGTATATCTTTCATACTTCTCAAACGATACTTCAGAGAATAACGCCTTTCTGGCCGGCCTTAAACACACAGCAGTGAGAGAAACGTGTGTGTGTGTGTGTGTGTGTGTGTGTGTGTGTGTGTGTGTGTGTGTGTGTGTGTGTGTGTGTGTGTGTGTGTGTGTGTGTGTGTGTGTGTCTTTAAACTCAAACACCTGCAAACCCACAGCAGTTTGAGATGAATGCACCTCGCACAACACATCGAATAATTATCAGGATAACATTTGAATGATAATTCTCTTTCCTTCAGTCGCTGATGATATTGTTATTGTTTTGTTTGTTTTAAGGCAAGAATCTTAAAACACATCTCCGTCATAATAAACAGCATCCGCAAAAGTGGAATAATTGGCAAAAACAGGGTTTTTTTTCATGCACTGCTCAAATTTGAGATTTTGGGCTGTTTTGCTTCCATAATTTCTTCTTTCAGACTAGTGGGAATAAAACATCCAAAATACATGTTTTAAGTGTTTCTTTTATAGCATTTAATCTATTTGCATACCTGTAGATGTAAATTTCAATCCATAAATTTAAAAGCAGTGAATCTGAACCTGGCTGTATCCAACATTCAGATTTCTCTTCTGGAAATGTATTAGATATGAATAGGATTATTCCTCATTTGCATAGTTAACCCATGATTGCTCATTTTGGGATTCACACTTGTGTTGTTCAAATTCAGAAGTGAGTAAACGCTTTTTAAATTTTTAGTAAAAATCAATGTATAATTTTTTTTTCAGTCATTTTCTATTTTTTTATTATGTATTTTGATAGAAATGTATGTTACTTATAAATATTTATGCAATAATTGTGATAATTTTTCCAATTAAAGCTGTATTTCATCAAGACACCTTTAAAATACCAATTTTAAAGGTCGATTACTGTCAAAAAACATCTGTAATGCCACGAGATGCTGGTTGTTTTTAGACATCAAAATTTACTTTTATTAGGTTGTGGATTTGGATATATATTGGATTTAGACATTCTCACGGACTCCTTTTTTTACCAGGTTTAAATGTGCATATGTTGCACTCTTGATATTTTAGTGTCGCCCCTTATGTGTCTTCTTTCAGACTAGTGGAAATAAAACATCCAAAATACACGTTTTAAGTGTTTATTTTATGCCACTTAATCTATTTGCATACATGTAGATTTATATTTCAATCCATACTTATAAAAGCAGTGAGTTTGAAGAAATTTTAACCTGGCTGTATCCAACATTTAAGATTTTGCTTCTGGAAATGTATGCAAATTGGTGCAGATTGAATTATATAATTCCTAATTTGCATAGTTATTAACCCACTGGTATAGCTCATTTAGAGATACACATTTGTGTTGTTGAGTGTTCGCGGTCAAAAGTGACCAAACACCTTTTTAATTTTCAGTAAAATCAATGTAATATATTTTTGTTTAGTCATTTTTATTTTTTTATCATGTATTTTGAGAAAATCTAAAGTTACTAATAAATATTTATGTAATAATTATGAACAATCTTTTCCCATTGGAAAATATTATTTTTCACTTAAAGCTGTATTTCATGTTAAAATAGAGACAATAACTTTAAAATCCAATTTTTGAAGGTAAATTAGTGTAAAAAACAAATATATATATGGATTTGGATGTATATTTAGACATTCTCAAAGACTCAAGGGTAAAATGTGTCTATTTTACACTCTTGATATTTTAGTGTCGCCCCTTCACTTCTGTGCGCTTTTTTCTAGATTGTATTCCCCAAAAATTACCCTCTTTTTTCATATTTTTCCTATTTCCCATGGCGCTCATTTCTGACCTCGAACAACACAATTGTGACTATTTTTTTAACGACAATTTAGCTTTTTCGAATCAAGTCCACAATTTCACAAAGCCACAAAAGTCACAGAGTTTCGTACCATTCCGATAAAGTAGCGATTTAAAAAAAAAAAAAAAAAGTTAAATCTAAAAAAAACTAACACCACCAACATTTCAGAAAACTTGTGATACAAAAAGTGTTTGCGATTCTTAATGTAATCAACCAACTGGGAAAGTTGATTTCTGCAGTATTAGTTGCTTTTTTCCCCTATTCACCAGGGTTATTTTTCCTTGTTCCTTGTATATTGTTGTGGTGTTGTCTACGCATGGTTTGTTGCGTGGCACATGTGTTCTCTGTTCTTCATTACATGTAGACGAAACAGCCTTTCATGTGCGCAGAGTTTAAGCAGAAACACCCCAGAGCCCTGAGCACTCGGTCTCGAGCTCTCCTGCAGTCTGGGATATCTAATGAGCGAGGGAAGGGACAAAACGGGAAAGAGTAGGATTCGCCAATACACTCCTGAAAATAAAGGTTCAAAAACTGGGATTTCTAAGTGATGCCATAGAAGAACTGGTTCCTGGAAGAACCTTTCAATAAAATATCTGTTTTTGAGTGTGTGTGAAGAACATTAATACAATAATCTAAAGAATCGTTTCCCACTATAGTCGTTCCTCGGAAGATAAAGGTTCTTCATGGAACCATTGATGCCAATAAAGAACTAGGCTTGCTACGGTAGTCGGTGTTACCGGTGTTACACGGTGTTGAGTCGCAACACTGGTTTCATCACTTGCCCACCGTAGAAAAAAAAAGGTTTAAAGCGTTAAAAATATTTAACGCAATTACGCAGTATCCGTTAAGTCCTGCCTATCACACACACAACCCACAGAAAAGACGAGCGTCAGTATCGAGTTCTCTTTCGGGTTTTTCATTAAGAATAATAACGAACCCACCATTCAAGCCATTCGCAAAGACCCTTTAGTTACTGTAGCTTTGTCAGACAAGCCATGCCGCTCTCACACCACACACTGTCGCTGAATCCGAAATCGCCCCCATACCCTCAAATAGGGCGTTATTTTAGGAGATAGACATTTTTAGTGGTGTCCGAAACCATAGTGGATATTAAGGGCACTTATTCATTCCCACATTGCACTGCATTAACGAGTGTAGGCTACAGCTTCTGTACGCTCAACGGCTGTCCGAAATCGCTCACTCGTTTTCATTCACTCCTTGAAGTGAGCAGTATTAGTGGACTAACGTATGGAATAGTCCTAACTTAGTGAATAAGGGTTTAGGGGGCGATTTCGGATTCAACCCATGTTCTCAAGTAGTGAAAAATAGAGGAGAATGACTGTGCGTTCACACCGGACGCGAATAGCGTGTCAAATTCGCGTCTACCGCGTCTAGTCTGACGCTTGACCACTTTGTGTTAATACGCGTGTCAAGAGTGAAACTGACGCGCGTAAAAACAAAAGTTTGAAGCGAAATTTCCGCGCATCACGAATCGAAACCCGTTGGCGCCCATCTTTTTTATGCTGATCGAGCATTTATCGGAGAGTCACCCCTCTGTATTTGCTCTGGAGAGCAGAACGGCGGCGTAGGGGTAATCGTCGCCGTATTTGTGTCCATCAGACCCTTCGAAGGCGAACCCAGTGTGGCGAGTTTCACCATTGGCTCGCTCCAGGAGCTGCGCCTGGATGACGGCGGCTTTCAGCGGTACTTCCGCCTGTCCCGCGCCCAGCTTGATGACCTGTTGACCCGCATCGGAGCGAGGTTCACCCTCGCCCTCATCCACCTAATCTGTCATTTATTTTTGTTTTGATGATAAATGGAGCCAGCCTCCAAAAGTGATTAATCTGTCCTGTGATTTTTCTCTCTCTCTCGAACAACACTGTCCAGACACGAACTTATGCAGTATGTTGGTTGTCTTTACATTATAATAATATTTCATATATCTAGATATGGAATAAATAGCATTCAATACAAAATAAATATGTCTCATATATTGAAATCAAGTTTTATGTGATAAAATATTTGCTTTGTTGTGCATTAGAACCAGTCATCCAGATACTTCACCACGTGACAGCAGCATGCAGCTAGGCTCCTGATTGGTTAACACGGCCCGAATTGACGCAGAAGTTCAGATTTTTCAACTCGGGCGGCAGACGCGAATTCGCGTCAAACGCGTGAATGCACAAATAGCACTAACTAAATCATTCGCGCGTTACGCGCTTAAAGCGCCAGACGCTTAATTCGCGCGAACTTGATGCGCAAATGAGGCGAAATCGCGTCTACCGCGCCGCGCTCTACGTCTCATTCGCGCCGCAGGAATTTTTTACACGCGTAACGCGTCTTTGCATTGACTTAACATTGAAATCACTCGCGCCTGACGCGCTATTCGCGTCCTGTGTGAGCGCACCAGACAACGCGCTGACAGACAGGACCGAGCACGTAATATTTAATATGAAACAAAGTCTCAACTTTCAAATTTGGTCAGTCAAAGACAATTAAACAATAAATATGGCTACCGTTTTGTGGCTGTTTAATGTGTCTTGACAGATTGCCTCAGTTAAAGCCAAATTCAAATCCACCGACATTAATCTACATCTGACTGCTTAGTCGGACAAAAATGGTGGATTTTGATTGGTCAGATTACATGTCAATCAAACTCCCTGCGAAGGATGAATTGAATTGACGCTAAAAGTGAAAGTGAAGTGCTTTTTATAAGCGATGTAAAAAAAAATAGTTTAGTTTTCAAATTAGCGCCAATTCAGGGCACAATAACAAAACAGTGCTACTCCGCACGACCGCACCATTATGCATGCCCGTGCAAACGCGCGCATTTTACGTTTGCCTTTAAATTAGCGATTTAAACACGTCGTCACACGTCGATTAACCGGTGGGAAAATATCCTCACCGTCATATCCCTATAAAGAACCTTTATTTATAAAACTGTAAGAACATCAACATGTGGTTTCTTCATTTACTGTTCCGTTTCGAAGAAGTGCCAATATAGAAATTAAAATGTTTCAAATTGGTTGGTATTGATGGTTTAAAATGGGACATTGTGGGATGTAAAAAAAATAAAAGTTGGAAAACGGAATAAAACGCATCGTAACCTCGGTTCCCGCCTCGTTATAAAATAAAGGCTTTAATATTCTCGAGAAAAGGAATTTTCAAATAGCCTGTCTCACGACCAATTCGTACGAGTGATTAAAAGTGTGGCTAATTCGCATGACCTCGCTTGTACGAATTTGTACGATGTGTCTAAACCCACGTGATGGTTAGGTTTAGGGGCGGGGTCAGGGGTAGGTCATTCGTACAAATTCATACGAATTGGGCAACTCGTGAAATATGTATGATTTAGCAAAAATCGGACTAATTTGTACGAGTGAGGTCGTATGAATTCGTACGAATTAGCCAACTCGTAAAATTCGTACGAATTGCCGTGAGATAGACGCAACACGAAGTGACCGTTTTCGAAAAGCAACCGAATACACACCTCCAAACCCATATTGCATGACGTGTCATTGGCCGCTTTGGTCAGGTGGAATTTATAGTATAGGGGGCGGAGCTTTAGATTGTTGAGAGCATTTGATTGGACAGAAGATGTGTTGAGAAGCTGTGATGTCAAAATCCCTGATACATTTTAGTGGAAGTGAGAGACTGTAAGTTTATATCTCCTAAATGAGAATTTTGTCATTGTTTTTGAAGCTTATTCATAACGTTAAGGCTAACATATTCACATATTCATACTTAAAGCAAAAAAAAAAACGTACATTTTGATTTCAGGAGGCCTTTAAGCAACGCAGCAAAGAATGTAAATCATATGCATGCAGTGAAGGTCTCGAGAGACTGCGTTAATCTCCAGAACGAGTTCAGAGGAGAAGACGAGACACGTGAGATGCTGTCAGGATCACAACAGGAGGAATCTGAAACACTCACATCATGCAATGCGTAATGAGGAAAATCCTGTGCATCAGAATACGTTTGCATGGAAATCATTGATCATACGCAAAGGAAATAAGTATTATCAGATTTTCTCCGTCTGCATCTTTTCAGAGGTTATTTAGAAGTATGACTGTTGATATCACTGTCCTTTGTTGTTGTTAAGAGGGTTTGAAGGCATCAGAAAAGCATTTGCTTGAAAGCAGGGCTGAATAAAAGGTTCTGGTTTTGACCCTGAGAGAAAGAAACCAGAGCTGGACAAAAAAAAAAAAAATCTGTATTATGAATTTTTAAGGCCAGACAAGTAATTTGGTTAGGTAAATTTGCAAAGAAAGGCACACGCCTGCGCACATATATTCAAACACGCATATACCGATAGACTAAACACGTAATGCGCATGTGTACGCCGTCTGCGTTTTCACATGTTTTGATGTTTACGCGGAGATGAGAACGTTTTTAAACGCTTGCACCTTGGAACTTATTCAAAGTTTGTGTTCTCAAACCACTAAACACTGGTGTTGTGTAAATGAACCAGAGCGCATTAAGGGTTTTCAGTTAAATGGTGTCATGAAGCGGCCCCTAAGTTAATAACTACCTTTGCAACGGAAGTGAATCAATCAAAAACTAATTTTAGCTGGAATATAACTTTATTCTAGAGCTGCTGTAAAGCCAAAACAATCTATGTTACTGAAATTTACAATTGTCACTGTAAAGCTGCTTTGAAACGATCTATATAATTGTTAAAAGAGCTATATAAATGAAGGGGACTTGACTTCAGCGGATTAACTCACATGGACGTCAGGAATAATGGATTGTGACATATAGACCTGCACATAAACACAGTGAAATAACATCACTGATGGAGGACAGAAGGTCTCTGGATAATGACTGGACGCAGAATGGCCTTGTTTCTGGTGAAAAAAAGAGCTTCCGACATTCCGACACAGGACAATTCCCATATCTCCGTCCTAAAAAGTAGGCCTATTCAAAATTAGCGTGTCCCAAATCGTAGTATGTTGAGATAAGTATTACAAAAATACCCGGACATGCACACTCTGGATACTATAGAGAGCCGCTTCCGGCTCATGGGACCTTATTTCGGAAAAAATATGTACGGTAGTCAATGGCGAGAGACAACTTATCTTTTTATTCCATCTGAACTGTGCCCTGAATTACACATATGATGTTTGTCAATTTAAAAGATAATTATGAAAGTCAAGAAAGTCACAGTTTGTCATAAAACAGAAGAGTAACATTTAGTTTTATGTGAAAATCGCTCAACGAACTACATTTCTCGTCTCGCACTATATACGTCACCGAGCTCGTGTGTGTGCAGTCTGGTACAAAACACACAGGCATGACGGCGTAGCGTTACGATTATAACGTTAGACTGTAGAAAAAATGACAGACGTTAGCTTCAGTAAAGTTAGCTTCAGTAACGTTAGCTTCATTCATTGAGAGGAAAGGTATTGGGTTTGTAGTCTTTGTAATTACGTATTTTCACAGTCTTATACCTCAACAGTTTTACATCAAACTGCGACTTTCTTGGCTTTAAAATGTATCTTTTAAATTGACAAACATCATATGTGTAATTCAGGGCACAATTCAAACGTGATCAAAATATTTGTTGTCTCTCGCCATTGACTACCATATAATATTTTTCCGAAATAAGGTCCCTTGGTGGTCCACCGGAAGAGGAGGGACTTAGGCTCTCTAGTCCATTGCGAGGATTCGATTAGAACTACAACCAAAAATAAAATGTGTTAAAAAAAACTACAAACATGGCGGATGCGCTAAACCGACAGTTAACTAGAGAGGTTTAGAAGGGTTTTGAGTGATTAACAAATAATCAGAATCTAATCTGACAAGATATTTATTCAGTGTTGACCACATTATATGTAATCTGCAACAGCATTGTGAACTTCTGTAAAGATACGTTTGGTGATTAACCTTTAAATGCATCATTATGCAAGTTGCAAACACATGAGGAGAGTTCATGAAAGACCCACGACTGCCAGATCAACGTGCTTTTACATTTCTCTCCGAAACAGTAGGAAATTAAATAAAATTGAATGTGGAGGATTTTAACAGTGACAAGAAGATTGACAGGGCCGTTTAAATGGCATGCTGTCCAGTAAAGATGAAGTAGTTTGTCCCAAAGCTTGCCTACTCCTCTGCTACACACTCAAAAGCATACTTTTTCTTCACAAATAGAGTTTATATTTTTAGGGCATACTGTAAGTAGGCAGATGGGTTAAATTACATCAAGTCTCAAAGCACATAACTTTACGAAGGTAAACAACTTACAGAGCTCTAGTGTAGCACCTGACTTCTGCAGATTCATCTGTGTTGATAGTGTTGACAGAGAAACGTCCATCCGAGTGTCAGGACGTGAACATACAGTCACGGGTTGCATCTTGCATTTACGGTAATGGCGTAAACGTAGCATAAACCCCTTTGTTTTGGTTCCGGAGAAACTCCTGCTGTTTGTTTGCTGTACTCTACTCTGCAAATACTTATGAAACCCGCTGATGATATGTGTGATGTCTGCCTGTGGACCACCATTGCATTTTGGACCGATTAACATTTTTTGGTCCTGAGACTTCCAAAAAAGATATATATGTTGTAATATTTAAACCGCTTATATTATTGATTGCTATCAGGGTGTGAAGAGAGTTTTGAACCAGAATAACAAAAAGTGTTTATGAAAAAATCAGCAACCTTACTGTAAAATCCCCAGCGCCGAACACGTACGCTACGCGTTTACGTCAGAATTACCGTAATTACAACTAATAAAAAAACGACTGTGTCTACAAACGAAACGCTTGAAATTCGTGAAACCATATTATTGTGACATCATATTAAAAATGATAAATAAATGGCAAAAACTTAAAGCAGCGATTCTCAAACCCTGACGTAGCCTAAAATATTTTTTTATAATGTTTTTAATTAGGTTTTATAAGGCTGACGTAAAATATGAGATATAAAAATAAGTGCGTCATGTCCGTTAATGGTCACATGATATGCAAAAACAATTAAATAATTAATTTTTTTTGTTTTTCATTTCTATTGTTTTTATTTTAAGATTACTTATTTTAATTGTACACATTTATGGTTGAAGTATTAGTTTAAGGAAGTCAAGTAGTACGTATTTCTGTTTGATATGAATTTATTTCAGTCAGTGATGCATTTCTTTCTTTCTTTCTTTCTTTCTTTCTTTCTTTCCCACAGATCTGAGGTACATCACTGACAGCAAATGTTTTACACAGGACTACAGATGAGCTTAAGGAGTAGAGGAACTATTTTATTACTTAAAAGTATGTACAGGTTCTATAGAAATAATGGAACATATGACTATATGTACAATTCATTATTTTTTTTACATTATCTTTACAAGAAGTTGTATTTTATTAAACACTGACTTGCTAATACATTGGGGAAAAAATACACACACAAATGAAGTGTTGCAATACACACATAAATAAATATCAACATCAACATTCACTGACTGCCGCAACAAATATCTCTACAGCCGAGAACATAGTTTACATCATTCCATCAAAAAAACACGCATAAGTAATAATTTCATTAATAAACAAAACACTCTCTGTTAATCTGTAATGGAAAATTGCTAACGTAATAATAAAAGGCATCAAAGATGGATTTCACACCCTATTAAAGAAACAGTTCAACCAAAAATCCAGTCATTATTTAATCACACAAACGATCTGTGATGCTTGGAAATGGAAAAGAGCTGAATAAAGATACGAGTTTGGGAAATACTTACTGAATATGTTTGACATGCATCATCTGATCTGATCTCAGATAATCATGAACTTTCTTTGATTACACATAAACGTTTCTCCACACCCCATTCTTCCATTTCAATTTAACTCGATTTCATAGAGTCTGAACAAACCCCTAGAAACACAACATGGCTTTTAACTTGCTGAAATGGTTTCTGAGTGTAAACGCACAGATGGAACGGTGCTACAGCACAAGAGTTGGGGGAGATTTCGTCATCAGTGTTGTTGCAATGAAAACCGTAGATCTTGAGAGAAAGAACGAAGGCTAGCGCTTGGAGCGTCTGAAGAAAACTGCGATTAGCTGCACGTTGTGTTTCGTGTTCTGACCGTTTCAGTGTTTCTCTGACTTCTGATGGTGATGCTGATGAAGCTGTGCTTCTGTGAGGAACAAACACACATATTGGTTACATATGAAAAAATCTCTGCATCCTAAATGTCATGAATGCAAAGGATTCAAATGAAAAAATAATTTAACTGAAAGTACCCCATTTATGCTATTTTAAAGGTTCCTAATTTAGTTTTGGAGTCTCCTACAATAGATTTACATGCATCCAAGGTGAAAATACTTCACTTTGATCATAATATCCATTGCACATCACCTCATTCCTCAAAGAGTCTGAAAACGGTTCGTTCAAAGATTCAGTATCACTAAACCCCGCCTTTCTGAGAGCCTGCTCTGCTCTGATTGGTCAGACTGTTGTGATTGGTCTACTCTGCTCTGATTGGTCGGCTGGATCAGTGTGTTGTGATTGGTCGAGCGCTTTGAGTGTGTTTGGGAAATGTCCCGACCTTTACCATAACCGCCAGTTTAACACACTACTAACTAACTCAACCAGGCCCGCCCCTTTATTCTGCATATTCATTATTTAACCCTTTCACACATGGGTTTAAAATTCAAGGCGACCGTTTTTCAGAACGTATCACTTTATTGTTTCCATGGTGACGCGTCATTGCTTGTCAAGTGACACACCCCAAACACAACAGCGCTGAATGAATGATGATCTGATTTTATTTCCTTTTTATTTATTTTTTAAAATATTCACAAACTTATTAGCTATAGCATGAATTACTGATATTCCGATTGTCAAATATGTGTAAGTGGATGTGTTTCGTTGTTTAAACACCGTTATAACGATAGTGTTAGTTGAGCTATATGCGCGACGGGCGCCGCCATGTTAGTTTGTCCCACAGTTCAGAGAATCAGATCTTTTGGATTCACAAAACGTGAATTCATCCACTTCTCCTGAAATACATAGAAGTAAGAGGCCAGTGAACTGGGAGAAGAATAGAGTAAACTTTAAAGTTACTTACACAATGTGAATCTGATATGAATAAAACATGTCGTGTAATTATAATGGAAAGGATTATTTTTCCGCTTCCATAGACATCAGTGTGTATTTTAAAAACTCTAAATGTATTGTTGTGCCAGTACTTATGTGATTATAAATGTCTGAAACCTAAAATAAACCTTATGTGGTTGAAAACACTGAATAGTTGTGATATATGACAAGCGCTGAGCGCCAGCGAACGCACAAAAGCACGTTTGAATTTAGCAGTTGATCACGTGATGCGCTGACCGGTGTGATCGTACGTGTGAAAGGGTTAAACGTGACCCTGGACCACAAAACCAGTCACATGAGATTTATAATCATCTGAATAATTAAGCTTTCCATTGATGTATGGTTAGTTAGGATAGGATAATATTTGGCCGAGATACGACTATTTGAAAATCCAAAAAATTGAAACACTGAGAAAATCGCTTTTAAAGTCGTCCATTTATGTTCGCGATTGTGCAGCATGCACTAACTCAATGTTTTATATATTTACAGTAGGAAATTTACAAAATATCTTGATGGAACATGATCTTTACTTAATATTCGAATGATTTTTGGCATAAAAGAAAAATCGATAATTTTGACCCATGTATTGTATTGTTGGCTATTGCCACAAATATATGCGACTTATGACTTTTGTGATCCAGGGTCACAGATGAGGAATATTGTGACGTGGTCATTCCCGGAAGAAACTCAAGACTACAATGGAAGGGTTTTAACTCCTTTTTAATGCGCAAACAGCAACATTGCATGGAAGAAAAGCATAACAGGTCCTGTTTATATTCCAGATGTGTGTGTTCTTACTCTGCTGAATCGGCGGCCGGCTGGGAGTCAGAAACACTTTCTTGGTCGCGGGTCCTTCTCCAGTCGAGGTGATCACATGCACATCTACCCTGTAAAACGTGCCCGGGCGCAGGTTACACACCACCAGCAGGTTATGATCCTGAAAAACATCACAATATACAACAGTGTTCAGAGTCAGCAACTCAAACACATCAGATCCTTCATACACTGGTGAAACTCGAAAAATGAGATGAGATGTATTTCAGTAATTCAAATGAAAAGGTGAAACTAATATATTTAGTATATATAACTATATGCATATGCATGATTATGCTTTTCAGAGGGCCGACATTTCTGTATTTAAAATCCTTTTTTTTATTGATTTCATGTAATATTCTAACTTTCTGAGATTTTGAATTTGGGGTTTTCATAAGCTGTACGCCATAATCATCACAATTATAACTTTTGCACGATATTCTAGTTTTTTGAGTTTCGCTTGTATATCACAATACAGTCATACAGAACGACTACACGTGAAAAAATCAATTCATCAATCAAATTTTATTTATACACAGGGTTCGTACAGATAAAAATTAAAATTAAACCGTAAAAGTAAATTAAATTGTCCTGTAAAATTAAATTCTTTAAATGCTTTAAGCACTACTTTTAAGCAAGGACTACAATCACTTATCAAACAATATCTTTAGGATTTTTTAAACTCAAATTACAGATATATCCAAAACACAACTTACAACGCATTTAATATTATATATTCAATAAATAATATTTTATATTATAATGTAAACCCCCATCAGACCGTTTCTCGTTACAGTGTTAATTTTGCCTGAAAAAATTGCATTTGTGTTTTTTCAAAAAAATGACATTGATCAGTCAAAAGCACTTTTAAGTGAGTTTCTAGTTTTCACGACATGTGGACTCAATAAATCCTGATCATGAGCAGAATAATCAAGCTGACATTTAGTACAATCTATATCTTTTATTTACAATACATACAAATGTCATTTACGTCTTTTAGTTCGTCAAGAGATTTAAAGTGTCGTTTCTGAAGAGTGCGCATGTGTGAACGGGATCTAGTGCGTAAGAACGAGAATATGATTGAATCTGGAAATAAAGCAAAATAACTGAGAAAAATGAAAAATATTCCTCAGATGCCATGTTCGTAATTTATCGCAAAACATCTAGCGTTAATTCGATCTCAAACAGATTTATTAAAAGTATTATTACTCCATACGTGCGTGACATCATTAACCAACGTGGTTGAACGACCGATTTGCAACAATACGGTTTCGAGAAACAGTCGTGACTCGCTTGATTTCTTCAACAATGCATCATACTATGATAGTTAAGAAACGAGTTACGGCGTTGTACGGGAAACACACTCCTGATTGGTTCCTGTCTCTATGAAGCCCCTCCCTCTGAAAAGCACACTGTGCTCTGATTGGTCGGCTGGAGCAGTATGTTGTGATTGGTCGAGCGATTCGAGTGTGTTTTGGAAATGTCCCGCCCCTTACCATAACCGCCAGTTTAACACACTACTAACTAACTCAACCAGGCCCCGCCCCTTTATTCTGCACATGAATTATTATAATGAGGAATATTGTGACATGTTCGTTCCCGGAAGAAACTCAAGATACAATGGAAACGAGTTACGGCGTTGTACTGGAAACACACTCCTGATTGGTTCCTGTCTCTATGAAGCCCCTCCCTCTGAAAAGCACACTGTGCTCTGATTGGTCGGCTGGATCGGTGTGTTGTGATTGGTCGAGCGATTCGAGTGTGTTTTGGAAATGTCCCGCCCCTTACCATAACCGGCAGTTTAACACACTACTAACTAACTCAACCAGGCCCCGCCCCTTTATTCTGCATATTAATTATTATAATGAGGAATATTGTGACGTGTTCGTTCCCGGAAGAAACTCAAGATACAATGGAAACGAGTTACGGCGTTGTACCGTAGAACGACTACACATGTAGAGTTTGACCCGAGGCGTCGTCCAGTGTTTTCATGTCGGGTTTATTATGAGTTTATTGGAAGCTGTTCAGATTTACTCATTCATAAACGAATCCAATCTGATAATGATGACGTGCTTCAATATTCTGTCAGATCTGAGGAATCACGGATGAAAACCGGACGGGATCAATTTGATGCATTTCAGTCCGACTGAGTTGATTAAAGCTTCAGCAGAAGGACATAAATATTAAAAATCATAACGTGAGTGTGTTATATAAGCACTGATTGTTCAGTGTTAGTGATGGAGAAGATCTGGTGATGATGTCAGCGCTCAAAACAACACTTCATCCATGAGAACACACTAATACGAACCATATGAACATTAATAGCACTAATACATCTCCAGGATTTACTTCAACATAAACCTTCCCATAAGGCCTGGGTGATGTAGTTAAAATTATATTTATGAAATCCATACATAGATATTTTTCAGCTTTTTATTTAATATTGAATACTAATATTAAATACTCTTAAATTATATTATATGTTAACTAATCAGAATTTAATACTCAAATTATTGTAATGCATTTACATATCAGCTTTTTAAAATTAAAAGTTATTATTAAATTATACAATATATATATATATATATATATATATATATATATATTTATATATATACACACATTTTTTATATATTAAGTAGTTATATTATATGAATATTAACATGATGTAACATTAAAATTATATTATAATTTGTATATATATATATATATATATATATATATACTCACAGTATGTTTTTCAGCTTTTTAAAATATTTAACTTAAATTTTAAATATAATTATTAAATCATATTAATTATATCAACATTAAATCATATATATATATATATATATATATATATATATATATATATATATATATACATATAATATATTCAGTTCAGATATTAAATACATTAATTATTCAATTATATTAATTGGTTCCCTTTCAGTCGATAACGTCGGACGTAGTCGACGCGACTGAAATGGACTACGTCCTCCGTTCCCTCCTTCAGGGAACGGTGGGTTGCATACGCAACCAGGACGTTCCCTTTCAGTCGATAACGTCGGACGTAGTCGACGCGACTGAAATGGGATCACGCTAGGGAGCCTATCATCTTCGAGTACTATTGAACGAGCCAATGTAATTGGCGTGCGTGATTCGCATCACACACTCCGCCCCCGCGGCGCGGGTATAAATACGGAAGTGGATGCACGCACTAGTTGCCTTTCGCTTCGGAGCCGATCGTTTGATGTCTCTGAGAGTGCTGTTGTCTACAACGAGCGAGTGTGTCGGTGTTCTTCAGGAAGACTCTCCCAGTGCTGGTGTTCTACAGCGCGAGTGCAGCGGTGATCGCGAGCTTTGAGCTCTCAACTGCTGTTTTAACAGCAACAAATTTCTAAATGTTTGTGTGTGTTGATGGCTGGTTAGGGGGCGGAAAAGTGAGTGCTTCACTGTTTCAGTTCTCTGTTCAGTGTTGCCGCGGTCATTTCCCTGTGTGCTCCGGCACTGGTGACGGTCCTATTTTCTGAAAGAGCAACACGGGTGCGTTTGCGTCTTTTTCAAGATGTCATTCCGCCCGTGCGTTTCTGGGTGCGGTCGTTCCCTGTCTCTCTCTGATGGTCACAACTGTTGTGTCACGTGTTTGGCTTACAGCACGCTGAGACAGCTTTTGTGGACAGCTCATGTTTTCACTGTGGGAACATGACTGTCGCAGTGTTGAGGGCGAGACTCGCCTTCGTTCGCGGAGAGCGAGTCCCCATTACCATGCCCCACCCTCGGGTGCTGTGTGGGATGGGTGACCGGAGGATAGTGTTGGATGTCCCGCCCGGTAACCATTCCCTGTGGGCTCCTCACTCCTCCCTTCCACTGCAACCACTGGAGCCTCCTGTGTTGTCTGCTGGTCCATCTGTAATGGGTGGGCCAGCGGTTTCACTCGGGGCTCCCCTGGAGGACAGGACGCCGATTGCAGCATCAGAGGGTGAGCTGACTTCTGGAGATGATGACTCGGCTGCATTGTCTCCCTCCGGGAGTTCAATGTTGCCCGAGCCGGATCCAGAATTATCAGCTATGCTGAAACGGGCCGCCGAGGCTGCCGGGCTCGAGTGGAACCTCCACCGTGTCCCGTTCAGTCTCGGTTGGAATCTGGAGTTTGGTATCTTGGGGCGGGCCGCGCTGGTTCTCAGCTCGCCGCCCCAGTGCCTTTCTTTCCCGAAATGCATGGAGAGCTTATCAGGTGGTGAACAGCATCTTTCTCTGCCAGAAACTGCCTGAATAGCTTTTCCCCCTCATTACCCTTGATGGAGGAACGGTGAAGGGTTGCGAGGTGTCCCTCCATTGGAGCGGTCTGTCGACACAGGTGCACCTGTGTCCGGCGGCCGCTGCCTTTTGGGGGGATCCTCGTCTCCCCCCTAAGGCCTGTGAGTTTCGTCCGTTCCGACGGGCAGAGCTTACAAAGCCTGTGGGCAAGCCCCTTCCTCTTGCGTGCCATGGCGTTGCTGCAGGCTAGGGCACCCATGGCATGCACGAGGGTAATCCAGACCGTGCGCTCATAGGTGAGCACCGCACTGCATCCGACCTCACCCTCCGGGGTACGGGTGTCGTAGCGTGCGTGATCGGTCTGGCGATGTCCACCTTGGTGGTCCAGTAGCGCCTTCGTTGGCTCAGCCTGGTTGGTATGGCGGATGCGGACAAGGTTCGGTTCCTGGTCTCCCCAATTTCCCAGGTTGGGCTGGTCGGCGACGCGGTGGAGAACTGCATCAAACAGTTCTCTGCCGCTCAAGCGCAGACGGAGGTCATCCGGCACATCCTGCCCCGGTGGCCAGCTGCTGCCTCCACCCGCCGCCGGTGGCAGCTCCTCCGCCTGCTCGTCGCCGTGGGCGTTCTCCGGCCGCCGCTCCTGCTGGCCCTCCGCAGCAGCCTCCACCCAGGCCTCAGCAGGGAGCCGGCCGCAGTAGAGACGCCCAGCCCGCTCCAGGCGCTGCCAAGCCAGGTGGCAAGCGACAGCGAAAGCATTCCGGAGCGGGCCGCCCAGGAATGGATGAGATGCTCTTGGAGTGGCACGATCACTCCCTCCCCCCGGGTGAGGGCCGGGTGGAGCCTTTGTTTGTGTGTGTGTCTGTTCCGCCGCTGGCTCCCTAAAAAAAAAAAAAAAAAAAAAAAGCGGAGCAAGCGGTACCCACACTTCAAAGAGAGAGCAATTTCATCTGTTCCTGGGTCCCAAGAGGGCCAGTCTGGCGGGTGTGACCCTGTATAGCCTTACACCCCTCAGCTCCCCCTTGGTCGCCAGCAGGCAGCTTGGTGCGTTCGAGGACCCGGTCATCCGCCTTCTCACGCGCCCCCTGCCGCTTGTGGAGACAGGTAAGTGTTGCACAGCACACTAACACCACTCTCTCTACTTTGCTGCCCCACCTCAGGCTCGGCTACCCCGCTCAAGTCAGTGATAGTCATCACATTAGGTGTTGAGCAGACGTGCTCCTGAAAATTCAGTGATATTCATCACACCGAGTGTTGAGCAGTGCTCCTGACTTGTGCGTGCTTATCTTATCCTGCTGGCGAAGGATTTGATATAGCCGCTCCTCCAGCCGGTACGAAGGCCAGTTGTAAACTCGTTCTTCGTGCTACTAGGTGGTGGGTCGTGACCATCTTGGCCCAAGATTGGTCTGCAGCTTTGACCTGGAAGACATGTGCTTCAGATCTCTACCTCCCGCACCGCAGGCCATCCTGTGTGTTGCGTCTAAGGGTGGAGTATCAGTACAGTGTCCTTCCCCTCGAGTGCTCCAGAGCCCGTTGGGTCTTCAGGTCAACTGGAAGAGAGTAATCTCGCCCACGGGCTGAGTATCTCTTTTCTAGTTTTGGAGAGGTACTCGGTCCAACATGTCTCTCCAATGAGAATGTGTTCAGCTGGTGTTGAAGTGAGAAAGGGTCCCACTGAAAGAACTTTCAGAGGCTCCTGGGGTATATGGTAGTCGCAGCCTTTGGCTCCCTCCATATGTGACCGCTTCAGCGCTAGCTTCACGATCGAGTCCCGAGGTGACCGTGGCAGAGCAGCTCACCCTGTGTGACTATAGTTCATCCCGGTCTGCTGCCAAACCCTCTTCAACAGAGCGGCCATGTACAAAGGGCGTGTTTTAACGGGGGCCTGGGCGACCCCCGACTACACGGGCATTCGTGCCTCGAGTTGTTAGACATTGCGACCGTTGCGCAAGCTTCCCCTGCATGTCACAAACTCACCCGTCACCTCCTCCTTGGAGTCAGACGCTTCTGAGGGCGCCTTATTCCACTCCTCCCGCTTACTCAATCGTGCCGCCATCGAGCCTCACGACAGTTATAGCCAGGGCAAGTGGAGACTCCATCCCCTGGGTCCGGCTGGGTCATGACCATTCCGGGGCCGCTCAGTTGCCCCCCCGGTTTTATTTTTCCGCCAGTGTTTGGGTAAACCGAGCGGACTACCCTTGGCAAACACTGGGACTCGGCGGCCCCAGGGGCCCGCAGAAATGCGTTTAACCCCAGTGAGCCTTCTAAAAGTGACTGCGACTCATGGTCGCCTTGCGCCTGCAAGTCAGTGAAATCATCACTCTTCATGTTGAGCAGATTTGCTCCTGAAACTCAGTGAAGTTCATCGCACTCTGGTGTTGAGCAGCAATGCTCCTGTAGCTCAGTGAGTCCATCACAGGTAGCTCAGTGAATTCATCACACGCAGTGCTGAGCAGAAATGCTCCTGGTGCTCAGTGAAGTTCCTCGCACTCAAGTGTTGAGCAGAAATGCTCCTGAAGCTCAGTGAGTTTATCACACTCAGGTGTTGAGCAGTAATGCTCCTGAAGCTCAGTGAACTTGTCACACTCAAGTGCTGAGCAGAAATGCTCCTGTCGCTCAGTGAGGTTCTTCGTACTCAAGTGTTGAGCAGAAATGCTCCTGAAGCTCGGTGAGTTTATCACACTCAGGTGTTGAGCAGGAATGCTCCTGAAGCTCAGTGAACTTGTCACACCCAAGTGCTGAGCAGAAAATGCTCCTGAAGCCCAGTGATCTTCACATGTTGTGTTGAGCAATGCTCCTGTCTTTTGCGCCCGTCACTTGCACCTACGTGCCATGTCAGGAGAGGAACAGGTCTTCATAGTTGCCCCTCATTGGCCCAACTAGACCTGGTTCCCTTCAACAGCCTTCCTGACTTCCCCTGGATTCGGGGACGGGGCACGATGGCACACGCGTTCTTCCCCCGGAGATTCCGGGCGGTCTTACATCCGAACGCGGAGGTTCAGGTGGCTATCACAAGAACATGTGTTAGTTACCATCACTTCTGCGAGCACCCCCTAGAATTGGGTAGCGTGCTTACGCCTTTAGAAGTGGAACCTAGTCGTTGAGTGCGTCTTCTCCCCTGAGGAGATCCTGAAAGCTTTCGATCACTTCAGTGCTCTCTTTCCTGCAAAATGGGTTGCAGTAGGCTGTTTTCCTAAATCACCCTCAAAATGATGTTGCCTCGGTGTTTAAACGACGCTCATCGTGTTGCAGAAGTATGCAGAAGCACGTTCTGATCGTCAGGTTCCTGAGGAGCAAGGTCTTGTAAATCCTTGTGTCCCTCTTTATCCTCTTGGGCCTTGTCCCTGGTGCGACTGCACTGCAGAGACCGCCCCTGAGCCACTGCGGGTAGTGAGTTAAAAATTCTGTTATATCAGTTCTCCTGCTCGCGTGGTCTCTACTAGAGGGTAGGGACTTGCTCGCTTTCGGTCAACGTATTGTGCCTGGAGTCTGGGCCGGCTAACTCTCACAAGCTGAGACCCCGGCTCGGATTGTGCCCAAGGTTCCTACCTCTCCCGTAATAGGAGCAGGTGGTGAGCCTGCAAGCGCTGCCCTGGAGGAGGCAGATCCAGCCCTGGCTTCTCTGTCCGATTCGCTTGGACGTGTACAGAATGCAAGTCATAGACCTCAGACCAGCTCTTCAAATATCTGTTGGAATTCAGCAGAGAGGGAAGGCTGTTTCCATGCAAAGTTGCACTTAGTGCTTGCCTTCATTTCGGCAAAGATCCGAGATGCAACATGTCCACTTAGGTGTTGAGCTCCTCTATGATGAGTGTAAAGTGCTCCGCCTGGGCGTTGACGATATACTTTGCTAAACAGATTCTAGAGTTGGGGGCTGGACGACACCTAGTTGAACCGCTGCTTCCCGTGGGCTCCCTTCTCATGAAGCCAGTTTCACCGTGAGCCCGGTTCAAGTGTCGGCTTGCTGCGCCATTCCCCTCCTATGGACTGGATACGTGCGCCTTTCTACTCCAGTTGAGTTCCCTTAAAATTGAACCCTGTTGAGTTCCTCCACACCCCTCCGACGTCGGACGTGCGGAACGTCTGGTGTTAGGCCTACCACTCGTAAGCAGTGTGGAACCTGTGTTAGGCTGGGTCCATATGTTGCGGTCCCTTCGGTGACCCCATATGTGTATTCTTCCACGATACGGCTCCCTGCGGTGAGCCCGTGTCTTCCCTCGGCAGAGTCTCTCTGCCGTCACTGTCCGGTGTGTCTCCCCCCGTCTTAGGCTGGAGCCACCCCAGTGACATTCCATATGTTAGACTGCCCGGTTTCCGCCCAGTTCATATGTGTATTCTCCACATTTCCTCCCTCGGGTTGGATGTGGCTTCCGCAGCGTCCCTTCCTTCCAACGTACGGGGAACGCTTTCCCAGTGGTCCTGTAGGAACAGCAGTGACTTCCCTGGCCTAAGCCCTGTCCTTCCCCGCCTTAAGTTTGCGGGGGCATCAGGAGGCTTTGGTTTAGGCACTGGAAGGTGGCAGCGTTAGTGGCGTGTTCAATGGTTGATCCCATTTCAGTCGCGTCGACTACGTCCGACGTTATCGACTGAAAGGGAACGTCCTGGTTGCGTATGCAACCCACCGTTCCCTGAAGGAGGGAACGGAGGACGTAGTCCCCTTGCCACTACCGCTGGACCACCGCTGACCCCGGGTTACTCTCGGCTCCTCAGCGAAAAGCAACTAGTGCGTGCATCCACTTCCGTATTTATACCCGCGCCGCGGGGGCGGAGTGTGTGATGCGAATCACGCACGCCAATTACATTGGCTCGTTCAATAGTACTCGAAGATGATAGGCTCCCTAGCGTGATCCCATTTCAGTCGCGTCGACTACGTCCGACGTTATCGACTGAAAGGGAACGTCCTGGTTGCGTATGCAACCCACCGTTCCCTGAAGGAGGGAACGGAGGACGTAGTCCATTTCAGTCGCGTCGACTACGTCCTCCGTTCCCTCCTTCAGGGAACGGTGGGTTGCATACGCAACCAGGACGTTATATCATATTAACATTAACATTTAATATTCGATATATATATATATATATATATATATATATATATATATATATATATATATATGCGCAGCTTTTTAAAAATATCAAATTTGAATATTAAATTCACTTATTAAATTATATTATATCAGCTTTTTAAAATTAAAAGTTATTATTAAATTATACAATATAATATATATATATATATATATATATATATATATATACACATTTTTTATATATTAAGTAGTTATGTTATATGAATATTAACATGATGTAACATTAAAATCATATTATAATTTGTATATATATATATATATATACACTCACAGTATGTTTTTCAGCTTTTTAAAATATTTAACTTACATTTTAAATATAATTATTAAATCATATTAATTATATCAACATTAAATCATATATATATATATATATATACACATATAATATATTCAGTTCAGATATTAAATACATTAATTATTCAATTATATTAATTGGTTATATCATATTAACATTAACATTTAATATTCAATGTATATATATATATATATGCAGCTTTTTAAAAATTTGAATATTAAATCCACTTATTAAATTATATTATTAAATAATACTTACATTAGTTTTACTTTGCCAACAAAATTATATTATTATACAAAAATATATTATACACACATACTGTGAAGATTCAGTATATTACTCAAGCTGCCTTCACATCTAAAGCCTCCAGATATGCGGATATGATATGAGATCTGGTTATTAAGAGGTTATTAAACAGCAGCCTCGATTCATCAGCAGATCCTGCCAGCGCTGTGTGTATATCATATTTCACACTCTTGGACTTGAATATGCATCCAGTTTTCCATGAGAAACACTCTTGTATGAAATCATCGGCCAAGAACATGTAATTTATGAGCTTTGCTGGAGAACGGTGTGTTTGGAGAGGACTTACAGGTGGCAGGATCTGAGACTGGGAGATGATGCTGTCGGGAAGACTGTTCTGACGGCTCTCCGAGGAGAACTCAGACCATGTGACCTGGAAGCCTGTGATTGGCTGATGAGGCTGGGGTCGTGGCCCCCTCCAGCGGAAGTGAGCCGTCACGTTCCCGTCGTGGGAAGTGAAGGTCGCTGTCAGATTCTCAGGCTTCGCCAAAACCGGCGACGGCACTGGAGGGTTTCACACACACACACACACTCATATATCATGATGACAGAAGGAGCTTCAGGCTGAGCATGTTTGAGGAGATGCACAAAACACACACCACACTGAACAAATGAAAACTTGAGAAAACGGCAGAGGATGCAAAATTATGAATAAAGGAAAAACTAGTCACTGAATGAAAGTTATTAAGAGTTTTGTTTTAGGCACTTGTGCAAGGGTTATTGTTGTTAACTAAAACTAAAACATTCCTCATTTTTGTTTTGTGCAAGTTGAAGTACTAAAATAACTAAAACTGAAATAAAAATGAATGAATAGTTAAAAATCATTAGACATTCAGAGAAAAAAAAATGACAATGACAAACTTTAACTAAAATAAAAACGAAAACAGAGAAGAAAATTAATTCAAACTATAATAGCATATCATTTATAAAATAAATAAATAAGTAGCCTACATGTTAAATGGAATAAAATATAAAAAAAAAAAATATTTTACTAAAATCATTAAAATGATAAACTTCAACTAAAATAAAAAAGTGAAAATACAAAAATAAAAATATTAATAAAAGCTTGAACAGTAGCTCAATAAAACTAAAATAACCCTACTTATTACTAATCAAGTAAAAAATATAAAAAATAAAGTAAACCAAAATATAATATTAAAAAAGCAATAAAAAAAAATAAAAAAATAAACTTCAACAAAAATAAAACACTAAAACAAAAATTTATTCAAAAATATTAATAAAAACTATAAAATTATATTAATGATAAAATAATTAAAAATAAATGTTAAATGGAATAAAATATAAAAAATATATTACTTTCACTAAAATTACTAAAATGATTACTAAAATTATTTAACATAATAAACTTTAATTAAAATCAATATATAAAATAAATATTAATAAAACCTTGAACAGTATATCACTAAAATAGCACTACTTAGTACTAACCAAGAACAAAACAAGTTAAATAAAATAAACTATAAAAAAGTGACTAACTTCAACTAAAAAATTTAATTAAAAAAAATATAAAAAAACTGAAAATAAAAAAATATTCAAAATATTAATAAAAACTTCAACAGTATATATTAATCTATATTAAAATAGTTACTATTTTTTAACTAAATTAAAAGAAACTAGAGTAAAATAAAAAACCTGAAAATATCAAAATTAAATTAAAGATGCACCAGAACAACGGCAAACTAAAGACCAAAATGAAGTTTTAAAAACAAGCACCACGTCTGCAAACTGTTGCTCCCAAATAAACCTGAATTTTCATCCCTGTGTAATCATGCAATATCATATTTCAAGCTGAATGTATGAACTGTATGAAAACAAACACTTTCTGATTAGTGATAAAATTCCCCCCGGTCCTGTAGGAGTCGTGCTCCTCGGGACAGGCGATATCACAGTATATAGTACAGTTTATATACAGTATATCAATAATACGAAAATAGCACTACTTTGAACTAACCAAGTTCATAATAATAAT
>NW_027509197.1:40640000-40675000 GCF_051911475.1 Siphateles boraxobius
AATTAAATAATAACATTTAAATTATTCTAAATTTTGTAGTCTGTGCTATAAAATTGTATTATTTTTCTTGCTGTTTTATTTACTAGATATTTTTCTAAATTAGACTAAATTTAAAATGCAAATAAATACAAATACAAAAAATATTCTACATTTATCTAGTTTCAAGATATTTTGTCATCCTGCATCTTGCTGGTTTATCAATGAGTCAATTTTCAAAATTAAACTTTTTTTTCCAATAAATTATAATAAATAATAAATTAAATTATTCAAAATTTTCTAGTTTGATCTATGAAATGTTCAACTCTATCAAGTAGTCATTTTTCTAAATTAGACCAAATTAAAAAATAAATGAAATAATAAATGAAATTATTCTACATTTTTTATAGTTTCAAGATATTTTGGCATGCTGTTTTATCAACTAATAATTTAGAAAGAAAAACAGTTAACTCAAACATGTATATTTGCACATCCCCCAAGTTGTGACGAGCTGTTCTTTAGAAGCTAAAAGCAGAAGTGGGATTAGTTCAGGTTGACCTGATGCTTTGAGGCTGGCAGAATAAAAACGCTGAGGCACAGAATGAGTCAGCAAGAATCACACCAACACCTCAGAATCTCATTACTCGCTCAGACTGAAACACAGCAGCACAAAAATCCCAAAAGTGCCAGAGCGAGTCTCGAACAGACTTGAAGAATTTCCTTCAATACCATCGACCAGCATCACTCACTCCTGAACCTCTGGCTCGACGGCATACTCTTCTTCCAGTAGATGCGCATCTGTAGCTCTCCGTTCTTGTAATACGGTGTGTTGATGTTGTGTTGATGTTGTGTAGATGTTGTGAGTGTGTTACCTGTTCTCTTCTTCCAGTAGATGCTCACCTGTAGCTCTCCGTTCTTGTTATACAGTGTGTTGATGTTGTGTTAATGTTGTGTAGATGTTGTGTAGATATTGTGTGTGTGTTACCTGTTCTTTTCTTCCTGTAGATGCGCATCTGTAGCTCTCCGTTCTTGTAATACGGTGTGTTGATGTTGTGTTGATGTTGTGTAGATGTTGTGTAGATGTTGTGAGTGTGTTACCTGTTCTCTTCTTCCAGTAGATGCGCACCTGTAGTTCTCTGTTCTTGTAATACGGTGTGTTGATGTTGTGTTAATGTTGTGTAGATGTTGTGTAGATATTGTGTGTGTGTTACCTGTTCTTTTCTTCCTGTAGATGCGCACCTGTAGTTCTCTGTTCTTGTAATATGGTGTTTTGATGTTGTGTTAATGTTGTGTAGATGTTGTGTAGATATTGTGTGTGTGTTACCTGTTCTTTTCTTCCTGTAGATGCGCACCTGTAGTTCCTCCGTTCTTGTAATACGGTGTGTTGATGTTGTGTTAATGTTGTGTAGATGTTGTGTAGATATTGTGTGTGTGTTACCTGTTCTTTTCTTCCTGTAGATGCGCACCTGTAGTTCTCTGTTCTTGTAATACGGTGTGTTGATGTTGTGTTGATGTTGTGTAGATGTTGTGTAGATGTTGTGAGTGTGTTACCTGTTCTTTTCTTCCAGTAGATGCGCACCTGTAGCTCTCCGTTCTTGTAATACGGTGTGTTGATGTTGTGTTAATGTTGTGTAGATGTTGTGTAGATATTGTGTGTGTGTTACCTGTTCTTTTCTTCCTGTAGATGCGCACCTGTAGTTCTCTGTTCTTGTAATACGGTGTTTTGATGTTGTGTTGATGTTGTGTAGTTGTTGTGTAGATGTTGTGTGTGTGTTACCTGTTCTTTTCTTCCAGTAGATGCACATCTGTAGTTCTCCGTTCTTGTAATACGGTGTGTTGATGTTGTGTAGATGTTGTGTGTGTGTTACCTGTTCTTTTCTTCCAGTAGATGCGCACCTGTAGTTCTCCGTTCTTGTAATACGGTGTGTTGATGTTGTGTAGATGTTGTGTAGATGTTGTGTGTGTTACCTGTTCTTTTCTTCCAGTAGATGCGCACCTGTAGTTCTCCGTTCTTGTAATACGGTGTGTTGATGTTGTGTATATGTTGTGTGTGTGTTACCTGTTCTCTTCTTCCAGTAGATGCGCACCTGTAGTTCTCTGTTCTTGTAATACGGTGTGTTGATGGTGTGTTGATGTTGTGTAGATGTTGTGTAGATGTTGTGTGTGTGTTACCTGTTCTTTTCTTCCAGTAGATGCACATCTGTAGTTCTCCGTTCTTGTAATACGATGTGTTGATGTTGTGTTAATGTTGTGTAGATGTTGTGTTGATGTTGTGTTGATGTTGCCTGTGTGTTACCTGTTCTCTTCTTCCAGTAGATGCGCACCTGTAGTTGTCCGTCCTTGTAATACGGTGTGCCGACTCCAAGAGCGCTCGAGGGTTTCTTCACCGACACTTTCCTCACCTTAGAAACTGCCTCTAAATCAACATTAAACAGTCAAATCTTACTATGGATCCATGCATTACTCAAGAATATGTAAACATTAAATAAGGCAAGGGTGTCAAATTACATTAAAGCTATTTTAAGGCATGAAGAAGTTATTTTCAAGGAAACAACGTTTAAATATGTAACTTTGGTGATCAAAGATGAGTTTTATAGGGATTCAATTATTGACTACAGGGGGACTTTAATAAACTATAAACTTAAACTTGTTTTTCTTTCTGATTCACATGATCTAAACATGCATGATGTAAACACACGCATGATCTAAACACACGCATGATCTAAACACGCATGCTCTAAACACGCATAATCTAAACACACGCATGATCTGAACACAAGCATGATCTGAACACCCGCATGATCTAAACACGCATGCTCTAAACGCATGATCTAAACACGCATGGTCTAAACGCATGATCTACTCACGCATGCTCTAAACACGCATAATCTAAACACACGCATGATCTGAACACAAGCATGATCTGAACACCCGCATGATCTAAACACGCATGCTCTAAACGCATGATCTAAACACGCATGGTCTAAACACGCATGCTCTAAACACGCATGATCTACATACGCATGCTCTAAACACGCATGATCTACACACGCATGATCTAAACACGCATGCTCTTTACACGCATGCTCTAAACACGCATGCTCTACACACGCATGCTCTAAACACGCATGATCTAAACACACGCATGATCTAAACACGCATGATCTAAACACGCATGATCTAAACACGCATGATCTAAACACGCATGCTCTAAACACGCATGCTCTTTACACGCATACTCTAAACACGTTCATGATATAAACATGCGCATGATCTAAACACGCATGATCTAAACACACGCATGATCTAAACACTCATGCTCTAAACACGCATGATCTAAACACGCATGTTCTAAACGCATGATCTAAACACACATGATCTAAGCACACGCATGCTCTAAACACGCATGATCTAAACACACGCATGCTCTAAACACGAATGCTCTAAACACGCATGCTCTAAACACACGCATGCTCTAAACACACATGCTCTAAACACGCATGCTCTAAACACGCATGGTCTAAACACGCATGGTCTAAACACGCATGCTCTAAACACGCATCCTCTAAACACACGCATGCTCTAAACACACATGCTCTAAACACGCATGCTCTAAACACACATGCTCTAAAAACGCATGCTCTAAACACGCATGCTCTAAACACACATGCTCTAAACACGCATCATCTAAACACACGCATGCTCTAAACACACATGCTCTAAACACACATGATCTAAACACGCATGCTCTAAACACACATGCTCTAAACACACATGCTCTAAACACACGCATGCTCTAAACACACGCATGCTCTTAACACGCATGCTCTAAACACACATGATCTAAACACACGCATGCTCTAAACACACGCATGCTCTAAACACACGCAAGCTCTAAACACGCATGCTCTAAACACGCATGCTCTAAACACACATGCTCTAAACACGCATGCTCTAAACACGCATGATCTAAACACATGCATGCTCTAAACACGCATCCTCTAAACACACGCAAGCTCTAAACACGCATGCTCTAAACACAAATGTTCTAAACACGCATGCTCTAAAAATGCATGCTCTAAACACACCTGTTCTAAACACACCTCTTAATCACGCAGAATAATGTACGTGTACTTTTTTTGTAATCGCGGCTTTGAATGATTAAGTAATCGCGGTATCCGTAATAGTAATTGATTAGAAATTCGATTAATTGTGCAGCTCTGCTTGTACTGATGATGATGATGATGATGAAGGCGAGTTGTGTCGTACTTGACTGATTGTGTTGTTGAGTGTCGATGTGAACGAAGGCTTTTCCACTCTTTAGTCTGTGTTGACCCCAGTACGAGACGGCCTGGACCTCCACAGAGTAACTGCAGTTCCACTGTAGCCCGTCCAGATCCACCCAGCTCTCGGCCTGAAACACAGTCAATCATTAAACTTACACAGAAACACTCATTTACATCAGTTCATCAACCATATCACTGAAGACAGACCCGTGGAGTACAATACAGTTTCATTGCACTGCTATTTATTTATGTATTTAATAGATACTATATCTGGCATGTAATACATATTCTGAAATATTTAATACATAATATATTTGACACTAAATTACATTTATATCTGACATTATATTTAATATGTAATATATCTGACATATATTTCATGTATATATCTGGCATCAAAATATTTGACATTTAATATACAAATATTTGACATATATTTAATAACATTATATGTTATTGTATGTTATTATAACATTATATGTTATTATATGTCAAATATATGTTATAACTAACATATATTTGATACATAACATATCCGACATATATTTGATATATAGTATATGAAATATATTGAATAGCCAATATAAAATATCTGACATGTTTTTAATATATATCATATATGACATAAGACATATATATATATATATATATATACACACACACATATATCTGATATATATTTAATATATAAAATGTTTAACATTTAACATATGACATATATGTCATATATTATATGTATTTGAAATGTTATATATTAAATATATGGCATATTTGATATATATTATATTTGACATTTAGGAGGTCACACGTTAAATATATAACAAATTTTATAACAAATAAAATTCATAGCAGTACATTAACAAATATGATTTTTATGGAATAAATAAAGTTTCTATACATGCATGAATGTGTACTTTTTTGTTAACTTCTTCTATGAATGTGGGTTTTGGCTCCTGCTAACCTAAATGACATAACACAATGAATAATCTCCGAACAATCTCTTTAGTGTGAGTGGTGTGTTTCTGTGTTTCTGACATGAAGACTTTATTATGGAAGCATGTTGAGACCTCAGAGTGACCGTGAACGCCACAATAATCGGGTTTATTAGGAACACATGTGACGTGATGAGAGTTTCCACTTCTCACCTGATCATTCCTCCCGCAGCGTGAGCTTGATCGGGTTTAGTTATTAAAGGGGTGAGTTTGGGCATTCCTGCATCAGCGGGTCACTAACTCAACAGACAGATCGTGTGTCGCCAGATTATGAACACATTCACTGTCGGGTTTGTTTGCAGACTGTAGGAGTTTCACAGTCAACAGCTTTAATATGTCATCAGGTCAGTTTTACAGGCTTCTTCTGCTTTATTTAAACCCATACTCAACTTTTCTGTTTCTACTTTAGCAGAATGGTAAAACTTGGTGACTTTTTTGGGACTAGTTGTATGAACACTGAAAAATTGTGGATATGTTTGAAAACGCGTGTGGATAGGCATTGGAAATAAATGGGAAATACAGAGCAATTTTTGAGGGTATAATCTACAAATCGATGCAGTGTTTGATAATGTGTAAGTATATATTCAAATGCAAAACTAAATAAAAGCAAGTAATTAGGTCTGAAAATACTTATGTCATTTCATTTTCATTTCAAGTTGCGGTTGTGATGGGGCTAGATGTCTTTTTCTACTTTAACAGAATGGTATGAAACTACTCGGTTACTCACATAACCTCAGTTCCCTGAGTTAGGGAACGAGTATTGCGTAGCTATACGCAGTGGGGGAAACTCCTTTTCCTCGATTCACTGAAGCCTTTATGTAAAGCGCATTTGCAGCTGCACAGCTAGAACATGAGCGTCTGGCTCGCTCAAAGGCTGCGTTGCGGCAACTGCACATCCAATGGCGCGGGCTATAATGGCGAATTCGGGGACTATTATAGACTGAGGTCACGCCCCCTTGGCGGGCTCTGACGTGTATGACGCAGAGTGGTCTCATTGGTCGCACGTCAGAGCACGCCAAGGGGGCGTGACCTCAGTCTATAATAGTCCCCGAATTCGCCATTATAGCAGGTTTAACGACTGAAGCGACAACATGCCATGTTACCATAGTGCGGCTGGCTACGCAATACTCGTTCCCTAACTCAGGGAACTGAGGTTACGTGAGTAACCGAGTAGTTCCCTTTCGAACGGTCACTTCGTATTGCGTAGCTATACGCAGTGGGGACACTATGCAAAACACCGCACTGAGTAACTGGCTGCCACTGCAACTCAGGACCCCTTAGCATACAGAACAAGCCATAACCGCATAATTATGTATAAATAGACCAGCCACCGTCAGGTCTAAAATAGTATACATCAGTTAGAAATAACCCAATATACTACACCAATGAACCCAGACACTGTCGGGGTTATTAGTATACGAACATATAACCAGTCAAGTGGGTTTATATATGAAATTATAACCGGCCAAAGCGGGTTTATATTTGTATGGAATATAACCGTCCAAAGCGGGTTTTATATATGTATGGAATATAACCGGCAAAGCGGGTTTTATATATGTCATATAACCGGCCAAAAGCGGGTTTTATATATATATATGTGAATGTGACTGTGCACAGTAATATATGACAAGACCGGCCACCGACGGGTCTTAATCATACCGAAAGCACCTTCGCCTGCAGGGAAGGCACTTCCATATTATAAAAACTCATAAACGTGGAAGGCGAGGACCAGCCGACCGCATCACAAATATCACTAATGGGAATGCCAGATGACCAAGCCCATGACGAGGCCATACCTCTGGTCGAATGGGCCTTGATGCCTATAGGGAAAACTTGACCCGCTGCGGTATAAGCCATAGAAATAGCATCCACTATCCATCTAGACAGTCTTTGCTTAGTGACTGGATCCCCCTTGGATCTACCACCAAAGCAGACAAAAAGCTGTTCTGATTGTCAAAAAGACGCAGAACGCTCCAGATAGATTCTCGGCGCTCTGACAGGGCAGAGAAGATTAACCTCTCCATCCTCTGCAGAAGGAGGGAGGGCTGATAACGTCACCACCTGTGCTCTGAATGGTGTTGAGAGCACTTTAGGAACGTAACCATGTCTGGGCTTGAGGATGACTCTGGAGTCATCTGGACCCAACTCCAAACATGCAGGGCTCACAGAGAGCGCCTGCAGATCTCCCACTCGCTTGATAGATGCCAACGCCATAAGGAGAGCGGTCTTCAGCGAGAGAGGTTTTAGATCAACCGATTGGAGCGGTTCGAAAGGCGGACCCAGGACCATGGAGAGGTCCCAAGACGGCACAGATGGAGGTCTGGAGGGGTTCATTCTACTAGCACCTTTAAGGAATCTCACGACCAGGTCGTTTCTTCCCAGTGACTGGCCAGCCACCAGAACATGATGTGCTGCTTTGGCTGCCACATACACTTTGAGCGTGGACGGGGAGCGACCCGCATCCAGTAGCTCCTGTAAGAATGAGAGAACCACAGATATCTCACATGACTCTGGGTCAGCCTGATTTTTCGAACACCAGCTGGAAAAACCTGACCATTTCGAAGCATAAAGGCGCCGAGTCGACGGGGCCCTGGCTTCAGATATGGTGCTTAAGACCTTCTCAGGAAGGTCTTTGGGTACCCGTTGAGGAGCCAAACATGGAGGGCCCATAAATCGGGTCTCGGATGCCACAATGTCACGTTCGCCTGTGTGAGGAGGTCTTTCCTCAGTGGGACAGGCCATGGGATTGTGTCCGATAACTGAACCAGTTCCGAGAACCACGGTCTGGTTTTCCAGAGAGGGGCCACCAGAAGGACTGGGCACCCGCTCTCTCTGACCCGTTTGATGACTTGTGGAATCATCGAGACGGGGGGAAAGGCATAAAGGGTACTGTTGGGCCAGACATGGGCCAGCGCATCCCTGTCCTTCGAGAAGAACAATTTGCAGTGGGTGTTGATTCTCGAGGCGAACAGGTCGACTTCGGCCTCGCCAAACACCTTCCACATCAGACTGTGGGTTCAGGGACCACTCGCCGAGGGGCGTGTTGCCCCGTGAAAGCATATCCGCGCCCACATTCTGGTCGCCCGGTATATGCACTGCTCTCAGAGAGCTCAGGTTGGTTTGTGCCCATAAGAGGAGGTCTGTCGCCATCGCATGCAGGTTTCCTGACCTGATGCCCACCTGGCGATTTATGTAGGCCACCACTGACATATTATCTGGGCGGACTAAGATGTGGTGACCTCTGAGGTTTGACAGAAATGCCTTCAGTGTCAATCCAACTGCTTTCATCTCCAGATAGTTGATATGTAAGCTCTGCTCCGTGCTCGACCAGAGTCCGGATGCAGGCATGCCCTCGTGCAGCGCTCCCCTACCCAGGTTGGACGCATCTGTAAGAACCACTTTCCTCCTGGAAATTGTTCCCATTGTCACCCCCTCGTGGTACCAGTTCTGAGCCCGCCAGGGGATCAGGGTTCTTAAACAACCGTGATTTACCATAACGCGCAAGTTGCCTGACTGCCATGCGTGAGTTGGCACACAACGTTTCAGCCAATGCTGCAGTGGGTGCATGCACAGTAATCCCAAGCGGAGTAGTGGCGATGCTGCTGCCATGAGACCAAGCAGTTTCTGAAATTTCTTCAGTGGCGCGTGCTCGCGCGCTCTGAAAGTGCCTGCAAGCGCTCGCACTGAGAGCTTGCGCTCTGGTGTGAGACGCGCTGTCATAGCTCTCGAGTCTAAAACTGTGCCCAGAAAGATCACGCTCTGGCTGAGGGTTAGTTTGCTTTTTGAAACATTGATTGTGAAACCCAGGCATTTTAGATTTAGAATCAAATCCCTGAGCTAATTCTCGATTCTCGACTGTGCCAGCACCAGCCAGTCGTCGAGATAATTTAACACACGCACTCCCTGATGTCTCAGAGGAGAAAGCGCTGCATCCACACACTTCGTGAATGTACGGGGTGCCAACGATAGACCGAACGGCAGAGCGGTGTATTGATAAGCCTGGCCCTCGAAGGCGAATCTCAAGAATGGCCTGTGACGAGGGTTTGTTTGAATGTGAAAGTAAGCGTCTTTCAGATCCATTGTGACAAACCAATCCCCCGAGCGCACTTGTGCGAGGATATGTTTGATAGTTAACATTTTGAACGGCCGTCTCATGAGAGCTTTGTTCAAATGTCTCAAATCTAGAGGTCTGAGACCGCCGTCTTTTTTCGGAATCAGAAACTAGCGGCTGTAAAAACCCATATGTTTTAGCGCGGGGGGGACTAATTCTATCACCCCTTTTGCTAATAGATTCTGTACTTCGGTGCGAAGCACGTGACCCACGTTGCTTCTCACCGAAGTCTCGAGAACCGCCTGAAATTTTGGGGGTCTGCGAGCGAATTGGAGCGAGTAACCTCGCTTTATAGTGTTTATGACCCAACTCGACACACCGTGGATAGCTTGCCAGGCTAGAACCCGTGTGGCTAGGGCTTGACACACAGATTGGGGCTAGTATATTGTGATTTGTGCATACATTGAGTATTGGACTGACTGTACAAGCATTTGCGTGTGGGAAAGTCAGTGTTACAACAGGGGAGGGGCCGCCTAGTGGAGGGGGACCTGATACCCTTATATTGTGATTTGTGCACACATTGAGTATTGGACTGACTGTACAAGCATTTGCGTGTGGGGAAGTCAGTATTACAACGGGGGAGGGGCCGCCTGATGAAGGGGGACCGTGAACCCACGTGTTGTGTTTGTGAAACATACTCTTTTTTTGCTTTATATGGGTCGCCGTGAAAACGGCGTTTGTTTGCAAGACGCTTACTGTTACGGGCCTGTTTGCAGTAATAAAATCCCCAGCTGCCTGAACTGAACAGGGGGCTGTGGGAAGTTTTGTTGGCTTCTTTGAGGGTGGTCCGACGAGTGCGGGACCTGTGCCCTCTCTCTTTCCCCTGCATGCTAGGACGACTTTGGTGGCGCTGCGTGGGGCGCGGCGTCGGTCTGGGGCCTTGGCATCGGGGAAGCGGGAAGCGCTTGGTAGGGCGGGGCTGAGAGGCCTGTTTCGCGGGCTTTGTTGGCCGCGGCGTCGATGGGGCTGGCTTGTGAGCACTCAACGCCGAGCTAGAGTGTTTAGGCAGGAAGTGACGCATGGCCTGGGACGCTTTCTGTGCCTCGGTGTATCTCTCCGAGAACCCCTTCACCGCCGGGCCGAAGAGGCCGGTGCTGGATACTGGGGTGTCGAGGAACTTCGTTCTCTCCGCGTCCTTAATGTCAGTGAGGGTAAGCCAGAGGGGGCGGTCGAGCACGACCAAACTCGCCATATTCCTCCCGATAGCCTGTGCTGTGGCCTTGGTAGCTCTCAAGGCCAAGTCCGTGGCGCTTCGAAGGTCCTGAAAGGTCTCAGGGTTGGCCAGCCTCGTCCATAGACCGGACGAGTTTGGCCTGGTAAACCTGCAGCACGGCCATCGTGTGCAGGGCCGATGCAGCCTGACCGGAGGCGGAATACGCGCATCCACCGAGGGCTGAAGTGCTACGGCACGGTTTGTTGGGATAAACAGCTCTAGTTCGCCAGCTAGCAGCTGTATTCGGGCAGAGATGAGCGGCCAACGGCTCTTCGAGGGGCGGCAACGAGGCCCACTTGAGCTCGAGGTCTGCTACGGCCTGCGTCAGGATCCGAAGCATTTCCGCGTCGGAGTTTGTCCTGGTAGCTGAGGCGTTGGGCGTCGGCTGGGAAGCCATGACGGGGTCGAAAGAGCCCGGCCATTCTTCCTCAGACGCGGCGATAGACAGGCTGTCGTTGTGCTCGCTAGGCCCGCCGAAGGAGACAGGGCCCGCCACGTGGGGGTGGGCGCTGATCTCCCTCGAACAGGACCGGAGATGAACGAGCTGGAGAGAGTGAGGCACGCGGGGACGTGGCCGGCGTGCGTTCACTAACATCCATGCTCTCCGGTTGCCGTTGGCTGCGGCGCTTCTTCTTCCTCAGCTGAAGTAGGGCCGGAGAAGGAAGCGCGGGAGAGGTGGCGTCGCCGTCACGGGAGAGGGCTAGCCGAGTTCACAGCACGGAGATAGGCATGCTCTCGCAGGCCGCACATCCGCCGGCAGACAGTGCATTCTCCGCGTGGTGAAGTCCCAGGCATGGAATGCAGCTAGCGTGTTCGTCCGCCTCGTGCAGCTTGCATCCGCACGTGGCGCAGGTCTTGACACGAGGCATTTGAAACAACGCTCGTACAGATAAAACACACAGAGGCTGAAGGTTTGTTCGACGGCGAAGGCTCAATAAATGGTCAGAGACGTGAAGTTTGTCGCTGAAGGAGAAAAATCTGCTATAATGGCGAATTCGGGGACTCTTATAGACTGAGGTCACGCCCCCTTGGCCCGCGCCATTGGATGTGCTATGTTGACGCAGTGCAGCCTATGAGTGTAAAAAGTAAAATGATAAAGAAATAAAAAATAAATAAAAATTAAGTGAGTTTTTGCTTAAAACAAGCTAAATTATCTGCCAATGGGGTGAGAAAAATAATCTTAATTCAAATGGAAAACAAGAAAAATTATCTTAATTCTAATGGAAAAACAAGAAAAATAATCTTAATTCAAATGGAAAACAAGAAAAATTATCTTAATTGAAATGGAAAACAAGAAAAATAATCTTAATTCAAACGGAAAACAAGAAAAATAATCTTAATTCTAATGGAAACCAAGAAAAATTATCTTAATTTAAATGGGAAACAATATTATTTTTCTTATTATTTAAAATCTTAATTGAAATCAAAATAAATTAAAATAAAAGCAGTTCAAGCGGCTTCTTCTGCATTATTTAAACCCTCGGGTGTCTTCGGTCACTTCAGACTGAACTTTTCTATTTCTACTTTAGCAGAATGAATAAATGTTCTTCCTTAAAATACCTAGAGATCGGCATGGGGAACTTTCCATAAGATCATCTCTCAATGCAAATCAAACCAGTTATTAGCCTAACTGAAAGAACACCATGCCGATCTCTAGATATGGTGAAGGGAATGTGATGATGTGGGATATTTTAATCCCAAAGGCCAAGGGAACTTTATCAGGATGCATAGTATCCCGGATCCATGAAATAACTGGCCTTTAAAAATAAAAATCTGCTGTCTCTATGGGAATTTAACATAGGGGTGTCCTGACTTATGCAACCTGTATTATTAAAGAAGAATATTTATTAATTTACGATACATTATTTATTCACAAAGAAAATTGGTGTCCTTAAAGGTTGGATTTTTCCTCTTTTTTTAAATTAAGGCATTAAGATCAATTTCCAAAAGATGATTTTTTACTCCTCTTTTTAGTCAACTTTAGCATGAGTGTGTTCACTTATGCACATCCAACAAGTGATTCTGTAGAACTCAATTTCCCCTACAGATCAATAAATAAAAGGCTTGCTGTGTGTGTTTAACAAACGAAAGATTTGGAGCGTTTACACGATGAAAGCGACGTCTCTCTGTGTTTATCCCTGATTTCTGCCACACACTTACAGACGATGTTCCTTTGATCAGACTAGGCTAGATTTAAAGGTTGTAGTCAGAGGAGTTTGTTTTTATTTAGTTCTTTGATTTGGCAACACTCGTGCTCTTCATTTTATGTGGTGAATTTGATTGCAAGTTTCCTACTTTGTTTTGTTTTGACTGTAAATATATTTGGAAGACTTTTAAGTTTAATTTTCTGTTTACCTGTCGGGGGGTTAAATTAATAAATGTTCTTTCTCTTATGAAATTGTGTTTCCTACTCTTTAAGGTCATTGCACACCGAATCTTCAGACGTTAAAAAATAAATACGACTTCACGTTGTGTCACACACTGCCTCCGAAACTTTCGTTCGTCATTAAAAAAAACGAATCGGGTTTGATTTCCTGCGTTTTTTGCATCTGTATTGATAATGACATGACAATTCAAAGCCACCGAATGATGAATATGAAAAAACGCACATGAAAATTTTGCTTTTCACTGCAAAAAATGCTTTTCTTACTTAGTATGTTTGTCTTTTTTCCAGTCCAAATCTCAAAAAATTATTAAATCAAGATGCATTTACTAGATGAGTAAAATGTCACAAGATATTATGTCTTGTTTTCTGGGGAAATAAATCAAAATTAAGTGATTTGTTGCTTAAAAAAGCAAAATTATCTGCCAACGGGGTCAGAAAAATAATGTTAATTCAAACAGAATTTTTTTCTTACCCCATTGGCGGATAATTTAGCTTGTTTTAAGCAAAAACTCACTTAATTTTGATTTATCTCCCCAGAAAACAAGACATAATATCATATGACATTTTACTCATCTAGTAAATGCAACTTGATTTAAGAATGTTTGGTATTTGGACTGGAAACAAGACAAACATACTGAGTAAGAAACGCATTTTTTGCAGTGTGTGACAGAATTTGAATGTTATATTCCCTTAAAGGGTCACTCCACCCATTTACATTAAGATTTCCATTGTTAGAAAATCCAGTCATTCTATTGAATGGTCGTGCAACACTCTTTCATTTTCCGCAGAGACGAGAGAAATCCTCTATTTACCTTTTTCACTTCCTCCTACAATGACGCAAAAATCGTCATTTTACGTCATTGTAGGAGGAAGTGTAAAAGGGGGGGATTTCTGTACTAGTTCCCACCCTTTCAAACCCGCCCATAGGGGGCTGGACCTAATGCGCTAACAGACCAATCAGATCAGTGCCAGTGCGTTTGATTTCACCGGGAGAAACTTTTTGAAAATTTGGACGAAGGTACTGAATACACAGGCGGATGCATTATGGAGGATCTGGATTTTGACGAAGTTATGGTAGAAACGGATGTTCGTGGCTACCTTTATGAGCCACAGTATAGCGACGAGCAGCTGAGGGCTATGGAGGAACCGGAGGCGGCTGAAGCCGATGCAGACGATCTGCCTGCCGCGGACGAGGAGCCCGCAATGGCTCTCACTGGGGCAGATTGGTGGTGCCTGTGCTCTCACTGTGCGCCAATGGACACAGAACAAGAGTCTGTCTGCTGCCGAGAGTTCAAGCGGTGCTACGGAATCGGAGGATGACACGGACGTGTGTGTTGTTGCTCACCCGTGTTTCGCACCCCATATGGATAGCGGCGTCCTGGAGACCTACTTTAGAATACCTAACGTCAACTGGCAACGTCAGCCAAAGCCTACAGGGTCAAATGGTCGTCTTTCTGTAAAGTACGTTTATTTTCATCATGTTAACACGCTAACGTGGCAGGTTCATTGCACAAATATCTTGCAGTTAAGCTAGCTACTGTAGTGGGAGTGGTCTGCGGAGCTGAGCATTGCAATGCACAATGGGGATTGTTGTCTACAATCCACAAGCAACTAAAAAGTCATTTTCTGCCTTTTATCGGCCAAGAAAGTCCTAAATTAGAAATGTATGATACCATTCTACTACATATATGACCCACTTTCAATACATATTCATGTCTCCACCGGTGGAATGACCCTTTAATATCCTTAGACATATTAAAAGCATCTTGGATGGTAACATCAGGGGAGAAATCCTGCTTTACCCCGTCGACGGTCTTTCTCCTCTTCCTCCGGGACGGCACCGGGGATTTTCCCGGGACGCTGCAGGTCCAGAAGACTCTGAAGTGATGAACGGGAACATCGGATTCTGCCGGGAGAGTCCAGTCGAGTCGAACCCTCATCAGACCCTCGAGACCCAGCGTGAAGTTAGAGGCCCTCAGTCCCGCAGGGGTCGGAGGAGGAGCCGGGTCTGAACACACACACACACACACACACACACACACAGCTCTGTTAGATGGAAAACAACACACACACACACACACAGCTCTATTAGATGGAAAACAACACACACACACACACACACACAGCTCTGTTAGATGGAAAACAACACACACACACACACACACAGCTCTGTTAGATGGAAAACAACACACACACACACACACACACACATACAGCTCTGTTAGATGGAAGACAGCACACACACACACACACACACACACACACACACACACACACACACACACACACACACACAGCTCTGTTAGATGGAAGACAGCACACACACACACACATACACACACAGCTCTGTTAGATGGAAAACAACACACACACAACACACACACACACACACAGCTCTGTTAGATGGAAGACAGCACACACACACACACACACACACACACACACACACACACAGCTCTGTTAGATGGAAGACAGCACACACACACACACACACAGCTCTGTTAGATGGAAGACAGCACACACACACACACACACTCACACACACACACACACACACACACAGCTCTGTTAGATGGAAGACAGCACACACACACACACACACACACACACACAGCTCTGTTAGATGGAAGACAGCACACACACACTCAACTGCAGGTTTTGCACTTGAGAATTCTAGGACTTTTAGTTGTCAGTGACAAAACATTTTTTTTTTAATTGTAATATTTAATAAAATTTAAGTTTAATAATCTAATATTAATATTTATTTAAGTTTATATATATATATATATATATATATATATATATATATATATGTGTGTATCTAATATTTAATAAATTGTAAATATTTCCATCTAATATTTATATTTAATTTTTATTTCAAATTACAAAAAAATATTTTTAATAGTTCTAGTTGGCAATAACAACACTACAATTTAATGTGAAATGAAATCATGATATGGTTTCATGAAATGGTATGTTTTATTTTTTTTAATATTATTATAATATAATTGTATCAATTTTTTATGATATTATAATTATATTATTATAATATATATCATAATTATATATTATAATATACACAAATTATATATGTTGTCTTTATGGTAATGAAATAATTTGGCTGTTAAATATTTTATTTTATCTAATTATATTTTTTATTTAATATTATAATAATACATATGTATATTTGAAGAGGTGCATTTATCTGTCACTCAATACAAGTTTAAAAACGGCGAGTTTTCTTTGAGCAGATCCGACTGAATGTGATTCGAATAACTCATTATTTCTACAGTACCCGCTGCCTGAATAAAAAATACATTAATAAATCATCATCACGAATGACAGTATAAAGCACTAACTGAAGATGTTAAACTGTATATAAGAAGGCAAGGTCCTCAAATCCTGCTGTAAGTCATAATTACGGTGTGATGTGCGTTCATGTGATTACGACTGGAATAAACACGGATGGATTATGATCCTGTGAGACCACACACACACCAGATGATGTTTAAATAACAAGAAACGACCCCTCCGTATGAGAAATAACGACAGAATTAACAAAGTTGCAATTTGCGAAATAAATGTTTACAAGAATGAACACACAGAGTAATGATGCTGAAAATTCAGCTTTGATCACAGGAATAAATTACATTTTACTATACATTTACATCGAAAACAGCTGATTTAAATTGTAATAATATTTCACAATTTTAACTGTATTTTTGATCAAATAAACAGTGCAGTCTCACAGCCACAACATTTATGTACAGTAAGAGCGGAGTTACAGAAACTCAGAGCAACAGGAGTCAGTTATTAAAGGAATGGATCAAATATGGACAAACTCAGCCATTGGGTTAAATTTTTCAAATTACATTTTTAACCCAATGTTTGGGTTTGTTTATATTTGACCCAAAATTGGGTTAAAACAACACAGCATTTTTTAGAGTGTATAGAATCACGGGAAAAGTGAATTTTAACGCCCATGCAAGCAAATAAAAAGGACACGTATATATATATATAAAAAAAAAATTTTAGGACACTTATTTGGCTTATTTAAGCTCTTCTAAATCAGGCCTAAAATGGAGGCTCTGTGAGCGACTGGCAGCTCTGTCGTAAAACTCTCGAAATATTCCTTTAATAAAGTCTTTTATGAGGTATTTCTACAAGGCAGTCTTTTCACTCGTCTAATAAAACGCATTTATGAACTGATTTTGGATGTAAATTATAATTTTTTCTATAGAATCACTGGAGAAATTAATTTGAATGCCCATGCAAAAAAAAGATATATATATATATTTAATCAAATAAAAAGGACACTTTATTTGGCTTATTTAAGCTCTTCTAAATCAGGCGTAAATGGAGGCTCTGTGAGCGACTGTTGAAAAACTCTCATCTAAAACGGGCTGTTCGAGGAGAAGATGAAAGACCTGCCGGCTCCGTAAATCCCGTGGGATTGCAGCTGTCCGAGGCCACCCGGGAAGACTCACCTCGGGAAGATCGGAAGTGTTTGCTGGGAGCCGTGAACCCGCGAGTGCCGTGAACATTGACCGACGCCACACGAAACTGGTACCACCTGATCGGCCTCACGTCGCTCAACACGACCCGCTCTTCAGCAACCTGAGGGCACAGAGGGTTAAAGGTCACGAACGGAGGTCACGGGGTCACGGACACGAGTGTGGAATCTGAGCTATTTTGAAACATGAAAGAGCTTAAAAGAGAAACATGCTTTTGTTTAAAAATATTTTCTATCTCAGTGTTTCCGTCTTAAAGGAACACGCCGCCTTTTTGGGACTTTAGCTTATTCACCGTCCATATTCAAGTCCATACATATCTCTGTGCATGCTGTAACTCTGTCTGACGCTCCAACCAATAGCCTAGCTTAGCACAAAGACTGGAAGTAAATGGCTCCAGCTAGCATAGCTCCAGCTAGCATAGTCATATGAGACACAGGCATCTTTTGACCGTATACATACTGGGAACTATATTCTCAGAAGGCGAAGCACTGCTACTTGGGCGGAGGGATTTGCCCGCAGCGCCTGAGAAGCACCATGAGGAGCAGAGAGTTAACTCAGTGTTGCGCTAATGTTCACTTCACGTATATAGACAGGAGCCATCTTTGGAAAACAGTCTCGACCAGTGGAACCACGAACGCCGCGCTACGTAAGCTGAACTGTGACTATCGACCAGCAAGGCGTTCGTGGTTCGACTGGTCGAGACTGTTTTCCAAAGATGGCTCCTAGTGTACTGTCTTTATAAAGTATCTTCTTATTAAACTGTCTGTACACTTACAAAGTTCTCAATGCTTCTGTTTGCAGGTGGAGACCCTCATTATGCTAGCGTGTTAGTGTGGGGCTATTTTGAGCCTTGTTAATGGTATTAACTAGCGATTTTTATTCGTACTTATTCGATGCCCCGTACACTAGCGTTATAAGCTAATCTGTGGTTAAACTAAAAATAACGTTAAACCGGGGTACATTCGATTATCATGACAACGCATCCCAGAGAACGCTCGACCCATGTGTTATTTAGCCCTAGGTTCATTTTTGGCCGGAATTGTCCTTTAATCATTCGCCCCCCCCCCCCCCCCCCCCATCCCATCCCCCCCTACCATCCCCCCCTACCATCCCCCCCATCCCACACCCCCATCACACCCCCCCATCCCATCCCACACCCCCATCACACCCCCCCCATCCCACACCCCCATCACACACACCCCCCCCCCCCCCCCCCCCAACTCATCCCCCCCATCCCGTCTATGGAAAAGCCCTGGTTGCGTGACTGTGTGTTAGTGGTGAAAGGACAAACCTGTGCCACATCCATCCACTGGGTGGCGTCGTCTTCGCTGGGATGGATCCCGAAGTTCCAGCGCCGCTGCAACACGTAAAGCACCGGTTCTACCGAGACGTTGAACCGCGACGACCAGCGAACCTCCAGTTTTCCCGACGGATGCTCCCAAAACACCAGATCCTTCCGCGGCTTCAGAGGAGATCCTGCGAGAGCCAACAACACACACTGCAATAACACTGAATAACAACATGCATATTTCTGTAAAATGTGCACATATGGTCAAAGCAAAATCTATTCATACACCTTTCTCACATTATCACAGTTTATTCGCATTAGTTTAGAGAATGGTAATAAAATATGAGCAGAACTCACTGGTTTTGTCCATCTAGACTATCACACATGAATTATGTTGAATATCTGTCAGCTGTTAAATGTAACTACACAATTAGATAATACCAGTTTAGCTCAAACAATCACCAAGCAATGCTTCATGTTGTTCAGTCTGTGGTGTAAATAGGTGCATTAGTTATTATTTTTTTTATAAATTTTACATGTAGTCACTATATGAAGAATTTTTAAATGTCTGTATGAATGTCACAGTTTAATTTATTTTGCTCTCCTCACTTACATAAATGAACTATAGTGTCCTGCACACACTAGTAAAAAAATATCAAAAATAATATCGGGTGTCTGAATAATTCTTGATTTGACCGTATATTTAATCGAATCTTTTGATTTGTGTCCAAATAAAAAGAGAAAATAATCCAATATTTTATTTGTAATGTATTTCATTCACTGGATTAGCCAAAAAAAGACATTATCACATGATTCTTTAAATTACTAAATTATTTAAATTATATAAATTCTTTAAATTACTAAATTGTTTAATTGAATATGCAAAATATCTCATGATAAAATTATGATATAACGACACCGAACCTCCCATCTGCTGGAGACTTTAAACCTCAAAGACATTAGAAAGTCTTCCATGTGTAATAAATGAAAGATTTATAAAGTACAAAGCTTTGAGAGAGCAGCAAATGTTCTGCTCAGTGTCTCTGCTCGATTGGTTACAGCTGTGATGAAGAACGAGGAAGATCTTACACACACTCCATCAATCAGCTCAGCGTCTTTATCGCCCACAGGACTGGGTTATTAGAGTTCACTACAACTAAACCCATCAAACGCATTTCAAGTGGTACTTCAAGAAAATAAATGAATAAAAATTCAATATTAGTTTATTTTTTTGTCATTTTTATTAGTTTCTTTTTAAATATGACAAATTAGGATTCATTTTTGGCTTTAGTTTTCATGTATTACCAGTTAGCAATTTAAGCTTACTTATCTTTATTCATCTAATATTTGATATTTTATTTTATTTATTATTTCACTTTTCAGGGATATATAACCGTTAACTAAAACTAAAAAAAAATATAAGAAAAACTTAATTTAATCTTACTTTGAATTTATTTCATTTCATCAAGTTGGCAAACAAACATTTCTCATTTTCTTTTAGTTTAACAATGTACTAAAACAACTAAAACTTAAATAAAATGAATAAAACTATACAGATATTTAAAAAAATAATTCAATGTAAATAAAAACTATAATAGTATTAGTAATATTTATAGTTTATGTTATTTAAATTTTCATGGTTATAATGAACTATGTAGACCTTTAAAAAAATACTATAAAAGCAAAAACTAACAAAAATGACTAAAACTAACTAAAATTAAAACGAAAAAATAAAACATAAAAGAATATCAAAATACCATGTAATATTTATATCTTAATGCATTTATTACTTTCAATAAAGTATATAATAGTTATATAGTTATAATAGGATATAATAGGATATAAAACTAAAACCACGAAAAATATTTTTATTACTTGAAATAAAATAAACTTTAACTGACATAAAATATATATATATAAAGCAAAAAAAATTATATATATATATATATATATATATATATATATATATACACATACATTTTTCTTTTAGTTTAACTTGATGTACTAAAACTGAATAAAACTAATAAAGACTATAAATACATTTTAATATATATATATATATATATATATATATATATATATATTCTTAAATTTGAAAACATAAAAACTATAATAGTATCAGTAATATTTATATTTGATTTTATGTGTTATTTCACTTTTCAGGGTTATTATAATTAATTAAATAGCCATTTAAAAAAATATATCAATTTTTAAAAAATACTATAAAAAGTTAAAACTAACAAAAAATACTAAAACTAACTAAAATTAAAATAAAACAAGAAAATAAAAAATAAAAATAATTCAGAATGTTAATTAAAATTTTAATATAATAGTATCTCAATAAAATATCACTGGAAGAGGATAATCTTAATAAATGTTGTCCTCAACATGTTGACTGCATTAAACTCAGGATGGAGAAATACAACATGATGAACTTTTCCACCGTGGATGAAGAAGCTGAAGGCCTGAAAGCCTGGATCAGTGATGTTGAAGAAGCTGAACAGCATCTGTACTGGATTGAGCTGCGGTTTTACAACTACAGCACATGTGTGTGTCGTCAGATCCCAAATCCACAGACTAACCGCTCCTCACACACACTCCTACACACTCCTACACTCGCTCCGACTGAGATTCACCCGTAACCACACATGAAACCTCCACAGGTGCACGTCGTTCTTCCAAACACACACGCAGAAGCTTCATTCCTGAATCTATTCCCAGGGGATGCATGAACTAAAGAAATGCAGATCTTGAATGCAATGATAAAAGTTTGTGGAGCCGAAAATAAAAGCGCCAATGAAACTCCACATGAAACACTATATTTATGCATATATGTAGATTTAGCCTACATATGTATTTGGCAAACTCTTTTATCCAAAGTGATTAACAAAATCTTTGACGAAGAATGTTCGTCAACAACCAATTTTCCCATGCCTAAAACCAAAGAAGAGCCGGATGTGAAGATTTTAAACCCACCAATCAGAACTTTTCTGTTAAAATTGTGCTTTTTCTGCTGCGCTTTTTTTAATCATTGCAATCTGGCAACCATGCGTACACACACTCTCTCTTTACACTGGATAGATGCACTTTTATCATGGATAGATGCACTTTTATGATGGATAGATGCACTTTTATGATGGATAGATGCACTTTTATCATGGATAGATGCACTTTTATGATGAATAGATGCACTTTTATGATGGATAGATGCTCTTTTATGATGCACTTTTATGATGGATAGATGCACTTTTATGATGGATAGATGCTCTTTTATGATGCACTTTTATGATGGATAGATGCACTTTTATGATGGATAGATGCTCTTTTATGATGGATAGATGCACTTTTATGATGGATAGATGCACTTTTATGATGGATAGATGCACTTTTATGATGGACAGATGCACTTTTATGATGGATAGATGCACTTTTATGATGGATAGATGCACTTTTATGATGAATAGATGCACTTTTATGATGGATAGATGCTCTTTTATGATGGATAGATGCACTTTTATGATGAATAGATGCTCTTTTATGATGGATAGATGCTCTTTTATGATGGACAGATGCACTTTTATGATGAATAGATGCACTTTTATGATGCACTTTTATGATGAATAGATGCACTTTTATGATGGATAGATGCACTTTTATGATGAATAGATGCACTTTTATGATGAATAGATGCACTTTTATGATGGATAGATGCACTTTTATGATGGATAGATGCACTTTTATGATGAATAGATGCACTTTTATGATGAATAGATGCACTTTTATGATGAATAGATGCACTTTTATGATGGATAGATGCTCTTTTATGATGCACTTTTATGATGGATAGATGCTCTTTTATGATGCTCTTTTATGATGGACAGATGCACTTTTATGATGAATAGATGCACTTTTATGATGCACTTTTATGATGAATAGATGCACTTTTATGATGAATAGATGCACTTTTATGATGAATAGATGCACTTTTATGATGGACAGATGCACTTTTATGATGGATAGATGCACTTTTATGATGGACAGATGCACTTTTATGATGAATAGATGCACTTTTATGATGAAAAGATGCTCTTTTATGATGGATAGATGCACTTTTATGATGGACAGATGCACTTTTATGATGAATAGATGCACTTTTATGATGAATAGATGCTCTTTTATGATGGATAGATGCTCTTTTATGATGCACTTTTATGATGGATAGATGCTCTTTTATGATGCACTTTTATGATGGATAGATGCACTTTTATGATGGACAGATGCACTTTATGATGGATGGATGCACTTTATGATGGATAGATGCACTTTTATGATGGATAGATGCTCTTTTATGATGGATAGATGCACTTTTATGATGAATAGATGCTCTTTAATGATGCACTTTTATGATGGATAGATGCACTTTTATGATGAATAGATGCTCTTTTATGATGCACTTTTATGATGGATAGATGCACTTTTATGATGGATAGATGCACTTTTATGATGAATAGATGCACTTTTATGATGGAAAGATGCACTTTTATGATGGATAGATGCTCTTTTATGATGGATAGATGCTCTTTTATGATGGATAGATGCACTTTTATGATGGATAGATGCTCTTTTATGATGGATAGATGCTCTTTTATGATGGATAGATGCTCTTTTATGATGGATAGATGCACTTTTATGATGGATAGATGCTCTTTTATGATGGATAGATGCTCTTTTATGATGGATTGATACACTTTTATGATGGATAGATGCACTTTTATGATGGATAGATGCTCTTTTATGATGGATAGATGCACTTTTATGATGGATAGATGCTCTTTTATGATGGATAGATGCTCTTTTATGATGGATAGATGCTCTTTTATGATGGACAGATGCACTTTTATGATGGATAGATGCACTTTTATGATGAATAGATGCACTTTTATGATGAATAGATGCACTTTTATGATGGACAGATGCACTTTTATGATGAATAGATGCACTTTTATGATGGATAGATGCACTTTTATGATGAAAAGATGCACTTTTATGATGGATAGATGCTCTTTTATGATGGATAGATGCTCTTTTATGATGATAGATGCACTTTTATGATGGACAGATGCACTTTTATCATGATAGATGCACTTTTCTGATGGATAGATGCTCTTTTATGATGGATAGATGCACTTTTATGATGGACAGATGCACTTTTATGATGATAGATGCACTTTTATGATGGACAGATGCACTTTTATCATGATAGATGCACTTTTATGATGGATAGATGCACTTTTATGATGGATAGATGCTCTTTTATGATGAATAGATGCACTTTTATGATGGATAGATGCTCTTTTATGATGGACAGATGCACTTTGATGATGAATAGATGCACTTTTATGATGGATAGAGGCACTTTTAAGATGGATAGATGCTCTTTTATGATGGATAGATGCACTTTTATGATGATAGATGCACTTTTATGATGGACAGATGCACTTTTATGATGGACAGATGCACTTTTATCATGATAGATGCTCTTTTATGATGGACAGATGCACTTTTATGATGAATAGATGCACTTTTATGATGGACAGATGCACTTTTATGACGGATAGATGCACTTTTATCATGATAGATGCACTTTTCTGATGGATAGATGCTCTTTTATGATGGATAGATGCACTTTTATGATGGATAGATGCACTTTTATGATGGATAGATGCTCTTTTATGATGGATAGATGCACTTTTATGATGGATAGATGCACTTTTATGATGGATAGATGCACTTTTATCATGGATAGATGCACTTTTATCATGATAGATGCACTTTTATGATGGATCGATGCACTTTTATGATGGATAGATGCACTTTTATGATGGATAGATGCACTTTTATGATGGGTAGATGCACTTTTATGATGGATAGATGCACTTTTATGATGGATAGATGCACTTTTATGATGGACAGATGCACTTTTATGATGGACAGATGCACTTTTATCATGAACAGATGCACTTTTATGATGGATAGATGCACTTTTATGATGGATAGATGCACTTTTATCGTGGATCGATGCACTTTTGATTTAACATGATTAGCATGTTGTTAACAGATGGAGGTTAAACACTCAGCAAGAGTTTAAGTTTGAACATTTTCATCCCTTCAATGCGAGTCTGAGGGTCACAGCTGGAACGGTTTGGACCGCAGTATCTGATAATTTTGGTCTCAGAAGGAGAAGAAGAAGAAGTAGCTGAAATAGTATATCAGTTTAAGTAAGGGATAATTTAGATCCAGCCGGTTGTTATCTCAGAATAAACCCGACATGGTGATCAGGATCAGGCCTTCATCAGCCTGAAGGGGTTTGAGATCACACTCACACCCACTGGTACTTGGCCTTGGGTATGGAGAGCTCCAGCCATCTGCTGGTAGCCATCTGCGGCGCCATCTTGGTTATAGACCAAGATTTATCTGACGCTTTTATCCAAAGCGACTTACAATTGCTATATTTCAGAGGTCGCGCGCCTCTGGAGCAACTAGGGGATAAGTGTCTTGCTCAGGGACACATTGGTGTCTCACAGTGGATTCGAACCCGGGTCTCTCATTATCCACTGCGCCATCACCACTCCTAAACACAAACACACACACCTGAAGGGGGTTTATTCTGAGATCACAAACACACACACACTAGGGGTTGAACCGACTAGTCGATTAGTCGACTAGTCGACCTTAATGCAATGCCGTGACGCTTTAAGCTTGACGTCGACTAGTCGCGTTGATCATGTGACACTATGATAGAGCTAATTTTAATACTAACATGACCGCGTTGCAGACGACAACAGATGAAGAGCCCAGAGGGTCATTGCTGCAAGAAAGCAGCATTGGTAGCCTACATCAAGTGTGGTACATACTTTACTAACCTAACACTAGATATTCTTGAAAACGAAAGTAAAAGCATGACGCACGCTCACTGTTTTACAGGGAAATGAGAGTCTCTTTATTAAAATCATTAAAACATTATTTTTTTCATACATTTATTTAAACATATTAATGATGTATCTCTAATTCAACCACAATTAATTTGAATATTATTTTGTATTGCTTGGATCTGCGCATCACTAACAAATTTATAGCTTTTTTTCTTTTCTTTATTCTTTTCATCCTAAATGATGATGTAAACAGCGGTCTGTTTACACCTAGCCACTTCATGTGTTTCTGTGATCTGATAGCTATCCGATCATGAAAAGACCAGGTGTAAATGCCGTCCGAAACGCATTCGAGACGGATTTAAATCCGATCGCTCAAACCCCTTCAGGAGGAGGTCTGGGCCGCTTAACAAACGAAACTGGACACGTGTAAATGCATCTGGTTGTTGAAACCACATATGTATATTGGACTTCTCCCAACAATGCTAAAAATAAACGTGTGAGAGCGTGTTAGCCTATGTCATGTTATATTTATTATATGACGAAGCTATGGCAACACGTATCACCGCAGCTGAGCATCTATTCCTCAGGCCAACGTGCAAACTATCGCAAATCAAAGTGAAAGTAAGTCGCAGACTCTTAACGCACAATCATCTTCGATAAAAGTAAACAAACAAAATGATCTTACCAGTGCGTTAACTCTCTTATTGCGGTCTTTGATTTTGAAATGAGCTGATGATCAATAAAATGCAGCTCATTACTGTTGCTTTCGGTGACGTGAACTCCGGTAAATTTGAGCGTTGTTTGAAGATTGTTTGAAGATCGGGTTTATATCCGTTTTGCGAAAACATATTTATGTGACTAGGTGTAAATGGAATCGTTTTGATAAATCAGATCAGTAAAAACGCATGAAGTGACCAGGTGTAAACGGCTCCATTATTAGCTGCCTGTCAGCATCTATAATGTTCTGTTAATTAATTGCAAATTGTGGCATGTTGCAAAGCAGTCCCATCTCTTGTGTTTTTATGAATGACGGCATCGATTAGTCGACGTCGACTCGACTTTGATGTCATAAAAGTCGACTTCAAAAAAGCTGAAGTCGTTCAACCACTAACACACACACTCACACACACACACACACACACACACACACACACACACACGACACCTGAAGGGGGTTTATTCTGAGATCACACACACACACACACACACACACAGACACCTGAAGGGGGTTTATTCTGAGATCACACACACACACACACACACACACACACACACACACACACACACACACACACACACAGACAGACACCTGAAGGGGGTTTATTCTGAGATCACACACACACACACACACACACACACACACACAGACACCTGAAGGGGGTTTATTCTGAGATCACACACACACACACACACACACACACACACACACACAGACAGACACCTGAAGGGGGTTTATTCTGAGATAACTACCGGCTGGATGTACATTATCCCACTTATTACACAGAATTTCAACACATAAATAATTATGGATATAAGAGATATTGATTTCAGATTAAACTATTTTCAAATCATACCCTTTTGTGTCTTATAATCCAACAGTGAACAAAACAATAGTCACAAAATGGCCGCCGCTGCGTTTGTATGAAACAAGAGAGAGCGAGTCCATGATACTGGATGGCATAATTAAATAACTCTACACAAAATATTGATTTGACTTGAGTTTTAATATTTTATTAACTCACCAAGAGCAAAACTTCCACAAAGAAAACCTGTTGCTAGTGAGTGTATCACTTCAGTGACCCGGATGAGCCTGTGTTTCTGTTCTCTGCTGTTGTTATCGGGGAATAATATAACGCTGGATGGTGCGATTGACCAATCAGATTCAAGTATTCGACAGAGCCGTGTAATAATCAGTGTTAATATGTTTCTGAAGCCGAGAGACTCGCAGGGTTACAGTCGCACCGGAGGAACATCTGAGAGCGATCGAGAACACGAGAAACACTCAACGCTCAATCGAGTCTGTTAATGGTTTCCAGCATCTTCACCAGAGCAACACACACAGAAATAATCACGCTTCTGACACCGGAGGATCAGGCTGATTGGGTTTGGATTTCAATAAAAGGCTTTATGACTTTCTGCAAATGAGGGGGAACCAGTAAATCTGACATTAATAACAATCGTGCAAGACAAACCGTAAAGCTTCCTTTGCCTGTTTTCAGAGGTCACGTTTCAGCTTATTGTTTAAGTATGATAAAAAATACAGTAAAAAATTTGAAATATTATTAGGATGTAAAACATCTGTTTTCTATGTGAATATATATTAAAGTGTAATTTATTCCTGTGATCAAAGCTGAATTTTCAGCATCATTACTCCAGTCTTCAGTGTCACATGATCCTTCAGAAATCACTATAATATGATGATTTGATGCTCAACTATTATTATTGGTGCTCAATTATCAATAATAGCTCTTATTATTAATGTTGAAAATGTTTTTGCTGATTAAAATTTTTGTGGAAATTGTAATACAGTCTTCTTTGATTAATAGAAAGTTCAAAAGAACAGCATTTGAAATACAATCTTCTGTAACATTATTAATAAATATATCTATATATAAAATGCCAAAAATGTAGCTTTGCAATGGATAAATTAAATATGACAATATATTCACATTGAAAACAGCTGTTTAACATGGTAATAATATTTCAGAATTACTGTATCTTCGATCATGTAAATGCAGCCTTGGTGAAGAGGAGACTTCTTTCAAAAACATTAAAAAAAATCTTAATTATCCTAATTATTATCTCTCTAATGTCTGCCTTATTATAACATAAGAATCACAATTATAAAGTAAACTATTCAGACGGATAACGGTCATGACAATATGCAAATCTGTATGACTTCTGATTTTTGTCCATGCTATGAAAGTCAATGGGGTCCAAAATGACAATGACTTACAATGTGTGGACAAAACAAACAAGACATTTTTCCACTTATTCCACAGGTTTTTAACAACATGAGGGTGAATAAATGATAAAATGCATGGGTGAACTAAGACATTAAGCCACAAACTTGGGTTGATGATGGTGTATGGAAGTAAAATAATGGCAAATGTTTTGGCAAAACAAAAAAAGCTTATTGAATTGCACTAATTGAAAAAAAATATGCATTGCATTAACCGTGCTTGCATTTTAATGCATTGTATTATTAGGGCTGTCTGCCGTAAGCTAGTTATTTTACTCGATAAAGTGTTAAATATGGATATTTATCTTACATGATGGATAGATGTACTTTTCTTTTATCATGGATAGATGCACTTTTATGATGGATAGATGCACTTTTATGATGGATAAATGCACTTTTATGATGGATAGATGCACTTTTATGATGGATAAATGCACTTTTATGATGGATAGATGCACTTTTATGATGGATAGATGCACTTTTATGATGGATAAATGCACTTTTATGATGGATAGATGCACTTTTATGATAGATAAATGCACTTTTATGATGGATAGATGCACTTTTATGATGGATAGATGCACTTTTATGATGGATAGATGCACTTTTATGATGGATAGATGCACTTTTATGATGAACAGATGCACTTTTATGATGAACAGATGCACTTTTATGATGGATAGATGCACTTTTATGATGGATAGATGCACTTTTATGATGAACAGATGCACTTTTATGATGGACAGATGCACTTTTATGATGGATAGATGCACTTTTATGATGGATAAATGCACTTTTATGATGGATAAATGCACTTTTATGATGGATAGATGCATTTTATGATGGATAGATGCACTTTTATGATGGATAAATGCACTTTTATGATGGATAAATGCACTTTTATGATGAACAGATGCACTTTTATGATGAACAGATGCACTTTTATGATGGATAGATGCACTTTTATGATGGATAAATGCACTTTTATGATGGATAGATGCACTTTTATGATGGATAGATGCACTTTTATGATGGATAGATGCACTTTTATCATGGATAGATGCACTTTTATGGACTTCAAAACATAAAGAGACATTCACTGCCATTATAAATCTCGAAAGAGTCAGGACATTTTTTAATATAACTCTGATTGTATTCGTCTGAAAGAAGAATGTCATATACACCTAGGATGACTTGAGGGCGAATAATGTTTCACTTTTTGGTGAACTATCCCTTTAAAATGCAAGCAAGGTTAATGCAATGCATGTTTTTTTCAATTAGTGCAATTCAACAAGCTTTTTCTGTTTCAAAAACATTTGCCACTATTTTACTTCTGTACTAGTGCTGAGAAAGAGTGTGTACCTCTATAGACGTTCTTGGGGATCTGGCATGTGTGTCCGCATCCATTGGGACAGCATCTCTTTATCGTCGAGCACTCGTTGTCTTCTTCACAGCTCTCGACACAAGCCGCTGCGAATCCACTAGCTCGATCCGGTGCCGGACACTCGCCCTGCTTCTGCGACTCCACCGAACGCAAGAACTCGCAGCTTCTCAGACACTCGTAGTGCTTCTTCGGGAACTGAGTCTGAAATCAGAAGCAGAGCAACAGGATTAAAGGGGCGTTCATTATGATTTCACTTTTCTAACTTTAGTTAGTGTGTAATGTTACGACGCAAAGTTCAAAGCAAAGGGAGATATTTTCTTTTACAGAAATCACTTTTTAAGGACGACAACAAACAGCTGGTAGGAACTACAATGAGCTTCATCATAGGTTAGTGACATCACTAACCCTTAAATTTGCATAAACCCCGCCCCCGGGAACGCCATTTATAGATTATCATGACAGAATATGCTAATAAATGACACATCAGCTTCATAAATATATTAACTAACCATTCAGAAATGTTGTATTCTACATGTTCTTCACTTCTTGAGTCTCTCCATCTTTGTCTGACTCCGGTTTGAACATAAAAGAGAAGACTAAAAGTTTTTGAAATGTTCAGTGTGTGTCTGTGTGAGGTAATCAGAGCTGCTAACACACACACACACACACACACACACACGAGTTCTTGAAGCTCCGCCCTCTGCGCCGGGAGCAGCGGCTCATTTGTATTTAAAGGGACACACACAAAAACGACACGTTTTTGCTCACCCTCAAAAAGGGACACTTTTAACATGATATAAAAATATCTGTGGGGGGTTTGGAGCTAAAACTTCACACACACACTCTGGGGACATCAGAGACTTATTTTACATATTGGGAAAAGGGCATTATAGGACCCCTTTAAACAATAATTAAAAGAGCAAAAGTTTAGCGCTGGGGAAACATCTCGTCTCGTACCTCACACAAGTCCTGACACTGGTTCTCCTTCAGGTCCCATGATGCCCTGCAAGGCTCCAGACACTGGAAGAGAAAAGCAAAGAAGAGATTAGCACATCCCGAAGAAACGGGAAAAGAAGGAAAATCAGAAACGTGAACCAGATGCTTCATGTTTTACGCAGACCAGGCATTTTTAGACTTGGAACTGCAGGGTTGTTTGTGAGTTGATGAAACACTGCAGCTGATAACTAATTCAATTAAAAAAAGCAACAAAAAAAATACATTTGAAATAAAAACAATCAAAATAAAACACTATTATATAAATTAATTCATAAAAATAAAAACGAATCAAACAATTAAAAAAACAAAATAAAGCACTTTCAAAGAATTAAATTACAAAAACAAAAAATGAACAAATAATAATGAAAAAACTTTCTAATGGTTAATTACATTATAAAAATGCAAAATTTGAATATATAAATGTAAAAACAAATAGAAATCAAAACAAAACACTTACTAATAATAAAATGTTAAAAAGTCAATTAAACAGATACATTTACAATAAAAAACATTCTAATCATTTATAAAATATAAAATGAATAATATAAATAATTCTAAAATATTTTTAAATTATTTTTAAATTATTTTTAAATTATTTTTAAATTATTTTTAAATTATTTTTTTAATTATTTTTTAAATATTTTTAATTATTTTTTAATTATTTTTTAAATATTTTTTACATTATTTTTAAATCATTAAAAATTAATTATAAATAAATAAAAAGAAATAAAATCTAAAATAAAAAGAAATAAAACGGTTACTAAAGATTCATTAAATCATAAAAAGTGCTTTATTAAAATAAATTATTTTTAAAATGAAAAGAAATCAAAATAAAACACTTACTACTTAATAAATTAAAAAAATTAATATGGAAGTACAATAATGCCAAATGTTTTTGAAACAAAAAGCCTGTTGAAATGTTCTACTTTAAAAAAATATGCATTGCATTAACCCTGCTTTTATTTTAATGCATTGTATTTTTAGGGTTTACATTTTTATGGGCTGAAATTTAGCATGGTTGAATATTTAAGCTGTGAATATTTAAATTCAAAACATTTCAAACACATTTTCATTAGTAAAATTTCAATAATCCATATTCACCTTTCATATTTCACTTCCAAAATATTCAAACTGATTAAAAATACAACCTATAATATTCAACAGGCGGTTTTCGGTCCATTTTATTTCGCTTTGCAAATTCACTTCCTCAAATTCAGTGGTTCAAATTCGACAGCAAATTCAACGTTGACGTCCAGGAACTGCAGGAAAAGCAGTAGATTACCGATCATAATCTCCATCTGCTGTTAGTCCACCTCACCAGCAGGGGGCGCAAGCGAGTGTTGTGGACGAACACCAGAGCAACAGTTAGAGCAAGCCATTCATTCATAAAACTCATTTACAACAATTGAGCATGCATTAAGTTTTTTGTGATGATTATCTGCGTCGGTATATATGTGAAAAGATGATAAAGGCGAAAAAGCTGTTTTTATGTTTCATTCATTAACTTCATTGTTACTTTCCCTATGTAGCCTTACATGTTATCAACTTTTTCTACCATGAACGGATTATAATCGGTTTCCCTCAATACCTCATCATACTCAAGGATTCCCCTTCCGTCAGGACAAAACGCTTAACGTAGCTTAATGGACTAATACAGTGATGTAAAAGACCAAACTCGCACCTTATTGGGGAAGTATGCCTACATACATGATTAATCTGGGAAGGGTCATAGCACTTTCATATTGTTGTCCTATATTGTTAGTTTAACTGCAACTTAAGTCGCTTTGGATAAAAGCGTCTGCTAAATAATTAAATGTAAAATTGGCTTGACATTCGCACATTTAGGGACCGTCTCTAAATTAACATTGGTAGTCCTATAGGCCTAAACGTTTCTAACTTCAGTAGCAAACTTCAATTTATTTGAATAACTTGCGCATTATGCCTGACATCACCTACATGAACACTTTACAGCTGGTTTTATGACTGCAAGTCGTTCTCTTCAAATGCTATTGAAGTTAGAAACGTTTATACCAATGTTGTATGTAACTTTAGAGACGGTCCCTAAATGTGCGAATGTCCAAAATCAACCTAATGCCAGTATCACTGAGAAACGCTCAGCTTTAAACTTTGCACGTTAAGTTCATATTCTGAATCCTTCTGTTTGCCTGCGAGTTTGGTCTTTTATATCACTGTATTGGTCCATTAAGCTACGTTAAGCGTTTCATATGTCCAGCAGAGGAATCCTGACGTATTGAGGGAAACCCTAGTAGCTACTGCATGTAGCACAATCACCGCAATATAAGGTCGAGGCAACTAAACAACCAATAGATATGTCAAACTCAAATGTAACATTGGATCTGTATACATCCGCATCGGGGGAATAACATTATAATCTCGTTCACGGTAGAGATGCATGTAGGCTACACAGGAAAAGTAATCATGAAGACACTGAATTTCACATAAGACATAATAATCACAGATACACTTACATTGTTGTAAATGAGTTTTTATGAATGAATGGCTTGCTCTAACTGTTGCTCTGGTGTTCGTCCACAACACGTGCTTGCGCCCCCTGCTGGTGAGGTGGACTAACAGCAGATGGAGATTATGCTCGGCAATCTACTGCTTTTCCTGCAGTTCCTGGACGTCAACGTTGAATTTGCTGTCGAATTTGAACCACTGAATTTGAGGAAGTGAATTTGCAAAGCGAAATAAAATGGACCGAAAACCGCCTGTTGAATATTATAGGTTGTATTTTTAATCAGTTTGAATATTTTGGAAGTGAAATAAGAAAGGTGAATATGGATTATTGAAATTTTACTAATGAAAATGTGTTTGAAATGTTTTGAATTTAAATATTCACAGCTTAAATACTCAACCATGCTAAATTTCAGCCCATAAAAATGTAAACCCTAAAAATACAATGCATTAAAATACAAAAAATGCAACGCATATTTTTTTAAAGTAGTGCAATTCAACAGGCTTTTTGTTTCAAAAACATCTGGCATTATTTTACTTCCATAAATTAAATTAAACAAATAATGAATGCAATCAAAATAAAACACTAATAATTAATTAGAAATATAATAAATTAAACAAATAATTTCAAAATAAAAAAAAAACAAAAAACTTACTAATAATTAAATAACTAATAAAAAATATAGAAAAATAATTTAAAAAGTAGGCATTGATAATGCTTTGGATAACACAAATATATTTAAAATAATAATATGACTTCAGATGAAGATGGATGATCAACAGTGTCTAACAGAAGCATGAGCGTAAATCACTCAATCATCCAGGAACCCAATACACTCCTCAACTGTGTCCAAGTCCCAGATGCTTAACATATCACACACACACACACACACACACAAACTCATTCCCAAACCACACCAGCAGTGCCAACACAAAGAGTCTTCAACTTCAATCTCCTCATGCTTTACAACACGGACTAAAAATCAGCGCAAACTTCTGACTTTTTCATGCTGGTACATGAAGGAAATGACACAAACTCTGAATCAAAATTATACATTTTTCTAAATGTCATAATCATTTGTTAACAAACAAGTGTTCATTACTTCAATGAGCTCATTGTTTCTGCATTAAATTAATAAATTGTTTAAATTAATAAATTTTTAGCTCACTGTGATTTTGTAAATGTACATTTCTGAAATACATAACTGAGACAGTTTCCTCTGATAACAGATCGCTGTAAACTGTAATGCGGACTCGTGCATTTTCTGTAAAGCTGCTTTGAAATGATGTGTATCGTGAAACGCGCTGTACAAATAAATGTGAATTGAATTGAATTGAATTGCAAGTTTATATCTCACAAGTCAAAATAGAGAGAAAAAGTCATATTAAAATGCAAAACATCAAACCAGTCCCGGCTCTTACATGAAGGATAAACCAGTGCACACACACACACACACACACACACACACACACACACACACA
>NW_027509197.1:40680000-40710000 GCF_051911475.1 Siphateles boraxobius
CGCTTTCCAGCAAACATTAATAATACATGCGATCCAAAATCATATGCTTTATTTATGAGCCGAGGAAACAGAGCTTTGTCTGCGCTTTAATACTGCATGAGGCTGGAGTGTGTGTGTGTGTGTGTGTGCGTGTGTGTGTGTGTGTGTGTGTGTGTGTGTGTGTGTGTGTGTGTGTGTGCTCCGATAAACGTCTCCTCTTAAATATGACCTACATCTATAAGTGCGCAGTGAACATGAACAATGATCTATCTGTCCATAAACACTTTTACACTGCCAGTCAAATGTTTGTAATAATTAAGATTTTTTTCAATGTTTTTTGGAAGTCTCTTCTGCTCACCAAAGCTGCATTTATTTGATCATAAACAACAACTCGGCATCTAAAGCATATAAAAACAGACAAGACTGAGCCTTAAAGGTCCACACTCATGTTACATGTCAGTGAGCGCTAATAAACGAGTGAAGACGGACCCCGTAACTCAAGCTGGATTAATCTTTCTTTAATTAATCATAGTTGTGTGTTTGGAGCGACGGTTAGAAGAAGAGTTTCTAGTTTGGACTCAATCAATCCTGATCATGAGCAGAATAATAAACATTCAGTACAATCTATATCTTTTATTTACAATGCATACAAATGTCATTTACGTCTTTTAGTTCGTCAAGAGATTTAAAGTGTCGTTTCTGAAGAGTGCGCATGTGTGAACGGGATCTAGTGCGTAAGAACGAGAATATGATTGAATCTGGAAATAAAGCAAAATAACTGAGAAAAATGAGAAATATTCCTCAGATGCCGTGTTCGTAATTTATCGCAAAACATCTAACGTTAATTCGATCTCAAACAGATTCATTAAAAGTATTGTTACTCCATACGTGCGTGACATCATTAACCAACGTGGTTGAACGACCGATTTGCGACAATGCGGGAAACAGTCGTGACTCGCTTGATTTCTTCAACGATGCATCGTACTAATATCGTACATCGGGCCAATATCTGATTTAATGTATGTGAGCGCGTCTATAGCGGCTATATTTATTATTTATATAATAAAAAATATTTTTATTGGGCTGATAAATTATAACTTTAAAAAATTAACATATATCGTCCGATACCGATATGCTGGCCGATATATATATACTGCATCCCTAATTGACAATAAAGGCCCATTTACGTTCAAATCAATATTTATAACCGTAAGGTTTAATAATAAACTAGAATGTACATTTCCTGAAGAAAATGTGAGTGGTACTTGCAGTGGCAAAACTCGCCACGCGGTTGCAAAAAACATGTCTGTATGATGTTCTGGTGCTGAGATATGGCTTATTCATGTTGTTCAGGTGGTTGCTAGGGTGTTCTGGGTGGTTGCTAGGCGGTTGCTAGGGTGTTCTGGGTGGTTGCTAAGGTATTCTGGATGGTTTGTAGGGAGTTGCTAGGGTATTCTTGGTGGTTGCTAGGGTGTTCTGGGTGGTTGCTAGGGTGTTCTGAGTGGTTGCTATGGCGTTGCTAGGCGGTTGCAAACTATTAGATATCAGAGTCCACATCACAGCTTACAGTAATGACACAGAAATAATATCAACAGAATCAGATTTTTTTTCAGCTGATGAATGATAAAGAAAAAACATTAACAGCCAATCAGAATCCATCCTGCTTTGATTACAAAACACACTTCAGTAACTACAAAACATATTTTTCCACCGTATGTGTCAACAGCCCTAAAACCAGGAACATGAAGTACAGTCTGATTTTATTTTATTTTCAAGTGATTCATTTACACATGTAGGTGTTTAAAGAAGACCTTAAAGATTAAGAAGGTCCTGATCCAGTAATACTAACACTTTCTCTTCTATTCTGTTTTTGTTTATTTATAATTAAAAAAAGATTACAATTTTGATTAAACTGGGAGGAGTCATAGCATTTACATATTGTTGTCCAACTGTGAGTTTCACTGCTTCTATTGTTCTCAATCGTAAGTCGCTTTGGATAAAAGCGTCTGCTAAATGAATAAATGTACATGTAAGGAGTGTAGTAGGCTTTGTTCATCAGATTAGCAGGACTAATGAAGGCTTTAGTAATGACTGATGACTTGCGCTCTGACGGACTCCAGAACTCGTAGAAAACAGTCATCCGTCAGGAAACTCAACGCAACACGCTTACGAGCCAGAGAAGTGCCAACTGAGAAACTGAGGGTTATTAAGCACATCTGATACGAGAACAGGCCGCTTCCGTCCAGCGCTGTCAAACAAGCCTTCGCTGTTTATGTTTTATCACTCCCAGAGGATTTTACAAGCCGCTCTGATTGTGATAATCCCACGGGATCGGGAGAAAATGAGAAAAGCGAGCTGCTATCGGGACAGATGAGGAGGAGAACGGCTTCATGCCAAACCCGGAGCGGAGGAATGTAAACATGGAAACTTGACAGCTCTAGCATTCTGAAACATTTTACAGGGAAATGAAGAAAAATGATCTCCTCCAACATTTCTAAACATGGTTCAGCTTTATAGTTTGAATGATTTAAAAATGTCCCAACAAATATGCCTTTTAAAGGTTTGGGGTCGGTAATGTTTTTGAAAGAAAGAGTCTCTTCTGCTCACCAGGGCTGTGTTTATTTGATCAAAAATACAGGAAAAATTGTGAAATATTATTCCAATGTAAAATATCTGTTTTCTATGTGAATATATAGTAAAGTTTAATTTATTCCTGTGATCAAAGCTGAATTTTCAGCATCATTACTCCAGTCTTCAGTGTCACATGATCCTTCAGAAATCACTATAATATGATGATTTGATGCTCAAGACACATTTATGATTATTATCAGTGTTGAAAACAGTTCATATCTTTCTGGAAACTGTCTAATTTTATTTTTCAGGATTCTTTGATGAATGGAAGGTTTATTTTTTTTATTATTTTTTTTCATTTAACAGTCAGACATACAAACCAACATAGTGCAGTAGAGTGAACAATCTTGTAATTCCATAATTCCACAATTGAAATAAATGTGTTGATCTATGAGTGTGTGTGGGTATGTGTACAACAAAGTAACCATTTATTATTTATTACCATCGTTATTACCATCACCACCTCCACTCCCCACTACCACCACACTGCCAATATTGTATCAGTCGATTTTTATTTCCATCCTTCCTCTTATGTAATAATTGCCATTGTCAACTCTGTCTAAGATAGAAGATGGCATAATAAGATAATATAAGATAACCTTCCCCCACATCTCTTCAGTCCCTATCTTCTCCTCAATTATTATTATTATTTATTTTTTTGCTTCCCTATTCTACGTTGTGGTGCATTAAAAACACATGAAAAGATAAGGGGGAAATTATTGCAGTAGTGATGACAATAAACACTTAATTGCAATACAGCATTGACAATGGTAATATTGATGATAATAATAATAGTAATAATAATAATATTAATAATAAACGACCATGATGATGGCAGTGGCGATCATAGTGGCGAAAGCAAAGACAGCAACAACAGCAATTACAACAATGAAAAAATAAAAATAGTAATCATAACAGTAACAGTAATGACAGTAATAACAATGATGACAGAAACAAGTTCAAACAACTAAAACGCGTTAATATTCGTGGGTTGATTAAGAAGGTGGGAGGAGTCGGAGTTGAAAAGAGAGAAAGGATTTATAGCTGTAAGAGATCAGACCAAGTGTTGGATGGCAGAGGTCAGTTTCAGATGCGTAATTATGAAGGGGAGATGTGTATTCTATTGCAATGAAGTCTGTAATAAGATTTTTCCAATAGTTAATGTGTATTTTGTTTCGAGTTTTCCAGTTCATGAGGATAGTTTTCTTGGCGATGGTTAGAGCTATGAGGAGCATTTTAGAGTTTATAGTTTTATCAGTGATTATTGTGAGGTCCCCCAGCAAGCACATTTTTAATTTTTTTTTTAATAGAATCTTTCGTAACATTAGAAATTTCTTTACTTTCACTTTTCAATTTTATGCATCCTTGATGAAGTATTTAAAAAAAATCTCACTGTCCCCAACCGGAAGTGTACATAAGTGAAATAATATAACAAAAAATTGTAATAATACAACATTTTGTGTCACTTCTGTCACCAAATGGAATGGAATTGCAAACATGTTTTCTGAAAACTCCCCTTTCTGTCATTGGTCAAAGGAACAAATAGTCCCGCCCCCAAACTCATCCCATTGGTTGAATCAGTGTTACTGTGTCCAGCTGGACATAAACAATTCTTTAATTCACCAAAAATCCACTTATTATAACTCACTTACAATTGAAGAAAGTGTTTTAACATCCATCAATACAATCACCTTCAAAGATGAATCTGAGGATTTAAACTGCCCAACATTCTAGCAAAAATTGTGAAAAACCACAATTGTTTTACCATTTTCAGAATCCTAAAATGTTTAATTCCCGGTTTTGAGCGGCATTTAAGAGAGACTTCCTCTTTTAAAGCAGCTCAATGCCGGTGAAAGCGTGTGAACGTCTGGATACGTGTGTGTCTGGCCACATACTCTAAGTGTGTGACGCCACTGTTGTGCCACCCACCATGAGGAGGAATGAGTCGAGCAGACACAAGACCATCAAACTTAACAGCCTTGTCCCATCAGGGCATCTCCTGCTGAGTCCACACACACACACACACACACACACACACACACACACACCACTGCGGGACACTCATATCTGGAAGCTCATAAAGACACTGGTTTACCGCTCTATGTAAACTGGGGGAGTAGAAAGAATATTTGCGAGGAAACAGACTCAGACTGTCAACATTACAGACATATACTCATATTAAGCAACATTATCTTGTCATTTCAGAGCAATTACAGAAATACTGAGATATACTGAAATTCTGCTCCCCAAAGCTGCATTTATTTGATCAGAAATACAGTGAAAAATTGTGAAATATTATTCCAATGTAAAATAGTTGTTTCTATGTGAATATATAGTAAAGTGTAATTTATTCCTGTGATCAAAGCTGAATTTTCAGCATCATTACTCCAGTCTTCAGTGTCACATGATCCTTCAGAAATCACTATAATATGATGATTTGATGCTCGAGACACATTTATGATGTTGGAATATTTAAGGAAACAGTGCTACATTACCATTGAAAAGTTTGTGGGGAGTTTTTTTTTTAAATACTTAATTTTATGAATCAAAGGTGACAGTAAAGACACTTATAATGTCACAAAAGATAAAATAAATGCTGTTCTTTTGAACTTTCCATTCATCATATTGTCCTGAAAAATAAAATGTGTGACGGTTTCCACAGAATTCTGAAGGAGCAAAACTGTTTTCAACACTGATAATAATCATAAATGTTTCTTGAGCATCAAATCATCATATTATAGTGATTTCTGAAGGATCATGTGACACTGAAGACTGGAGTAATGATGCTGAAAATTCAGCTTTGATCACAGGAATAAATTACACTTTTCTGTATATTCACATAGAAAACAGCTGATTTACATTGGAATAATATTCCACAATTTTTACTGTATTTTTGATCAACTAAATGCTTCCTTGTGACTCTTTCAAAAACATTAAAACACTTTTGAGCGGTTGTGTATGATTTATTACATCATTAAGTGAATAATGATCAATATATTAATGTCACTATAATGTAGAATTGCTCATTATACTACAGAAAGCAAGAGTTTCTCTCCTCTGAAGTCTGAAGTCCTTCATGGTGTTGTTAACTCATTATTTAACCCGTTGTTAACTCATCAGGTTTACGTGTCCAACAAAAGGTGCTTTTGAAGTGTTTCCTGACAAACCCAAAACTTCCCAGTAAAACCAGCAGAACTTCACGAGCCGGAGGACAGGAGAACAGCTGAAGGATTGTGAAGACATGATTAATCTCACTAGAACAACAATGTAAGGATGGGAATTGTAATAAATTAAACTGCATCTGGATTCTTAAAGGAGCGGATGATTATGATGTCACTTTTCTAACTTTAGCTAGTGTGTAATGTTGCTGTTTGAGCATAAACAACATCTGCAAAGTTACAACGCTCAAAGTTCAAAGAAAAGGGAGATATTTGCTTTTACAGAAATCGCTTTTAAGGACGACAACAAACGGCTGGTAGGAACTACAATGAGCTTCATCGCGGGTTAGTGACATCACTAACCCTGAAATTTGCATAAGGCAAGGCAAGGCAAGTTTATTTATATAGCACATTTCATACACAATGGTAATTCAAAGTGCTTTACATAGAAGAAATTAAAATAATCAAAAGAAATCAGAATAATTAAAACAGTTTAGAATAAAAGATAAAATACAGAAATAATCACATGAAATCAGAGTAATTAAAACATAAAATAAAATACAGTGCAAACAGTCGGACGAACAGTGGCACAGTGCTCATTCAGTAAATGCACAGTTAAACAGATGTGTTTTGAGTCTGGATGTGAATGTGACTGTAGGAGCACATCTGATCTCTTCTGGAAGCTGTTCCAGCATAGTAGCTAAAAGCAGACTCGCCATGCTTAGACTGAACCCTTGGTATTTCTAGCCGATGTGATCCTAATGATCTGAGTGATCTGTTGGGTTTATATTCACTGAGCATATCTGCAATGTATTGAGGTCCTAGGCCATTGAATGATTTATATATCAGTAATAATACTTTAAAACCAATCCTAAATGTAACTGGCAGCCAGTGTAAAGACCTGAGGACTGGTGGGATGTGTTCATATGTTCTGGTTCTGCTCAGCGTTCTGTATGAGCTGCAACTGTCTTATGGTCTTTTTGGGAAGGCCAGTGAGAAGTCCATTACAATAATCCACCCTACTGGTGATGAAAGCATGCACAAGTTTTTCTGAGTCTTGACTGGAAACAAAGCATCTAATTCTTGCAATATTTTTCAGGTGATAGTATGCTGATTTAGTTATTGCTTTGACATGACTACTGAAACTAAGGTCTGACTCTAGAGACACACCCAGATTCCTGACTTGATTTTTAGTTGTTTGACCCCTAGACTGAAGGTATGCGTTCACCTTGAGAACTTCATATTTGTGTCCAAACGCAATGACTTCAGTTTTGTCTTTGTTTAACTGAAGAAAGTTTTGGCACATCCAATTGTTTACTTCATCAATGCATTGGCAAAGGGAGTCAATGGGGCTGTAATCGTTAGGCGATAGGGATAAGTAGAGCTGTGTGTCGTCTGCATAGCTATGGTAAGCGATTTGGTTCTTTCTCATTATTTGGCTCATTGGGAGCATGTACAGGTTGAATAGGAGTGGCGCAAGAATTGAGCCTTGAGGGACTCCGCATGTCATGGATGTCCACTCAGACTTATGGTCTCCTATACTCACATAATAACCTCTGCCTCCTAAGTATGACCTGAACCATTTTAGGACTATCCCAGAAAGCCCGACCCAGTTTTCCAGCCTGTCAAGTATGTATGTTGTGATCGACAGTGTCAAATGCAGCACTGAGGTCGAGTAGTACCAGCACTGATAATTTGCCTGTATCAGTATTTAAGCGAATATCATTTATTATTTTTATGAGCGCGGTCTCTGTACTGTGGTGCGGTCGGAAACCAGATTGAAAATGGTCAAAGTATCCATTCGAGCTTAAGAATTTGTTCAGCTGATTGAAGACAACTTTTTCAATGATCTTGCCTATGAAAGGAAGATTTGAGATCGGTCTATAATTGTTTAATATGGTCTTATCCAGATTGCTCTTTTTCAGGAGGGGCTTGACAACTGCAGTTTTCAGGGAGGTCGGAAAACTCCCAGAGAGAAGTGAGGCATTTACCACTTCTAAGAAATGTTGAAAAAAAAAGTTCTTGAAGCTCCGCCCTCTGCGCCGGGAGCAGCGGCTCATTTGCATTTAAAGGGACACACAAAAACGGCACGTTTTTGCTCATCGTCAAAAAGTGACAATTTTAACATGATATAAAAATATCTGTGGGGTATTTTGAGCTAAAACTTCACACACACTCTCTGAGGACATCAGAGACGAATTTTACATCTTGGGAAAAGGGCATTATAGGACCCCTTTAATGATACGGTAACACTTTATTTTACAGTGTCCTTGTTACATATGTTACATGTACTTACCATAGTAATAACAGTATATTATGCATAATTACATGGAATTAACACTCAACCAAATCCTAATCCTACCCAAACCATATAGTAAGTACATGTAGTTGCTTAATATTACTCAGTAATTAAATATACAATTACATTGTAACAATGACACCTTAAAATAAAGTGTAACCACAGATATTTTTTATCGTCATCAAAAATTGGTCATAAATAACAAACAAACTAATACATAATATCAAAAACATAAATAAATAATGATAGATAGAAAATAACCAGTACTATATATGAACGGATTCAGTCAGTCATTGGACTGATTCAAACCAAGAGCTCACGGACCGTATGCTGCTTAAACTGCACTGTCAATCATCTTGTCACAGTTCAAATCCACATTTATTACAGGTTTCCTTGAAATACTATGATTTAGGACTCACTAATTCCAATTTCAAAAGCTATTTTAAGCGGAGAGTATGTGCATTGGGATTTGTGATTCTTCTGAGCGGATTCATTAAAAGAATCAACTCAGAGTCATTCATTCATTCATTCGTGACTTGGACTGCTTCTCTTTTTTGTTTGTTAGGATAATGAACTAGAATATCGGTTGTCTTTATATGATTTTGTGATCACTCTTCACAGAATGAAGTCGCTCTGAATATTCTCGATTCTCAACCCTGATTGTGAAATTCACATGAAAACACAAACCAAATTGAACAGTTGGAGAAACAACTGACCTGGAAAAGCACTTCATTGAAAAGTCAGACTAATTTCTACCCTGAGAAATTCTACTAATTTCGGGTGAGGTCTTAAACGCATCTCGTCTATTCACTATGATTCTTGTTAGCAACAAAAACTTTATCTCAGATCTTAAAGGAAAAACTTTATGTTGGATCTTAAAGGAAAAACTTTATGTTGGATCTTAAAGGAAAAACTTTATGTTGGATCTTAAAGGAAAAACTTTATGTTGGATCTTAAAGGAAAAACTTTATGTTGGATCTTAAAGGAAAAACTTTCTCTCAGATCTTAAAGGAAAAACTTTATCTCGGATCTTAAAGGAAAAACTTTATCTCAGATCTTAAAGGAAAAACTTTATGTTGGATCTTAAAGGAAAAACTTTCTCTCGGATCTTAAAGGAAAAACTTTATCTCGGATCTTAAGGGAAAAACTTTATCTCGGATCTTAAAGGAAAAACTTTATCTCGGATCTTAAAGGAAAAACTTTATCTCGGATCTTAAGGGAAAAACTTTATCTCGGATCTTAAAGGAAAAACTTTATCTCGGATCTTAAAGGAAAAACTTTATCTCGGATCTTAAAGGAAAAACTTTATCTCGGATCTTAAAGGAAAAACTTTATCTCGGATCTTAAAGGAAAAACTTTATCTCAGATCTTAAAGGAAAAACTTTATGTTGGATCTTAAAGGAAAAACTTTATGTTGGATCTTAAAGGAAAAACTTTATGTTGGATCTTAAAGGGAAAACGTTATCTCGGATCTTAAAGGAAAAACTTTATGTTGGATCTTAAAGAAAAAACTTTATGTTGGATCTTAAAGGAAAAACTTTATGTTGGATCTTAAAGGAAAAACTTTATGTTGGATCTTAAAGGAAAAACTTTATCTCGGATCTTAAAGGAAAAACGTTATCTCGGATCTTAAGGGAAAAACTTTATCTCGGATCTTAAAGGAAAAACTTTATCTCGGATCTTAAAGGAAAAACGTTATCTCGGATCTTAAGGGAAAAACTTTATCTCGGATCTTAAAGGAAAAACTTTATCTCGGATCTTAAAGGAAAAACTTTATCTCAGATCTTAAAGGAAAAACTTTATGTTGGATCTTAAAGGAAAAACTTTATGTTGGATCGTAAAGGAAAAACTTTATGTTGGATCTTAAAGGGAAAACGTTATCTCGGATCTTAAAGGAAAAACTTTATGTTGGATCTTAAAGAAAAAACTTTATGTTGGATCTTAAAGGAAAAACTTTATGTTGGATCTTAAAGGAAAAACTTTATGTTGGATCTTAAAGGAAAAACTTTCTCTCGGATCTTAAAGGAAAAACTTTATCTCGGATCTTAAGGGAAAAACTTTATCTCGGATCTTAAAGGAAAAACTTTATCTCGATCTTAAAGGAAAAACTTTATGTTGGATCTTAAAGGAAAAACTTTATGTTGGATCTTAAAGGAAAAACTTTATCTCGGATCTTAAAGGAAAAACTTTATCTCGGATCTTAAAGGAAAAACTTTCTCTCGGATCTTAAAGGAAAAACTTTATCTCAGATCTTAAAGGAAAAACTTTCTCTCAGATCTTAAAGGAAAAACTTTCTCTCGGATCTTAAAGGAAAAACTTTATCTCGGATCTTAAAGGAAAAACTTTCTCTCAGATCTTAAAGGAAAAACTTTCTCTCGGATCTTAAAGGAAAAACTTTATCTCGGATCTTAAAGGAAAAACTTTATCTCGGATCTTAAAGGAAAAACTTTCTCTCGGATCTTAAAGGAAAAACTTTCTCTCGGATCTTAAAGGAAAAACTTTCTCTCGGATCTTAAAGGAAAAACTTTCTCTCGGATCTTAAAGGAAAAACTTTCTCTCGGATCTTAAAGGAAAAACTTTATCTCGGATCTTAAAGGAAAAACTTTATGTCGGATCTTAAAGGAAAAACTTTATCTCGGATCTTAAAGGAAAAACTTTATCTCGGATCTTAAAGGAAAAACTTTCTCTCGGATCTTAAAGGAAAAACTTTCTCTCGGATCTTAAAGGAAAAACTTTATCTCAGATCTTAAAGGAAAAACTTTCTCTCGGATCTTAAAGGAAAAACTTTCTCTCGGATCTTAAAGGAAAAACTTTATCTCAGATCTTAAAGGAAAAACTTTATCTCGGATCTTAAAGGAAAAACTTTATCTCGGATCTTAAAGGAAAAACTTTATCTCGGATCTTAAAGGAAAAACTTTATGTCGGATCTTAAAGGAAAAACTTTATCTCGGATCTTAAAGGAAAAACTTTATGTCGGATCTTAAAGGAAAAACTTTATCTCAGATCTTAAAGGAAAAACTTTATCTCGGATCTTAAAGGAAAAACTTTATCTCGGATCTTAAAGGAAAAACTTTATCTCGGATCTTAAAGGAAAAACTTTATGTCGGATCTTAAAGGAAAAACTTTATCTCGGATCTTAAAGGAAAAACTTTATGTCGGATCTTAAAGGAAAAACTTTATCTCGGATCTTAAAGGAAAAACTTTCTCTCGGATCTTAAAGGAAAAACTTTATCTCGGATCTTAAAGGAAAAACTTTCTCTCGGATCTTAAAGGAAAAACTTTATGTTGGATCTTAAAGGAAAAACTTTATCTCGGATCTTAAAGGAAAAACTTTCTCTCGGATCTTAAAGGAAAAACTTTATCTCGGATCTTAAAGGAAAAACTTTATCTCAGATCTTAAAGGAAAAACTTTATCTCAGATCTTAAAGGAAAAACTTTATCTCGAATCTTAAAGGAAAAACTTTATGTCGGATCTTAAAGGAAAAACTTTATCTCAGATCTTAAAGGAAAAACTTTATCTCAGATCTTAAAGGAGCAGCACATACATGCAATCTTACCCAGAAACACAACGAACACCTCAGGATGCTTTTCTTTTTAAAAGACGCTTTAAAAATACCAACGCATCTAAACACCTCTATTATTGCTTCTTGCTAAATCTCAATACTTGTGGATCAGTTTTACAATCTCTTTATGAAATTTGTGAAGTGTCAGAGTGGCGGAGGGACAGAAATCTCACAAATTTCATCAAAAAAAGATCTTCATTTGTGATCCAAAGATGAACTAAAGTCTTACTGGTTTGGAACAACATGAGGATTAGTAATTTTTTTACATTTTGTGTGAACTATCCCTTTAAATATATTCAACATGCATCATGTTAGTATTTCTTGTATGATATTTTTTTGTTAAATCAATGCTTCAAAACTAGTATAGTTCTGAGCATAACGATTAACCACATCCAAATGTCTACATAATATATCGGTTTGTACTGTGTATATTCATATTGTATATATAAACACACACACATGCTTGTACACACACACATATGTTGTGTAAACAAACTTTATTTCGGATGTGATTAATTGAGATTAATCGTTCCCTAACACTAGTCAACATTTAAGAAATATTTGCATGCATATACTATATATGTAATTTATATTATATATAAAGATAAATATTTGATATATAAATAACACATTTTTCTTAAATATATACATGCATGTGTGTGTGTATATATATATATATATATATATAGATATATATATAGATATATAGATATATGTACAAAATAATTATACACAGTACACACACACATGTTATGTAAACACAAACTTTTATTTTGGATGTGATTAATTGAGATTTAATCGTTCCCCAACACTAATCATAAACATTAATTTCAGCAACATTTTTATGAATAATCCTCTCCAGCCAAATAATAAAGTCTGGTTCTAAAAAATAAATAAAAAAGACTTTATTAAGTCAGTTTTCAGGAGTGAGTTTGGCACCGCCGCTTATTTGCAAAGCAAATCAATTCCAGTTTTGTGGGATCTTGAAAGCCTGACCTTTTCGAGCAACTAAAACTGCTTTTCAGCTTCTTGTTTCCCCACTCTCGCTTGAACAAGCACCCAGAAGTTGTCAAACTTTCTTGGCGTGTGAAGGCCGAAGTGGTCACACGAAAGATAAAGAAAGGAAACACAAAAGGCCTGCGGGTGTGAATGGAGGGTGATGGTGAAGGCATGCTAATGAAGCTCTAATACTCACAAACGCAGGCTAACGGGGTTAATTATCATAACAACGGGAGACCGACACGTCGCAGGATTCGGCCAAGACTCGTCCTCAATAACGCTGACGGATCTGAGGTCACTTTAGCTTTGTTTAAATAATTAACCCACCTTTGCTTCACTTTTGTTGAGGAGTGACACCACAATGAGCCGTTCAACCCGGCATTCAGAGACATTACTGTCTTTGCTTTTGTTTGACATCTGCAGTGACTCAGTGGAAAGGCTAAACAGGTTGAAAACAGCGATTCACACACACATACACACACACACACACACACTGTATGGGAAACCTCATATGAGCGGCCCAGTGTGGGTCTTGCTTTGTGTTGTGAGGACTTTACAAACAGATCTCTTCATTAAGAGGAGAAGAGCAAACAAACTCTACAATCCTGAGACAACAACCCAGCAGAAAAACACACACATGCTGTGGTTAAAGTTACTTTTAAAAATATGTTTTTGTAAATTGTTCACAGTTAACGACAATGCAGATTCTATCCATCTATCATTAAGCAAAACATCCACCCATAAAACTTTTTTCAAAACTTCAAATCTTTCAAACTTCGTTTACGTTGTTTTTTTCCAAGATAAAAATTAGAGTTATATGAATTTATTTGAATTTCAAATGCAGTTTAATTCCTCCTGAACTGCATCTGGTTTTCTACATCAATTTAAATCCTGAACTGCAATTTAAACAAAATTCTCATTTTAAATCCTGAATGACGTTTCGTTTAAAATCCGCTAGATTATCGATTACAATGGCACAGAGCACGGTTAAAAAGAAAGAAAAAAAAGCCAAACCATTAACCCAACAACATCTCAAGATGCGAAACAGTGAAACATGATGCAACAGGCAAAGACGTCCATCTGACGCATGTGTTCATCAGCCCAGACTGAACCCAGTCCCACCCAGGGAACATATGCATTACTAATTACCAGCATAAAAAACATGATTCTGAAGTATGCCTGACAGATAGCTAGCAACAGAAACACACTCCGTCAAAGCATGGCATGATCTCCTCCAGAGTTTCTCTGAGGCTCGGGATGAAGAGGGCCAGTTGTAATGGGAACGCCCAACGCTCACACACGCAAACAGCCAAATCCTTCTTTAACACAGCAGCTCTTGATGAATGACTGGGGACAGCGGTTCTGCCAAGACCCAACACTGGCCAGCGCCATGGAAAGGAAAAGAGCAGGTCTTTTGTTGCATTCTAGCGCAAAAAACAAAGCGGCTTTGCTTTTCAAGCGCCGTGTATCTCCTCTTTGAAGCCCTCTGACATCCTCATTACCTCTCGTGAAGAAAAATCCATTTGTGTTTGGCCTTGTTAATGTCTGTTCTTCTTGGCTGAACTTCACTCGTCACGCTTTTTTTTTCTCTTTGGTAACACTTTACAATAAGGTCTCATTTTGTAAACATTAGTTAATGCATTCACAGTAAAAAAAAAAAAAAAAAACGTTGGGTTATTCAAATTGGGTCGCTGTGTTGGGTTATTTTCCAAAAATGTTGGGTCATTTCTGGTAATAACCCGGCTGTTGGGTTAAATACGCATGTTGTGTATTTTGAATTTATGTACACAATCGTTTAGATATTTACATGTGCCCCAATATTTAGTTTGTAATTTAAAAATATATTTGTTGAGACGTATTTATTGTTTTATACAAATAAACAATCCGTATTTGAAAACAATGTGTCTTTTATTTATTCAAATAATGCCATGAACCTCGCTCGTCACGCTTTTTTTTCTCTTTGGTAACACTTTACAATAAGGTCTCATTTTGTAAACATTAGTTAATGCATTCACAGTAAAAAAAAAAGTTGGGTTATTCATATTGGGTTATTCACTATGTTGGGGTTATTTTCCAAAAATGTTGGGTCATTTTTTAAATTGTTGGGTAATTTCTAGTAATAACCCGGCTGTTGGGTTAAATACGCATGTGTATTTTGAATTTGTGTACACAATCGTTTAGATATTTACATCAAATTCTAAACTCCCCAATATTTAGTTTGTAATTTAAAAATATATTTGTTGAGACATATTTATTGTTTTATACAAATAAACAATCTGTATTTGAAAACAAAGTGTCTTTTATTGTCATTTTGTAAACATCAGTTAATGCATTCACAGTAAAAAACAGCAACGTTGGGTTATTTATATTGGGTCACTATGTTGGTATACTTTCCAAAAATGTTGGGTCATTTTTTTAAAATCGTTGGGTAATTTCTAGTAATAACCCGGCTGTTGGGTTAAATACGCATGTTGTGTATTTTGAATTTGTGTACACAATCGTTTAGATATTTACATCAAATTCTACTAGACTCCCCAATATTTAGTTTGTAATTTAAAAATATATTTGTTGAGACATATTTATTGTTTTATACAAATAAACAATCTGTATTTGAAAACAAAGTGTCTTTTATTTATTAAAATAATAAACAAAGTGTCTTTTGTTTATTAAAATAATGTCATGAATAAAGATAAATAATTAACTTAACAGTTGGGTTACTTTTAACCCAACTGGCTTTCAACCCAATGCATTGGGTTAAAATAACCAAACGTTGGAAAGGTGCAATACCACCCCATAGTTGGGTTACTCATTGGGCTACTTTTAACCCAGCATTTAAGTGAGTTAGCTAACATAAAATAACAATGAATATTTGTGAAAGCTTAAATGTTTCGCTCCTTATTATTTAAAATACTCTCCGTATGTAAAATGCATGAGAGACTCTAAATGAAGTTGCAACACATCATACACAAAAATAATCAAACTCAGATTTGGATCAAGCAAGCAAGTGTAAAATCTGGCCACTTCTTTCCTCTGTGTAACCACTGTTGTGTGAACGAGCGTCATGAGTGTAATAACCCAACACAGGACTCGTCTATACCTTCAGCTCCCCACAGAGACTCAATATTACTGTTACCATAGTAAATGTAGAGTATGCATCAGATACCCGGGAATCATATAAACACGGTCACTGCTGCATCTGACTTCAATTCAATGCATGAGATATTGAGGCACTGAATTTAACCTGAAACCTTATTTCACCTCAAAATCAAAATATACTTTTATAATCCCCATTATTCTCAATAGATTCTTGTCACTGCGATAGTGTTTTTACAGATTTCAGCTTTTAAAAAAAATGCAGTATAACAAATACTACAAATTCTTTAATCATACTTTTTAAACTTGTAAACTTCATGAATATTTTAATAAAATATTATTTTTTTATTGCATTGCAGTAATGAGATGCAAAGACTTAAAATAGTAAAATCTACTAATATTTAAATAAAACATCACTGTTTTTTCGTGCATTGCTGTAACACAATGTATAAATACTTTACTTTTTAAACTTGTACAATTTATGATCATTTAAATATCATAATTTTTCTTGCATGGCAGTAATGAGAATGATTTTCCATTGCATTACAAAAATGAAGAGTGAAAATATGCATAAAGTTTTTGCAAAAAACTTAAAGGAGAGCTATTACGCCCCCTTTTTACAAGATGTAATATAAGTCTCAGGTGTCCCCAGAATAAGTCTGTGAGGTTTCAGCTCAAAATACCCCACAGATCAATTATGTTACCATGTTGTAAATGGCAATTTTTGAGTGGAAGGAAAAACATGCGGTTTTCGTGCATGTCTCTTTAAATGCAAATGAGCTCCTGAGTCCAGAATGGGGCGGAGCCTTTACAGCTCGTATTTCAGATTCTCCGCAAAACACTAAAACATCTTTTTTGGTTTTGATTATCATCTCCATCACGGTCACGTGAGATTGCAGTTCTTTATTATCATGAAAGTTTATTATCTGCATGCATTTTAAAGCCATATCAGTCTAAACTTTGATATATAGTTTTCTGAGCGCACACATCCGAAATATTAAATTAAACATATTAAACTATGTTCTCTTTCACATCTTATTGCGCTTAAACTGTCAAATAAAACACCAAAAACACACAAAGTTCACATAAACACAGTCAGTTATGTCTGTGAACGTAAACAGCAGGGAAAGAAATCGCATGTGTATATTAGATCTGTGTATTAAAGTATAAGCAGTGTAATATACAGCACCTACTTCTATAAATGCTGTTAATATGAATCAAGCAACGAAAGAAAACAAAAAAATTCTGCTCTTGACTGAATAACTTTAGTAGCTTTACTAATAATATATTTCTTTCTTGAATGCTGCTGTTAAATGCTCTAACAAGGAGATAAAACATGGTGGACTGTACAGCTCACTGAGGGGCGGAGCTATGCTAATCCGTCAGCAGTCATGGGCGGAGCCTAATCATATGTGATGTCACATTGCATAGAATCCGCAAACGGCTTATTCTTAAACACTGCTTATGATTTATGAGGATTAAGAAAGAGGAGTGTGTGGATTTTTATCATTATAGGCTGGTTGTGTACACACACTGCCAACACACGTTCAAACACCACGTTAAAGTGAATTTTGCATAATGAATCCTCTTTAATGGTCGTAAAATAGGACCTTTTTTTGGTCTTTCGTTGTTTCACTAATCATTGATTGCATGAGATTCACAGTTTTACCTTTGAGCAGTGCTTGTGATTCTGACACCACACCAATGATCCATTGCTCTGAAACGAGAAGAAACACATATACAAAACATTAGTGAATCAGTTCATTTCAAAGATTCAGTTGCACCATCACTCAAAAAAAAAATGATGCTTGACTAAAAATATCCCAGTTTTCAAATGAAGCCACGTGAATCAGGACTCTGTTCACTTCTCCAAAAGCATCCCAACAGGCAAACTTTACGGTTCTGCAAACCAAAAGTCTGCTTAAGTTCAATGTCAAGTTCAAAGGACTCTGGAACAATGTAATCCAGTGGAAATTCCCTGCGAAAGTCTTGGGAAACAACTTATCATTAAAGGACTTAATTTGCCATCCAGTACCGTAGGGTGTTGTGCACTTGATGTCAAGGATAATGGTCAACCAGCTTCAAAGAGTTGAACTGAGACGGTGGATTCTGGAACCAGAGCAAACGCACAACATGTGAATCATCAAGATTGTAATGGAGCGTTAACGTGTGTCTTCAATCAGAGTCATTAAACCAGCGCAGCCTGAACCGTTTTAGCCATCCGACTGGATCTAGTACAGATATGTTAATTGGATCACCTTTATGAAGACTGTAAATCGAACATTATTAACTTCACCTCATAAACTACATAGGCGTTAAACCAAAACAAATCATCAACATCATTGCAACTTGTCAATAAACCCAAAAATATGTCCAAATAAGTCCAACGGGTCGAAGGTCCAAATGTGTGTTTCAGTGCAGCTTCAAAGTCTCGACACGATCCAGCCGAGGAATAAGAGTCTGATCTAGACAAACCAGCGACATTTTATCACAGCTCGTGCAAGACCAGCATTAGTGGTTAAAAGTATATAAATGTTTATTTAGTTATAAATGTGCGCTGGTTTGTCTAGATCAGACTCTTATTCCTCGGCTGGATCGTGTCGAGACTTTGAAGCTGCACTGAAACTCACATTTGGACCTTCGACCCGTTGGACTCCATTGAAGTCACTATATGGAGAAAATCCTGGAGTGTTTTCTTAATTTCTTTTCGACTGAAGAAAGAAAGAGATGAATATTTTTGGAGAGTAAATTATCAGGAAATTTTAATTCTGAAGTGAACTACTCCTTTAAATTAATCCCAGCTCCACCGATATATCATTCACAGGACATTCAGAGCTTTGGTTGTAATCCTCGGACACCCGGCGTGATGTTGACCCAGCTGTTTCTGCTCGTGTGTTTCTGACCTCGGACAGATAATTATAGGTCAGAACTGTTAGGATATTCCTGGACAGTTTAAGCCTTTTGTTTTCAAAGCTCACAGATTTACAGTCAGCATTGCTGATGGATTCACACTGCCAGATCCACTGTAATCCATCACGCAAACTCATCCACTGGAACGAAACATAACATCGTCTTTAAAGATAAACTGTACGTTTACATCAAGTATGCGTTTAGCAGGCGCTTTTATCCGTGCAAAACAACTTGCAACAGAGAAGCGAAATCAATCCGTCGCACAGACAACGAGAGTGTTTGAAGATGGTGACGTCTGAGAAATATACTGTGAGATTCAGTGAATTTACATTCATGTAGGAAACGGTGCGCAGAATTGCAATTCAAATTTAAATGTAAGGACGTTCTAATTATAAAATTAATTAGAAGTTCCAATTTTTTGACTAGAAAAGTAAATATTGTCAGGACAAACTATGGATGGATGGATGAGAGAAGAGAAGAGAAGAGAGCGTCATCATACCTTTCCAGTTTAAATTAGTACGAAAGCAGGGTTTTCGATCGGATATGAATAAAGACCCAATTTACACTGTGAACAATTAGTGTCTATATGAAAATATTTAGTTTATTATAAGTTAATTATTTAAAAAAAATTCTACTCATTAGAGCACTGTAACCTACTCTATTTATATATTGTTTTAATCTTTAAATAAATGTTCATCTATATATTAATTCATTTTAATCTAATTTTTATTTTATTTTATTTTATTATTTAAATTTCTTTTTTTTTTCTCTAACCATTTCCATTGACTCCTTGAACTATTTTGAAACCCAAAAAACTTTTGATATATAAAAACAAAACAAAAAGATCAGGTTTGTGTCCATCAACTTCCAAAATAAAGTATTTAATTCATAAAATTTGTATATACAAAGATGACATGATTATTTAATATATAGGATTAATCGCATCCAACATAAAAGTTTGTGTTTACAAAATATATATGTGTGTATACCATGTATAATTATATTGTATAAATAAATACACACACATATATATTTAAGAATTTTATTTATTTATATATAAAATATTTATATATAATATAAATATATATACACTATACACATGCAAATATTTTGTGAAATACAGTTTGTATTTATATATACAAAATAATTATACACAGTACACACACATATATATTTTGTAAACACAAACTTTTATTTTGGATGCGATTAATCGTAGCCCGGCACTACTTTTTTCATATTCTAAATCCTTCAAAAAAAATTATAGTCATATAACTTAATTCTAAAAGCATTTGTATACCATTAAAAATAGCAAAAGAAAATTGAGATGAGACATTTGTGTCAGTATTGGGCAATGTGCTGGTAAATCAGCAAACTGACGTCCTTATCAAGCAAAACATCCACAGATCCACATTCCAGAGATAGACCGGCTGTAAAGTGGAAATCAGTGTAGACATGAAGGTTTGAAGATTGACATTGACTCTCGGGTGTTTAAAGAGACATTATTGCTCAGTTACACACCCAGCATTCAAACAGGACAAAGATCAGAGCATTTCAGAAACACCAGTTTCACTCAATCTGTGGTGATCGATAAACAGAACAACTTTAAAAACAAAGTGGATGTTTCTGAGCGTGTGATGGATGGATGGAAGGAGCACAAGACTCCATTCATGTCTTTACTGATGTTAAACCTCACACACACACACACACACACACACTCAAGCTGCTGCCGCGGTTTGTTTCATATCAAAGGCTCTTAACAAGGAAACACGGCGAAACTTCTTTCCAATGTTTGTCTTTCCTCTGGATCAGAACGCGTGTCCCTCGGGCTCGGCACATTAAGAGAAACAGAGGGAACGAAGGGCTTAATTTAAAAGGTAATAATTTTTACGACGTCAGACGCGCTAGCTGGACCTGTGTGACACACCTTTGGCTTCATACACACACGCATAAATAATCCCACTTTCCAAACGCTGGCGAAACAGAGTCGCTCTTTCAGCAGATTTACAGCCGGGTGTTTCCCTCGCCTGTGATGGAATCACTGATACTCAAACACACATTAATACTGCGCTATTTACACGTCACATAGGACAATAAAAACTCTAAAAATGTTTAATTTCACTGGACATTAAACCGTGTTTTGATGACCTGTACTGACACATTGTTATTTGGGACATAAACTTTCTGAGTGTCAAAAGCAGCTTGAAAAAACAAGTGAGACAGAAAACAATAGAGTTCAAAACCAGTTAGTAGCATATTCTTTACTATATTACAATATTATACATTACAAATTATATTATCATCTGCCAATGGATTGATGGAACGACACAGAGAGGACGATTGATTGATGGATAGATACAGATAAAACAATGGATTGATGGATAGATACGGATAAAACAATGGATTGATGGATAGATACTGGTAAAACAATGGATTGATGGATAGATACTGATAAAACAATGGATTGATGGATAGATACGGATAAAACGATGAATGGATGGATGGAAACTGATAAAACGATGAATGGATGGATAGATAATGATAAAACAATGGATGGATGGATGGATGGATGGATAGATACTGATAAAACGATGGATGGATGATGGATGATGGATGGATGGATAATGATAAAACACTGGATGGATGGATGAATGGATGGATGGATGGATGGATGGATGGATGGATGGATGGATGGATGGATACTGATAAAACACTGGATGGATGGATGGATGGATGGATGGATATTAATAAAACAATGGATGGATGGATGGATGGATGGATACTGATAAAACACTGGATGGATGGATGGATGGATGGATATTGATAAAACGATGGATGGATGGATGAATGGATACAGATAAAACAATGGATGGATGGATGAATGGATACAGATAAAACAATGGATGGATGGATGGATGGATGGATATTAATAAAACAATGGATGGATGGATGGATGGATGGATATTAATAAAACAATGGATGGATGGATGGATGGATGGATGGATGGATGGATGGATGGATGGATGGATGGATATTAATAAAACAATGGATGGATGGATGGATGGATGGATATTAATAAAACAATGGATGGATGGATGGATGGATGTATTTTCAGTGTGAGCTCAGACTCTCCGGACTCTCATCATGTCTTCTTCACACTTCCTCACTGAATCCTTTATTAACTCCTGAAGAAGGAAGACTGATCGACTGTCAGCAGCAGTTGCACAGGGTGTGTGTGTGTGTGTGTGTGCGTGTGTGTGTGTGTGTGTGCGTGTGTGTGTGTGTGGAGTGTGACACTGGCATTTGGTCACCAGGCGAGTACGGAGGGGGTCTGCATGTTTTTGCAGCTGACCAGACCTCCCATTTTCACATGAAAGACCTGTGAACACACACACACACACACACACACACACACACACACACACACACACACACACACACGGCCACTGGACACTCTTTATGGAGCACCAACAACAATCGCTTTCTATTCCTGGAGCTTCACCAGTCCTTCATCAAACTCAGTCTGTCAAGCACTTCCTCAGGAGACAGAAAGCCCAGAGACTCAGAGATTCACCAGCGCCTCCTCTGCCCTCTGATCTAAAGACACATGTTCCCCTCCAATCTTTACAGCGATAGTTCACCCACATATTAAAATTAGCCCATGATTTAGCCCTCAACTCAAAATTAGCCCTCAACTCATCCTAGGTGTATATGACATTCTTCTTTCAGACGAATACAATCAGAGTTATAATAAAAAATGTCCTGACTCTTCCAAGCTTTAAAATAGCAGTGAAAAGTCCATAAAAGTGCATCTATCCATCATAAAAGTGCATCTATCAATCATAAAAGTGCATCTATCCATCATAAAAGTGCATCTATCCTTGATAAAAGTGCATCTATCCATCATAAAAGTGCATCTATCCATCATAAAAGTGCATCTATCCTTGATAAAAGTGCATCTATCCATCATAAAAGTGCATCTATCCGTCATAAAAGTGCATCTATCCGTCATAAAAGTGCATCTATCCATCATAAAAGTGCATCTATCAATCATAAAAGTGCATCTATCCATCATAAAAGTGCATCTATCAATCATAAAAGTGCATCTATCCATCATAAAAGTGCATCTATCCGTCATAAAAGTGCATCTATCCATCATAAAAGTGCATCTATCAATCATAAAAGTGCATCTATCCATCATAAAAGTGCATCTATCCATCATAAAAGTGCATCTGTCCATCATAAAAGTGCATCTATCAATCATAAAAGTGCATCTATCCATCATAAAAGTGTATCAATCCATCATAAAAGTGCATCTGTCCATCATAAAAGTGCATCTATCCGTCATAAAAGTGCATCTATCCGTCATAAAAGTGCATCTATCCATCATAAAAGTGCATCTGTCCATCATAAAAGTGCATCTGTCCATCATAAAAGTGCATCTATCCATCATAAAAGTGCATCTGTCCATCATAAAAGTGCATCTATCCGTCATAAAAGTGCATCTATCCGTCATAAAAGTGCATCTATCCATCATAAAAGTGCATCTATCAATCATAAAAGTGCATCTATCCATCATAAAAGTGCATCTATCCATCATAAAAGTGCATCTATCCATCATAAAAGTGCATCTATCCATCATAAAAGTGCATCTATCCATCATAAAAGTGCATCTATCCATCATTAAAGTGCATCTATCCGTCATAAAAGTGCATCTATCCGTCATAAAAGTGCATCTATCCATCATAAAAGTGCATCTATCAATCATAAAAGTGCATCTATCCATCATAAAAGTGCATCTATCCATCATAAAAGTGCATCTGTCCATCATAAAAGTGCATCTGTCCATCATAAAAGTGCATCTATCCATCATAAAAGTGCATCTGTCCATCATAAAAGTGCATCTATCCATCATAAAAGTGCATCTGTCCATCATAAAAGTGCATCTATCCATCATAAAAGTGCATCTATCCATCATAAAAGTGCATCTATCCGTCATAAAAGTGCATCTATCCATCATAAAAGTGCATCTATCCGTCATAAAAGTGCATCTATCCATCATAAAAGTGCATCTATCCATCATAAAAGTGCATCTATCCATCATAAAAGTGCATCTATCCGTCATAAAAGTGCATCTATCCGTCATAAAAGTGCATCTATCCATCATAAAAGTGCATCTATCAATCATAAAAGTGCATCTATCCATCATAAAAGTGCATCTATCCATCATAAAAGTGCATCTATCCATCATAAAAGTGCATCTATCCATCATAAAAGTGCATCTATCCATCATAAAAGTGCATCTATCCATCATAAAAGTGCATCTATCAATCATAAAAGTGCATCTATCCGTCATAAAAGTGCATCTATCCGTCATAAAAGTGCATCTATCAATCATAAAAGTGCATCTATCCGTCATAAAAGTGCATCTATCCGTCATAAAAGTGCATCTATCCATCATAAAAGTGCATCTATCCATCATAAAAGTGCATCTGTCCATCATAAAAGTGCATCTATCCATCATAAAAGTGCATCTGTCCATCATAAAAGTGCATCTATCCATCATAAAAGTGCATCTATCCATCATAAAAGTGCATCTGTCCATCATAAAAGTGCATCTATCCATCATAAAAGTGCATCTATCCATCATAAAAGTGCATCTATCCGTCATAAAAGTGCATCTATCCGTCATAAAAGTGCATCTATCCATCATAAAAGTGCATCTATCAATCATAAAAGTGCATCTATCCATCATAAAAGTGCATCTATCCATCATAAAAGTGCATCTATCCATCATAAAAGTGCATCTATCCATCATAAAAGTGCATCTATCAATCATAAAAGTGCATCTATCCGTCATAAAAGTGCATCTGTCCATCATAAAAGTGCATCTATCAATCATAAAAGTGCATCTATCCATCATAAAAGTGCATCTATCAATCATAAAAGTGCATCTATCCATCATAAAAGTGCATCTATCCATCATAAAAGTGCATCTATCCATCATAAAAGTGCATCTATCAATCATAAAAGTGCATCTATCCGTCATAAAAGTGCATCTATCCGTCATAAAAGTGCATCTATCAATCATAAAAGTGCATCTATCCGTCATAAAAGTGCATCTATCCGTCATAAAAGTGCATCTATCCATCATAAAAGTGCATCTATCCATCATAAAAGTGCATCTGTCCATCATAAAAGTGCATCTATCCATCATAAAAGTGCATCTATCCATCATAAAAGTGCATCTGTCCATCATAAAAGTGCATCTGTCCATCATAAAAGTGCATCTGTCCATCATAAAAGTGCATCTATCCATCATAAAAGTGCATCTGTCCATCATAAAAGTGCATCTATCCATCATAAAAGTGCATCTATCCATCATAAAAGTGCATCTGTCCATCATAAAAGTGCATCTATCCATCATAAAAGTGCATCTGTCCATCATAAAAGTACATCTATCATGATAAAAGTGCATCTGTTGTGATGGACAGATGCACTTTTATGGACTTAAAAAAAATAAACAGACATTCACTGCCATTATAAAGCTTGGAAGAGCCAGGACATTTTTTAATATAACTCTGATTGTATTCGTCTAAAAGAGAAGAGTGTCATATACACCTAGGATGACCTGAGGGAAAGAACATTTTCATTTTAGGATGAACTATCCCTTTAAGAAAGATGTTCCCCTCGATTCATTAACGGCTGCAGTTCTGCTTCATCTCTGCCAAACAGCTCGACATTTCATTCAAGAACATCATAAACCGTCACGAGCACGGATGGATGTCAGCTTGTTTTGATTGCATGGCAAGTTTCAGGAGTTTCAAGAGTCGCTTCAGTTCAACACAACGAGGGAAGCTTAGCAGGAAAAGAGACTTTCGCTGAGACCGGAGGAAACTAATACGCTCTAGATCATGACCTCTGACAAAAAACAACCGCAAAAGAGCAACACAAACCCTTCACTTGGGAATCATCTGTTTCACTGCAGCAGAAATATCATCAATATCAGCCAAAATGCAACAAAATCCCATATAATTGCTTTAGGTAATCACAGTTAAGTTATTAAACTTATAATGCACCCAAAAAAAAAGAATGATTTTCAGTAATAATTTATAGATTTGAGCAGAAGTATATCATTTGCTATCAAAAACATCATATATATATTCTGGATAAATAGATGCACAATTCTGAATAGACAACTAAACAACATAAAATATAATTTACAAAAGGTTCTATTAAAATGTTAATTACTGCAGTCTATTTAAAAATATTTAATTAGGCCTAATTACAATAATGTTTTTATTGGGTTGAGTGAATAATTCAATGACTCACACATAAAGACTTGTTTCATTACTGGATGAATCAGCATTTTTGAACGAATCTCTTGAATGAATGAACGGTCACGTGTCGCCACCTACTGGTGTAACAACGTAATTGATACAATCTTTATTTGAAGCTTTAATTTACTTTCAAAAAGATGATTTACTATATTTTTATCCCAGTAGACTGTAGTTGTCATATGAATAAGATTGCATGGGTGTTTGAATTGAGATTGCGATCTTTTCTGTGCTGCTTTAATATAAATATAATTCTACATTATGAATTTGGGATGGAAAAGAGCTCAATTAGCATAAAACTCTAAATATGCTTTAGTTCCCTCATGAAAATATGAGCTTGACCCTTTGAAGTTCATACCTCACAATGTTTCACACTCCGTTTAGTGCTTTTTCTCCTCTGAATATTATATTTATATATGTTAATTAGTTGTTAAAGCAATACAAAAACATAAGACTATTAATAATTATAGATGGACCAATAAAGCAGATTAAATTGCCTGGATTCCATTTTGACTGAAAATGTACTAAGTATCTGTTTTCTGATTTTTGTGAATTTAGAGTCAAATTTAAGCAAAATAAGTGTTCAGTTCATTTTCTGTCATTAAATAGTTTTAATAGTAATATTTCTAGGTCACTAAAGAGTGACAGCCCAATATGATCATCATCAGGTTCACAATCTATAGCTATGCGTTTTGTATTTTTGAAGTAAATTTAAATAGTGTAAAATAACAATAAGAATTATTATTTATAATAATAAAGAAAATAAGTGATTAATTTGATTTTCAAAATTATGGGTACATTCTGTTTGCACATATACTGTAGCCTACATCGGCCATTGAAAAGCACATATCGGTCGAAAATTTTAAAACATTCTTCTGCAAAACACTCAGAAAACATTAATCTAATTTTAAAGATTGTGTTAACAAATTAAAAGTTAGGAAATTGCATACTAAGTCGAAATTATGTCACTCTAAATCGAAATTGTAACATAAATAGAATTTTATGGGAATTGCCATTGAAACTGGTATTGATGAAGCTTCTGTGTGATATAATGATAGTTGTTCATACCTGTAAATGCTTGAAAGCAGCAGAAATGCGCGTGATGTGCAAACTGAGACACCGCGACGCGCACCTCGCGCGATAAACGCTCGCGCTGAAGAACTCGTCGGGTTTCCTCGCGTCCGCGCGCGCGGCGCTCCACAACACGATAATCCACAGGGTGAGCGCGAGCATAGCGAAGCCTGCAGTCAGTGAGTGTGTGTGAGTGTGTGTGTGTGTGTCTCGCTCCTGCTGCAACTGCAGATGAAGAAAGTTTCGTGCTGAAAGGGGGCGGCGTCAGATTCAGCGCGGGCGCGCTATTGGTGGAGCTCGGCGCGCGCCCCGCCTCTCCAGACGCAGGTAGATGCGCGCGGGGGCGCGCGCGAGGAACTTCAGATGGGATGATTGGGAAAGTTCTGCTTATTCATTTTTCTCTTCTATAATATATCAATATGCTTTTGTAATGTGTTTTCAAACATGCTTTTAGACAGACATGTAAACCATAACATGAAAAGCTAAAATTATTACATAAAAATCATAATTATTTATGACATAAAAATTTGAATTTTAATCTCACAGCGATGACGTCATAATTTGTCATAATTTCAATTTCAGCCCGTTTATTTTCCTCTTCTATAATATCCATATCCATATGCTTTTGCAATTTGCTTTTACAAACATGCTTTTGGAAACCATAACATGACAAATTGAAATTATTACATAAAAAAAGCATAATTATGACATACAAAGTTGACGTCTCATAATTTAGATTTTTAATCTCACAACTATGACGTCATAAATAATTATGATTTAGTATGTAATAATTTCAACTTTATCTAATTTCTTTTCCTCTTCTACAATATCCATATGCTTTTGCAAACATGCTTTTGTAAACCATAACATGAAAAGCTGACATAATTATGTTTTAATCTCACAACTATGACGTCATAATTATGATTTAGCATGTCATAATTTCAGCTTCATCTCATTTCTTTTCCTCTTAATCACCATATGCTTTTGCAATACAAACGTGCTTTTGTAAACTATAACATAGAAAGTTTACATGTCATAATTTCAATTTTTAGATCTCATAATTATGATTTAGTATGTCCTATTTAAACTTTATCTCATAATTTCTACCTTTTATGTCAATCATATGACATGCAAATCATAATTATGACATAGAAAGTTCTGCTTTCTGACAGGGAAACAGTTTATTTTTCTCTTCATTGATATCAATATGCTTTTACAAATATGCTTTTTGAAATTATGACATAAAAATCATAATTATGACATAATTTTGACTTTTTTCACATAATTATGACTTAGTATGTCATAATTTCAACTTTATCTCATACTTTCGAATTTTCAATTATATGACGTAATCATAATTATGACATAGAAAGTTGACTTGTGTCATAATTCCTAATTTAAATCACATAATTATGATTAAGTGTCATTCTTATGATTTAGTACGTCATAATTTCAACTTTATCTCATAATTTCTACTTTTAATGTCAATTATATGACATAAAATCATAATTATGAAATAGAAAGTTGACTTGTGTCATAATTTCGACTTTTAAATCACATAATTATGATTTAGTGTCATAAATTCAACTTTATCTCATAATAATTAATGACTTCATCCAATGTTCAAATTTCTATTCTGGAAGTGCATGCAAATTAGTACATCATTTATTCTTAGATAATGCTGCATTTGAATATTTAGTATCAAGTATCTATTAAGATAATATAGTAAGAGAATATATTTGTATTGTCATTTCTGGTCAAATTATCCAAACCGTGTGAAAACATTCTGGCACGTGCATCAAGTATTTTCATATTGAAGTGAGTGTTCCAGTTCATTCTCAAGCAAAACTTCTCTAGTCTAGTGGAAACTTTCCACTTTACAAGCATGTCTAGCATTATTCCACCAGTCACAAGTAACCGTAGCGTGGAGTAAAATGACTCCCGAAGCTCTTCAGAATGGAGATAGGCATGCAAGAGTTGAAAAAGTTCCCAGACGGGTTCATAAAACGTTATGAGTTGACTTGAGCAATAGCTCCTCGACGGCAGCAGCGTTTTCCTCTAATGAGTTTTTATGGGAAATTGGGAATGCCTCCTAAACAGAAACTGGGACTCATAATCAGTGGATTTGGCCTGGTGTAGCTCTTCGCCCCAGGCCAGATATCTCTAATGAAAGCAGTGTGAAGGAACCATAGACTGTAAAAAAAACATTTTTGAAGCCTAAAGTGGGCGGAGCCGGCTGTCGCCATCTTGGCAGCGTCACTCCCGGATAAACGAAAATGTGGCAGATTAGCTGAGGTGACGTGACGCTAACACACAGCAGACAAACGGCTAGTCGTGATATCAGCGGCAATCCACCTGTCACTCAAGTGGCCACGCCCTTAATTATGCAGAACTTTAAGGCTTAATATAATTTAAACGGATGAGTTATAAAAATATTCACCCCCCTCACAGTCGTCATGAAGGGCAAAATTAACTATAAAGTCCAAAACCACTTTTTGCACCAGGCTGTGAACATGTTTTTTTCTGCTGTAAAGTTGGGCATTTTAACATGGGGGTCTATGGGATTGACTCTTTTTTGCAGCCGGTCTCTAGTGGCCAGTCGATGAACTGCAGTTTAAGTCACTTCAGTGTTGGATTGAAGAGAGAGACTAGAAAGGAATGAGTGTTTTCAAGGCCAAGGTCTTTCTGACCACACACACATCTGTCCTCTTTCCCAGCTGCTCCGTGTGTGTGTGTCTTAAACGCTTCTCTAACGGCTTAATTTTTTGGCTTATTGCAGCCATGTGTTGTTGAGGTGCGGGGGGGATTTATGGTGTGTGTTGGTGTGTGTTGTTGTGGTGTGCGGCAGTTTATGGTGTGTGTGTTGGTGTGTGTTGAGAGAGCCTTGTGGACGGTGTGCAGTTGCAGTAATATTGAGGTCTGTCTGTCTGTCTGTCTATCTATCCATCTATCTATCTATCTAT
>NW_027509197.1:40722500-40735000 GCF_051911475.1 Siphateles boraxobius
GTGATCAAAGCTGAATTTTCAGCATCATTACTCCAGTCTTCAGTGTCACATGATCCTTCAGAAATCACTATAATACGATGATTTGATGCTCAAGAAACATTTATGATTATTATCAGTGTTAAACAGTTATTTACAGTTTTATTTCAGGATTATTTGATTAATGTAAAGTTCAGAAGAACAGCATTTATCTGATGTGCCTTTCGTTTAAGTCAAGATAGAAGTTTGGTCAACAGTAAAAAATATACAAGGCAACCAATTGCATTCAACAAAACATTTAATTAAGGTTATATCTAGGGAGAGGGTAGGTAAGTTTTCCTTGAATGTTCTGTCTTCAAAGAAACTCAAAGAAAGATGGCAGAAAAGGAATAAATGTGTTCACAACAGCCATTACATTCTGCCACCGAAGCTGTAGGATGATCTGGAGACCTGCTGGTGAATCGAGGATCAGTCAAACTCTTAGCCATACATTGATAACAAACGCTTTCAAACTCCACGCTATAACGCATTAACGTCACTTTCCCGCCGAAACACGCCCCCTCAGCCGGACTGAGTGGCAGAAGAGCAGCTGCGTGACTGGATTTAATAGATGAAACTGCGAAAACGCGAGTAAAACAAACGAGTATCAGTTTAAACTAAAGATTGGACTCAATATAGTGTTCCTTACAACTTACTAAAGATCCAGTGATCGGTGGATATTGACATGCAGCCAGGAATCGTGTTTCCTGACATTTCAGGCTATGTTTACACGGAAACGATCTGAAGAGAAAACGCAAAAGTGGCGTTGCGTTATCAATTTTTATTCTGCGTTTAGACGAGCGTTATCGGGGGGAAATCCGCGTGCATATGATGACGCAAAAGTGTGTGAAATTCGATGTAGTATGCACTCCAGGCGGCTAGGTGGCAATGTGAAGCACTGCGACACAACAACACCAATATCTGAGAATATTTTGTACAACTGCTGAAAAGACTCTTGTACGTTTCAGAGCTGCTATGGCAACTTGAAGGTCCGACGTATGGAAATAATCTGTCATATTGGGGTTATTTTCCTGTAATGGCGCATGCCTGTGACGTAAATACGTACGCGACGAGAGCCACAGATTTGCGTTTTTACTGTTTAGATGGGAACGCGACGGTGGATCGTTTTTAAGATTTCCACTCTGGAGGGTGGTTTCACTTTTTTGCGTTTTTAAGCCTCCAAAACGCCGTCGCCGTGTAAACGAAAGGCACATCCGATAAAATATTTTTACGTTTTCACCCAGAATCGTTCTCGTGTAAACAGGGCCTAATATGTGCCTGATTTCGACACCGCGGGGGAAAAACACACAGCAAATTTGCCTGTGAACGCTTTAAATAAATACAAAATAGGCAGGTCTAAATCCAGGTGATCACTTATATCAATGTTATATATATCATCATATCGTCTAGACTTAAAACTTGTATAGTTTTTTGTCAGTCTTTATTTTAAAATGTCAAATTATACAGTGGTAAATATTTGATTGATGAGTTGTCACTACAATATATAACAATACAATATATAGAGAATGATTTTACCACTAAATTCAGCATATTGACACAAAAATGAAAACTGCAAATCCACCTTTCGCTGCCTGGAGTCCAGTAGTTTCTATGAATTGTAGCGATCTATTTGCTTCTCTGTTCTGTAGCTTTCGGTAGTCTGTAAAAATATACCTCATATTTCTTGTCAAATCTAGTTGTACAGTCAGTCTCAAAGCTCTTTCCCGTTTTAGACGCGTTTTGTGTGTTTTTCCGCAGCATCCACGCTAAACGACGATGACGTCACGTGCATACCCTCTATAGACCAATTTCGAGCCGACGTCACAGTTACGTCACGGCGCTAACTGGAGGCAAAACAAAGAGAAAACTGCAGGCGGCCAATTACAAACCACCACAGATTCGGCTACATAATAAGGAGCTTAAATGATGATTATTATTATTAAATGTCATCTTGTTGTGTTGTTGGATGCAAGAATCAATGAAAAATGAATATGCTGTATTTAGAATTTTTATTTCTAGAAAATATTCACATCATTAAAATTGCACCGTAATGTCACTACATTGTCTTCTTCTTGGCGCTGGCTAGGCAGAACTGTAGATCATACTACTTGTACATGACCATTCATCACATAGTTATAGGCATCTAAAGATGTATTTGCTCTCAGTTACTCATTACGCTTGGATTCTATATCAGATAGGTGTATAGGTCAGGCCACTTAACCGGAGGTAGCCTACCGTTAACGTTAATCCTGTCAGATCGTCCATCCATTGAGTGAGTGTGTACAGTGTGTACGGGTCAGCCAATCTGGTTCCGTCCGTTAAAATTAACTTTTGCAAATAACAATCGTGGTCGTGGACAGTGAGTGACCTTGCGCATTAAGATAAAATCGGATTATCTCCAGTCATTGTTAAAAACAAGCTAACAAAACTTGCAAACCAACGTTAGGGAATCGGCCAGAGTGATCATTCTGCAACCACCTAAGCTCCGCCCACAAAAAAGTCACCATGTTTACCAACTGAATAGGGGTCTATAGTTACATGGATTTGTGTGTGAGAGCATTCCCCTGCCAGAAGCAGAGCGTTCAATAGGCCCCAGAGGAGACCGGGTCTTCAGAGAACTGGTAGTGGTAAAGAAAGAGGAAATGTAGATAAAGTTAATAAATTGAAGGACAGGTCAAATACACATCGAAAGCCTATGTTTTATAAACATTTTCATGAGTTTGAGAGTACACACCTACAGTTCAATACCTATTTGGACATTTGTCATGATTTCTGTTATTTTGAGAATACCCTACTCCTGTACATAATTTTAAATTAAATGAGAACAAAAACATTTATATACAAACCACTATTGCATTCAAATTGTTATTCTTACACAACAACATTATGGAAGAAGCTGGGTGATTATTTTGCTCATCCAACAAATTATGCAAATTAGGGAAAAGATAATTTTATATTTTTATTGCATTATGATACCGTATATAGCCTAAAGCTCAGCCATGTGGTGACTATGCCCACAGTATTGAATTCACACATTTCTGACCGGTAAGTTAACTAACGTCAGTGAAGTGTTTGTCACGTAAGTTAAGCTAGCTGCAATTAACTATTATCTTCTAATAAATATTAACTAAAGTTGGCTACATAAATTACAACTACTGACTAGTTTCATGAGAGGACGGATAATCCGTTCAAATGTAAAGAAATACAGTAATTTCATCAATTTACCAGCGAACGTACTTCGGAAACACTAAAGATGAATGGGGTTCAGTTCTGGAACTTTCCGTGTTTGGAACTATCGGCTGCGTTGCCATGACACGCATTCCAGGGTTGCCATGGCAGTCTATGGGAGTGTCGTAACTCTGTTTTTCAACGGCATGTACAATAGAAGTCGCATTTCATTGGCTAGGTGCCAACCAATAAAACGGCTCGAGACCCCCCGCCCCCCATCCTTCAAATTCACATCTCCGTGCTCTTGAGTTTTGCTACTCTTTTAGCTTCATAGGGAGCTGGCTGGATTTGATCTTAGTATTCTGATTATAGTGGTCAGTCTGCTGGTCGGGGGACATCTGAACTCTGTGTGAGCGATCACAGATCGAGAGGAAAAATCATGGGCGGCTCATTCTCACAAGCGGACTATGAGAGGTCTGCTCTTCAGATTTATGAAGACATTCAATATCATACATGCCTCTTACCAGATGTAGGCATAGATGAGTCTCTGCTGAAATATTCTGGTTCCAACTCTAACGCTGCGCTGCAGGCTTTGAATAAGGAGATGCTCAACACGGTGCCGGGTTACGCCCGCAGTCTTGGATCTGCCCTTGGTCCACTCACTTCAGTCCCGAATGCTGTTGGAATTGGAGCTCTGGTGATTTCCTTGATCATAGAGATCGCCATCAAGGGCGGCACTCGGACAAGTGCTGACACATACAGCCTGTTACGACGAGTGTTTGGGGAAGAGAAAGCTTCGAGTGTCAGAGACACAATGGCAGAGTATCTGAAACGCCATGAAATATACATGAACAATACCCAACAATTACGGGGGGAAATAAGGAGACTGGAACAGCAGCTGAGCAACCATCTCACCATCCTCAGAAACTCCCTTCTGCATGATGGACAGATGAACAGCCGCGGGTTCAAGATCTGGGTCAACGGAGCCGCCTTTCACGTGGAGATGCTGATCCACGGCGCTCGACTGGATATTCAGGCTGGTAAACCTGCATCAGACTGTGTTAATGAAGTCAAATCTGCAATCGAAGTGTATTTACGGCTCCTGTATAATTTGCTGGAGGAATACAAGACCTACAAGATCGATTCAAATATGTTTAAATTTAGATCTGTCTTCAGCATTCCTCACCCCTTATCAATATGTCATATGGTAAATAATGAAATTGAAAGCTGTAAAAGGGATGTTGATGGATTTGATCCTAGCCCGTGTAATCCACAAGTTGAGACGGCTTTTAAGGATATTGTTTTCTCAAATTATGAACCGATCAGTGGTTTAAAGAGTTATTTTTTAAATATAAAGAACAATCTCTACTCTCGAATCCATGACCGTGGTTCCTTCACCGTGCCGTCAGCTACAGGCTAGTGTAGATATGTGGTGTTGATAAGGGGTCGCTCAGATGCCCGTATACAGGGCCTGAAATTAACACCTGACCATGCGCCAAATGCGGGTGAATTTTGCAATTGGCGCGTAAAACTATCAATCTACCTGCCACGTTGGCGGGTAGCCAATGAGAATTGAGTGATTCATTATTTGTTGTTTTTTTTGCGTCTGTCCGATAACATCAACAATTTTCATTCAAGCAGCTGATTTCTGTGAATGCATGTAAAACTAAATGTATATTGCAGCACAGGGTGAAGTCAGTATTTACATTAACGACGATTTGAGACAAATAAATGTACATTTAATGTAAAACTATGTAAACGGCGCTCTGTGGCGCGGCAGGATTTTGAACAAGGTCCTGAGCTGTTGCGGACAGACGCCGAATGGCGCCGCTGGTGTGTGTACACTGATAGAAAGTAATGTGTTCGAATTTTAATGACGTGGTTCTGCGCGACGCGGCGCCGCGCATCCGGTGTGCGACCCCCTTAAAGGGTAAGTTCGGCGTTTTTCAAGTAAAGCCCTGTTTTAAGATCGTTTCTGATTAAATCGAACGGTTAAGATTAAAATTTGGACACATGCTGCTGTCCCGAGAATTTTAGGTTTTTGTGTTAGCACCCCCCCCCCCCCCCCTTTAGTTTACAAAGACGTGAAACTCACCGAGCGGTTTGGGGTGTTCACTGATATGCTCACGCAAAAATCGCTGCAAAAGATGCTTTCCAACAGGTTTTATCGTAGTTTTTGGAAGAACGTCCGGTTGTGAGGCGTTGGATAAATATTGCAAACACAAAAACCTTAAATTCTCGGGACAGCAGCATGTGTCCAAATTTTAATCTTAACCGTTCGATTTAATCAGAAACGATCTTAAAACAGGACTTTACTTGTAAAACGCCGAACTTACCCTTTAAGAGTTATTATTACTTATAATGATTTCGTTAATAACTTGACAGCACTTAAATGTGTATTCTTACAAGTTAAAGAACAATGTTTGTGTGATTTCTATTTTTCACCTTTATGAGAAAAAATAAAATAATTGGCTGGTAAAAAGTGTCTGGTGGTCAAAAAAGTTAACTTCAGGCCCTGTCCGTATATAGAGATGTACTGTCCGATCCACCGGGCCTGGGCTTGACCCCGAGCTTCGGCCCCCTCTCTCTCCCTATCATTTCTTCAGCTGTCCTGTCAATAAAGGCCTAAAAATGGCCAAAAATAATAACATAATAATGATAACATATAGTAACTTTAAGTAAAAAAAAAAAGTGTTGATAAAACTTCCATTAGTAATATTTTAACGTGTTTACTCTCATCTTGTGATCTACATGTATATTTTATCTGTGATCTGTGTTTTGCTGCACAGTGATGCTCTCCTGCATGTTAAACGTTTCAGACATTAAATAATCTGCTGCTTTGAACGTCTAGCATCTGAAATATTTTAGTCCTGTTTCCGGTTTAAAAAAACTTAATGTGACAACTGCTCCTTCTTCCTCGTTGAAGACTTCGGAAGTAAATGTTGTTCATTATAAAAGTGTAAGTGCCGAACACGAGATGTCTCCTACTTCACAGTAAAGTTTGTTCTTAACGTTTGCTTTTGTGATGTTCTCTTTAACAATAAAGGATCATGTGTGTTATTGTTCCACGTGTCTGTTTATTTTAACTTAAAGTGTTGTCAATATACTATACAGCAGGCTTCTGCTGTGCCATTAAATTCATTTCTTTGTGGAATTTTAATTCATTTTTTGAATTTGGGGCAACTGCACCCTATCCGTATTTCTGTCTATTTTTATTTTATATATTTTATTCTGTTTACATTTTTTGTCTTTCTTTCAGGTTTCGAAATTTACTTTTTCGACCACCAGCTAAATGGCTATTAAATATTCAAATTTCACTAGCCACTCAATACATTGCCATTGTTTTTACGGCTGCTGAGCGAAGCAAATCTACCAGCCACTTGCATATTTTACCAGCATTTGGCTAGATAGTGCTAATTTTGAACCCTGTTTTCTTTGCCTTACAGCGCTTTGAATAGTCTGTGTGCTTAAAAGGAGCTTAACAACAGGGAAAACAGAACCCCAGCTCAGGTGTAACCAATGGCTAACTGATCTTCTCCATGGCAACATAATATGTTGTGTGCGAGCATCCGGAAAGCCTACCTCCTGTAGGGAGATTCTTAGGCTAACAAGCCTTCACCTCCGTTAGCATTCCATTGACTGCCATTCATTTTGGCGTCACTTTGACAGCGAATAACTTTACATCTGAAGCGTTTAAAGACTCTATTTGTCCATTGTTTATTTCTAAAGAAACATGACAATGCACCTTGTATCTCACGTTATGACTCCGTAGCAGATGTTTTTGTAAAAACATTGGCTAACGATTGTGTCATGACCATGCAACTTTCTGTCGCACAGTAGAGAAATTACCGTATAGTCAGGAGAAGCTCGAAGCCAATGGGGGGACGTGGAGGAATACAGTCAAGGGAGAAGCCCATAGAGAGTCCATGAAAGCATCGGAACAAAATATTTCAGCAACGTTTTAATGGATTGGAAATACTTTGGTGAATTCATATGACATCTGGATTTCTCTTGCCACTGCTACCAGAAGACTTACAACTTTAAGACAGGTTACTCACGTCACATCTACGTCTTTAAGCTCAGTTTGAGTCTGCGCTGTACGCTCAGCCATTACCGGGAAAGTGCTTCTGATAGACTTCACTTGTCTCCGTCGAAGTCTACGGGGTCGCGGTGTCCATTAATTTTACTAATTGAAGTTACAATTAGCTAATGAAGTCCTGAAGGGTTATATTTTTTTTTTCAAAGGTTTAAAGCCAGTATACATATTATAATGAAAACACTTACTGCCATAATAACAAATCAGTGTGTTTCTATTACAATGTTAACCCATAAACCAGAGTCTCACAGTCCCAACTGAGCTGATTCTCCACCATTCGAGACCGCTGCTCACGTTGACCCAACAGCAGATCGCCCCGCCTGCTCTAACGCAGCACCACTATTGGCTCGTGGCACATTGGGCATGGCTGAGGCATCACAGGCTTCATGAAAACATTACGTAAGGTCTTTTCTACTGCTCAGACGGCCCGCTATAAACCCTTTTGTGCCATGAAGAAAGAGAGAGAATGGGGACGCATTGAAGAGAAGGGAGGAAGAGGAGGGAAAGGGTGAAACATTGATGGAGGAAGAAGCCAACTGGTGCTCACATAATGCTCACTGATAGACATATGGTCTGAGCCAGAGAGCTTTTTTGGAGGGGCTTTGGGATTTATATGCGCCGGGCGACTTAGGCTTTATTCACACCAGGAAAAGAAAATCACATCTTTACCCTCATATGACCTTTTTTTTGGCAACAGAATAGATCCAGGGTGCATTAGGCTGAAAATCAACTTGTCTTTTCCTGTACACATGCAGCCTCAGAATAAGTCAGGTGAATGAATGAACAACACAAAAACATTGTGATTTTATAAGAACTACGCATAACCATTTTCCAGAGGTCTGATTGGCTGCTGGAATTGTCATCCTGGTTATATGTGAGGGAGCTGGCTGGATTTGATCTCAGTACGCGCCTCTGAGTCACATGACAATACAATATCAAATCACAAATGGGGGCAAAGTGTGTCTGCTCCGTGCTGTGACAGGACTTGACCTCTAGGAGCGTTTCTCCCATTTCAACATTAATCTTTATTGAACGTGCGTCATACATGTAGTCGAAATGTAAAATAAATTTCAAAGTTGGTGCCTTCTTGACCGAGAAAATAACTTTAGGGCACATTTGCATGAAAGACAACAACTCCCACAATGCTCCACATTGCAAAGCTCCGCAAGCCACTCCCAATAATCCAGAACAGCGCGTATGAGGTATCCGCCTATCCGAGAAATCTCTCTTCCGTGTTCAAGGCTAGCTGCCACCAGAGCTTGAAATTCATTTCACACAAAATTTCTAGTTAGTTGGCAAACTCATTAGTGAATTACTCCTCGTTTGTATTTCTTTCGAAATGGGAAATGATTGCATGATACCGGGATGTTCAGTCAGAACATATGCAGTTCAGTCGGAACTAGGATGGTTCACATCACAACACAAACGTCCGTGTCCTGTTCTGATTCAGAGATTTCGTCCAGGAGAAATGGCCATCGTTGAGGTTCCCTTTCAGTCGATAACGTCGGACGTAGTCGACGTCGACTGAATGGGGATCCCGTCAGAGAGCCTATCATCTTCGAGTACTATTGAACGAGCCAATGTAATTGGCGTGCGTGATTCGCATCACACGCTCCGACCCCGCGGTGCGGGTATAAATATGGAAGTGGATGCACGCACTAGTTGCCTTTCGCTTCGGAGCCGATCGTTTGATGTCTCTGAGAGTGCTGTTGTTTACAACGAGCGAGTGTGTCGGTGTTCTTCAGGAAGACTCTCCCAGTGCTGGTGTTCTACAGTAAGATGTCGATAGCAGCATCGGTGGGTGAGCTGGCCTCTGGAGATGACGACTTGGCTGTGTTATCTCCCTCTGGGAGTGTAACATTGCCCAAGCCAGATCCAGAAATGTCAGCTGTGCTGAAACGGGCTGCCGGGCTCGAGTGGAACCTCCACCGTGTCCCGTTCAGTTTCGGTTGGAGTCTGGAGTTTGGTTTCTTGGGGCGGGCCGCGCTGGTTCTCAGCTCGCCGCCCCAGTGCCTTTCTTTCCCGAAATGCATGGAGAGCTTATCAGGTGGTGAACAGCATCTTTCTCTGCCAGAAACTACCTGAATAGCTTTTCCCCCTCACTACCCTTGATGGAGGAGCGGTGAAGGGTTGCGAGGCTATCCCTCCAATGGAGCGGTCTGTCGACACAGGTGCACCTGTGTCCGGCGGCCGCTGCCTTTTGGAGGGATCCTCGTCTCCCCCCTAAGGCCTGTGAGTTTCGTCCGTTCCGACAGGCAGAGCTTACAAAGCCTGTGGGCAAGCCGCTTCCTCTTGCATGCCATGGCGTTGCTTCAGGTCTGTCAGGCCAGGGCACCCATGGCATGCACGAGGGTAATCCAGACTGTGTTTATTTGATCAAAAATACAGTAAAAATTATTAACTATTATTAGAATGTAAATCAGCTGTTTTCAATGTGAATATGTAGTAAAGTGTAATTTATTCCTGTGATCAAAGCTGAATTTTCAGCATCATTACTCCAGTCTTCAGTGTCACATGATCCTTCAGAAATCAGTATAATATGAGGATTTGATGATCAAGAAACATTTATGATTATTAGCAATATTTTTGTGGAAACTGACATACATTTGATTTTTCAGGATTCTTTAATGAATAAAAAGAAAAAAAAGTAACAATATAAACCTCTTTACTGTCACTTTTGACCATTTAAAGCACCCTTGAATGATTAATGAATAAAAGTATTAATATTTTTAATTACAATTTTTGATGAATAAAAGTGTTATTGTTTTGCTTATGTTGTGTTGGGTTCTTTTACAAATAAAGACCGATGCCTTGAGTGTTCACAGGCTGCCACAATAACATTGTGTCTCACTCCTTCTATCTTGCTTGCTCAAGCCGTACTCCCCCTATACATGCCCGTGTTGCCCTCTAGTGGTAACATGTAATATAGATTACATCACATCCCCCTTACTGAAGGTAAATTAACTACTCTTAACTGGAACTCAAACCATTAGCATTTTCTTTTCCCTTATCAAACAGTTATTGAAACATAAGAACATTTTCTATGCAAAACTCCTATTAGATTAAGGCATATTCAGAACTTATTCAAAGCATAACAGAAATGTTAATGCATTCTTTTACAGATCCAGTCTTTTTGGTTTTACTACTTATCTACCAGACCTGGTTCGAACAACATTTGGTGCTTGATGTGCTTGTGGCTCAGAAAGTATCTCTGCAGGAGTGTTTCTTTCATTAGACTGGGTCAGTTGTGATTCAGTATGAGTCTCTGATATCGGCAAAGGCACAAGATGACTGCGATTCCTTCTGATAGTTCCCTGCGGTCCACTGATGACATAGGACCGTGAGTTGGGTGGACAGATGTCACTGTGCCCCTTGCTTTTGCATTTGCAATCCAAACAGGGTTTCCTGGTATCAGTTTATTCAGATCTCTTCTTCTGTGTCTTTTGTTGAAACCTTTGGTTTGTCTCATCCTTCTCTCCCTCTCCACATGACGAAGTTGTCGAAGATTTGGCACACAAGGCTGTACGGCCTCTGGTAGCATCGGCAGGGTGGTACGAAGTCGACGACCCATGAGTAGCTGTGCAGGGCTGTAGCCATTTGCCAGCGCTGTGGTCCTATAGGCTAATAGAGCTCTGTACGGATCACTAGCTTTCTTGAGGAGATTTTGAACTGTTTGGACAGCTCTCTCCGCCTCTCCGTTGCTTTGGGGGTACCTGGGACTATTCACTTGCAAAGTCTTTCATTTCCTGACATGCAAACTGCGGGCCGCTGTCCGTGATCAGTATCTCTGGTATTCCATGATGTGCAAATATTGATTTCAAATGCACAATGACATTGGCAGAGTGAGTTGGGCTGAGCTGAGCAATCTCTATATACCTAGAGAAGTAGTCCACTAGTAACAGGTAGTTTTTATCTTTCAGAGCGAACAAGTCAGCACCTAACTTCTGCCATGGTCTTTCAGGTAAATCTGTGGGCATTAAAGGGTCTTTTGCATTGACTCTTTCCTGTATGCACTGTCTGCATTTGAGGACAAGTTCACTGATCTGGCTGCTTAAACCTGGCCACCACACTGCCTGACGGGCACGCTCTCTGCTCTTAACCACCCCCTGGTGACCCTCGTGTATTTTGTCCAAAACTGAGTTTCTCATGTTAGCAGGAATAACTAACCTTGTGCCCCTAAGTAGAAGTCCGTTGTGCACACTCAGAACTGCTCTCTCAGGCCAGTAGTGCTTCACCGCTCCTTGTAGCTGGTTACGATCCGGCCAGCCTTCTGCACAGTACCTTATGACTTGAGAACAGACACTGTCAGACATCAGCTGCTCTTGAAGATCTGCCAGGTATTTACTGCTTGTAGGAAGACCCTCTAGCACAGATTCAAGGTAAATATTAGTGTCCTCCATAAGATCTGTATCAGCGCCAGTAACACTGTTTGTAAGCGGTAAGCGTGAGAGTGTGTCAGCTGTGGTGAGACTTTTGCCGGGGATGTGCTTTATTGTGTATGAGTACCTCATTAAGCACATACGGAATCTCTGTATCTGCGTCGGAAGCGCATCCAAAGCTTGTCCTCCCAGAAGACTCACTAGTGGCTTGTGGTCAGTTTCGAGTTCAAAGTGAAGGCCTAGGATAAACATTAAACCTCTCACAGGCCCACGTAAGAGCCAGCGCTTCTTTTTCCACCTGAGCGTAGCGCTGCTCTGTAGGTGTTAATGATCGGGAAGAATAAGCAACTGGTGACCACACATCTCCCTCTTTCTGCAGCATGACTGCCCCCAGGCCAAATGAAGAGGCATCCGCGGAGATTTTCTGTGACTTATTCGGGTTGTAGAGCTGTAACACAGGAGGAGAAGACAGTTCTTGTTTAAGGTTGTGAAACGCCTTTTGCTGGTCGTGCCCCCAGTACCACATATTCTTGGTTGAAAGTAAGTCTATCAGTGGTTTATCCTTTTCGGAAAGATTTGGAATAAACTTCCCCAGTTGGTTCACCATACCGAGAAAGCTCCTGAGCTCACTCACATTGCTTGGCTCCTTCATGTCCTGAACAGCTTGGGTTTTGTCTGGATCAGGACTCATTCCATCTGCTGAGACGATGAATCCAAGGAATTTGACTTTTCGTTTGGTAAACTCACATTTCGACATGTTCAATGTAACGCCGGCTTTCTCTCCCCGCTGCAGGACAGCATGCAGTCTTGTGTCATGCTCGTCTACGGTCGATCCCCAGACC
>NW_027509197.1:40745000-40752500 GCF_051911475.1 Siphateles boraxobius
AACATTATAAATGTCTTTTTTTGTCACTTTTGATCAATTTAATGCATCCTTCTTGCCGCATAAATCTATTAATTTCTTTATTTCTATATATAATTTCTATATATAGAGCATCTGTAAAGCTGCTTTGAAACGATGTGTATTGTGAAAAGCGCTATAAAATTAAATGTGAATTGAATTGCATCTATTATTTGTGTAAACTATAGGGCCGCACAAAATCTATAGAGATTATCGAAATATCGCAAATGTATATATCCCAATATGCATATCGCAACAGCTTGCAATAACTGGGTCATGAACAAAAGACAGAGAAAATCACTCGCTGCTGAAACACTTGCATCCGTATATATTTAATTCATACAGTCTAAACTAAGCAGTGCATTATTGTTTACATGTGATTATTGAGTTTCTGTTGTAGGATAACCTGAACCTTAAAACCTGTGGTTTACACTGATGTTAAAATAACACTTCTTATAGAGTAAAATACTGACGTTCACTTTCAGAAGCTGGATGTTTTCTTGTCACAAATAGAATGTGAAACACCTATATCATTTTAAATATATTTTATTTTATTTTACACACTCAAGCATTATCGTATCGCATATCGAATATCGCATTATTAAACGAGTTATCGCATTTTCTTCAATATTATGCAGGCTCGTGTAAACAGTGCGCGGATACTCCAGTGTTTACGGTAGTCGCAGGAATGTGTCACACTAATGTACGCCTGTCTTGTTATTTACTTTCCGAAAGTGAGTGACTGTGCAGGAGGAAAAGAGCATTAACCAGTGTGACCTTACAGGCGCAAAACACACGACCATAACAACAGCAGAAGAGTTATTACACATCATCATATTTAGCGCTGAGATATCAGCCAAACATCAACTCAAACACATTCTGATTATAACGAACATAGAGGTATGTTTTATTCTCTGTGTTGTTTCGTGAGATCGTGTATCAACACTAGGACATTTTTGTGTAAAAATAAAAAATAAAAATGTAAAATATGCGCTAACCGGACATGACATGAAAAAGCGACATATTTCCCACGTAAATCTGGGCTTTATGACAGGACATTTATTCGGTCACATGGTTTTATGTCACACTGGTTAGCTCCGCCCACTGTGAAAACATGACTGTATATTAAATATTAAATATGCTCGGACTGGTTGTGAAAGTGTGGCATGCATCGCCTGATTAGAATACAGTGTTTAAAATGTTCACACAAAACCTCTGCAATGTTCTGGGAAGTTTGTTTATGTTATTATTTATGCTCTTGTATGTCATTTAAAGTATTGACATATGAGAGGCATAAAATGACGATAACGGTGTAATTTCACCGTGGATGTGTTTTGATGTTGTGCTGTTGAATAAGCAGGTTTAAGGTCAACTGCCTATTTTTCCATTGTGGGTCACAAAGTGCAAACCTCCCCCTCCCCCCTTTTCTGTGTCTCAATAGCTAGTGAGCTCCCTACCTAGACAGCACTCAGGAATCCAACCGAATATTGATTTACTTCAAAAGTATCTATTGCAAAATCAATTCATGACTGATTGACTGTATAAAATAAGTCAAAAACGAGAACAAATAAAATGTTAATTTGTATAAATTGCCAATTGCAATGTATTTCTTTTGTATTTTTCAATTGGTTTCAATTTCAATTGGTGATATATGTACATGCCTTACTTTTTAAAATTTAAAATTAATTATTTTACATTTTTATTAAGTTTTGTATAAAAAGCCTGTAAAATTAAATTTAAAATATATAATTTTGCATTTTAATTCGAATTTTTATACAAACACATTACTGTTGAAAATTTAAATGTATAATTTAGCATTTTAATTAAATTTGTATACATTTTTTCTTTTTTTCCATAATATATATATATATATATATATATAATTTAACATTTTCAATTTAATTTTCTATAAAAATGCTTTAGGCTACTGTTTAAAATTAAAACATAATTTTTCATTTTTTTCATTCAATGTATATAAATATTATATACTACAAAAATAGTAAGAGTAGTATGCTAGTGTAGTATTGAGTCGCTGTCTAGTTAGGGCGCAGTGTGTGTATGTGTACACAGCCCGCCTCGCGCTCTCTCTCTGCTGTAGTGTGTGTGTGCGTTACTGTCTCTCTTCCGACGCTCATTCTGTGAGAAACACACAGGAAACTTGTCTAAAAAAACACACACTATCGACGTTTAAACGTGAACTTTGGCACACGAACCATCGATTATCGTCTCACGTCGATGTTTTAACGGAATACAACGATCGCAAACCGCTGAGGGGGAATCTGACTGGAGAAAATGGGTGTAAAGTCGCAGTTTGCACACTGAAGTTGGAGGATTTTCCTAGTGGAAGTGAAAGAGAAGCGGAACTTGAATCTTGGCGGTAAGAATATTAGCGTTTGAACTTTTACTGTGTGGATTGGAAATCTCTGTGAGGAAACTCAAAGATCTGCTAGACACGCACCACGTTTGAACTTTACTCACATTTGAAGCGTCTAAAGTCTTATTTCCGCAATGTTTTGTGTTTGTCGACCACCTCAGTAAGTGATATACACTTAATAGAGCTAATTTTCGTGTTGTTTTTGTCCTAAAACACGCTGAGGGAAGCGGCACATGCTTCAGGATGAGCGGGTGGGGGAGGGTGCGATCTACACTAGTTACTAATATATAGTTAGTTGTACTTCAAATATTAAGTTACTGCAGCTTATACGCTCAAAACATAATGACCACGTGACACATTTTTGAGTCTTGTTCTCAGTATGCAAAGTAAATTAAAGCCAGACAAATTAAATAATATTTTTATGGAACAGTTTATTGACCCTTTATATGATTTCTAATGTGTACAGGAGGGTTTCTAGGATTAAACTGTATTGTTAACTCTACAGTATACATGAATTAAAGTTGTTAGTTTATCGGTGTTCAGCTGGAAGCCACCATCACTTGTTGATATCATTGATTTAGATGCTTGAGTCACATGACAGCATCTGATTTTGTTGGCTTACTGTACTACAGTACAGCTCATTTCTAAATATTTGTACAGAAGGTAAAAGTTTAGATTGAGTTTTTAACACCAGATATTAGATCAGCCTGTCTGTTACCGACGGTTTCCTTAGAAATGAGTGATAATTCTCGTGTAATAAGATACCAAAAATATTTATATGATTTCCCTCTCTCTAATTGTCACTGTTAAGATTCGCTCGTTATTGTTTTTCCCAAACCTTTTACATAATTCCCGAAGGCCCACATGAAATGAGACTTTTCTTTGCTGATTTTTGAGAAAAATATCTCTTACCGATAATTAAATTACCCTGAAATATATTAATCTTTAAAGGATTGTGATCTTGATTCAAACACCCACGTAATTTTATTCCTAAATGACAGAGATTTGTCAATATCAGCGAACATTCAGATGTGTGTTCTGAACCAGAGAGAGCTGTTGTCATTTATAGATATGAAACCACTTTAAGACATTATTTCTTTCTTACAATAATTCAGATTATCACAGAAGCACTGGATAAAAGTTTATTCGATGATGTCTACGGTACCGATCACCTTTTGAAAGTAGCTTGATGCTTCAATAAAGATTGAATTAATTACATTGTTACACCAGTAGGTGGATACAAAAGGCTGTTAAAAATGTGTGAATCATTGAATCATTCATTCAAAATATTCATTCAAAAACGCTGATTCATATGAAACAAGAGAGGTCTTTATGAGTGAGTCATTGAATCATTCACTCAACCTGATTTAAAGAGACTACAGCAACTAATATTTTGTCAGAACCTCTAGTGATTATTTTGTTTCGTCTATTCAGATTCATGATCTCTAAAATCGCGATTTACAATTTCTCCAGTCGTGCAGCTCTATGAAATATTGAACATACAAATTACACTATACAAAAACTGGTGTATTAGGCTACATGATTTTACTCATACTGTACCCTAGTGTTTAATTAGATGTATAGTGCGAGTAGGGTTGGGTATCATTTGAAATTGAACGATTCCGATTTCGATTCCTTGTTTCGATTCCGGTTCCTAACGATTCTCGATTCCGATTCTTTTAAGAGGCAGGGTCAAAAAAGTTTAGGATATTTTAAATTAGCTAGCTAACCAACGATCTTTCTGAAGGAAATAGTCTAACCTTCTCCATCAATTTTAATTCTATGAACTTTTTACTTTTTATGAACTTTACTATGAATTTCTCACAGGGTTGTTTTCAACTACAATATACATATCAAATCTATGAACTTGAATATAAATATTATAAATTATGAATATATTTTCACAGGGGTACACTTTCCTCAAGAGAGCTTTATTTTTGAAAACCTCATGAAAACACATTTACACATGAGTGTATGATGCTGCAGGTATTTAAACATGTTACCGTGCTCCCACTGATGGGCTAACCTAGTGTAGAATAGCAAATAAACAATAAGAAACAATTTGTAAAACCTTCGTCCTCTGGCGAGGAGAGAGCAACCAGCGAAATAACCTTTGCTCCGAACGGCGTCGAGAGCACTTTTGAAACATATCCATGCCTTGGTTTGATGCAAGCGGCAACCTCCCCGTCTCTCTCTTGAAACCAACACGGAAGTGAATTAAACTGCAATTCATCGACTGACCGCTTGAGGCAGGCTGCAAAAGTGAGTCAAATCTGTATCTCCCCCATGTTAAAATCCCCAACTTTACAGCAGAAAAAAATATGTTTACAGCCTGGAGCAAAAAGTGGTTTTGGTCTATATAGCTAATTTTGCCCTTCATGACAACTGTGAGGGGGGTGAATTTTTTTACACCTCATCCGTTTAAATTATATTAAGCCTTAAAGTTCTGCATAATTAAGGGCGTGGCCACTTGCGTGACTGGTGGATTGAGGCTGCTATAACTGCTAGCCGACGTTTGTCTCTGTTAACGTCACCCTCAGCTACTGTACTTGCCATCTCTGCAGTGTTTGTGCTTTTTTCGGGATTATTTCATACAATTTAACACACGCATTATACCTTTGCCCACGCCGTTGGATTCCGTCGGTGTCGAGTATGGAGAGAACAACCAGCGCTGTATTTCCAGTTGTTTTCCTCGCATGCACTAATGGATGTCTGACAATTTCGTTGCTTTTTGGAGTATACTGTACAGGCTACACTCGTTATGCGGTACCGTTGCTCTCAAACTTTTAAGTGTTAAATAAAAAGTACCGTGAGAAAATCCTGCAGGTGTCAGTGCTTTCTCTCCGTCCATGCAATAGATACACACCCTTGAATGAGCGCGGATTTCTAGTGCATTTACTTGAACTTCTGAGGTAATATTTTTGGTTTAACCCATTTGAGAAATTGAGAAGCGGCCAAAATCAGATTTTAAAATCAACTGAACTGAATAAAGCTCTTGATGAACTTGACGTGCGATGCCGCACTGACTGACATGTATGCGCATGAATCACTGTCACACGCACAAGCTCAGAGCAATATTGTAAGTTACTGCATGATAATACATTTTTAACTAGCAGAATAATAATGCATCCCGATACACATAGTCTCACTTTTAGTTACGTCTTTTAATTATTATAGTATTTTGAAGGGCAAAAACATGAACTTTAACTATTGGCTTTACTTCTACATTCAGCTGTCACTTTAGCACGAGGCCAGTAGCATAGCATTAGTACCTCAGCTCCACCCACGCTCCGCCTCTTTGCCCATTTTCTTTTATCCGGGAGTGACGAGAGCTGACGCGATGCCAAGATGGCGACGGTTGGCCCCGCCTACTTTAGGCTTCAAAAGCACTCTTCAGAAACCTACGGGTGACGTCACGGACACTACGTCCATATTTTTTTACAGTCTATGGTTTGATGCTGCGTTCACACCAGACACGAATAGAGCGTCTGCCGCGAGTGATTTCAATGCAAAGACGCGTTACGCGCGTAAAAAATTCCTGCGGCGGGAATGGGGACAGGCCCGCTTTTCAGTTTATAAGTCATAAAAAAAGAATTTGTTTGGTTCCGGTTTCCGACCGACTCTGTCAATTTATGTGCGACCCAAATGTTTTTATGAGCTTGGGGAAGAAATAATACAAATTAAATAAATACACAAATAAAAAATTTGAGGCGAACTATAATTTATGTTTTTATACAGCACCGTATTTGTATAGCCTGTTGTCCTCCAGCAATGCGAACAAACGAGGCAGCCACGGGCGTTCTCTCCCTCGCACATATTAATCTAAATAAATCGACACGATGGCAAGGTCGGAAGACTAAAGTTTCATGTGGAGCATTCGGAGATTTATTTTTTCCTGAATTAGCGCTGGTGGGAATTGTGCTAAAATACTTTGCCTTATCTTCTCTGAAAAGCATTCAGCTGACATATAAACCACACTTTAAATAAACGAAAAAACTATCCAGTGATGAAATGTTTTCTGTGATGACACAAATCTTGTGAGATGTCCTAACCGCCGGGATAATCACACAACGCGCACACGTCCGATAAAGACACGTCCAATTCGCGAACTAATCACTCATTTGAACCGATTCGTTTTAATGAATGGTTAAAAACAACTGATCTTTCCAACAATGAACTCATGAGACGTCTGAATCGGTGTATAACTAATCGGTAACCCTTTACAATAAAGCAACCCCGTTTGCCCCCGCGAACACATTTAAAATCAGCGTGTGTGTGTAACATGCTGGGAAACACAAGGAGGTAGAGTACATGTACAGGTAGGCTATGTTATGAAAAAATAGAGTAGCCTATCCATCGCTACTGTAAATTAAAATTAGCCTATCCCTTGCTGCCACGGGAGAAAAAAAAAATTCCCTACCGACCCATGACCTCAACTGACAACCAACCGGAACCAAACTTTTTAATTTTTTTAATGCCTAATGTCCATGTTTATATAGACGCGAAAACTCATTTTTTACGTGCGTCAATTTCGCTCTTGACGCGCAAATGGATTCAAAGTGTTCAAGCGTATAAGTAGACGCGGTAGGCGCGCGGTATGCGCGAATTTGACGCGCTATTAGCAGCATTAGGACGACTCTCGAGTTGCTTCGCTCGGTTATGCCAACACTTCCAGTGGACGCTTCTTTGTTGGTGTTCAGCGGTTTCTTCTTCCGGTCGGCGGACTGTGAATCGAAACTAGGAATCGAAATTTAACCTTTTGAACGATACCGGGAAAATCGCAAAGCTAGTCACGGTTCCAATCGAGACTCGATACTCGATACCCAAGCCTAAGTACGAGCGCTATAGATGTTTTGATGAACAATTCCACTATTGATGGCCGATATAAAGACATCACACTATTTCATTTAAAGATAGTAACATATTCTTCAGAAATTTTAATTTAATGTAAGATACATTTTAAAAATGTATTTCTTCTCAGATATTTCACTGGTTTGAAATTGCACTTTAGTGTAAAATTCATTGACCACAAAGTGGGAACTATTTTTATTTCATGCAAATTGCAAAATATAACTTCGTGTGGAATTCTTGGGAGAAAATGTATCTTAGTA
>NW_027509197.1:40757500-40875000 GCF_051911475.1 Siphateles boraxobius
TTGCATCGTGAGATGAGTGAATCGTTACATCCCTATTAATCATTTATTAATTTAGGGCATAACATATCGCCGGCGTCGAGTCGTCTCTTCAGAGGCGTTTAGTCGTCTTATCGCAGGTGTTGGGTCATCTCATCGCAGGTGTTGGGTCATCTGAAGTCTCCGAGAGAGGCTGGATACAAACTGGAGCTGACGAACATTATTTACCTCGGGACTAGCGTCCCGAGATAACCGCAGAAGAGCAGATGGGAGATAATTAGCATAGCTGCTGTTCATAATATTAATGCATTCGATCTGATTCAGCAGTGGTATAAAAGGTAAGCATTATGTGAATGCTTGGCTAAAGAGATGCGTCTTTAATCTAGTTTTAAACTGGGACAGCGAGTCTGAGCCTCGAACAATATCAGGAAGGCTGTTCCAGAGTTTAGGAGCTAAATGTGAGAACGCCCTTCCTCCTTTAGTGGACTTAGATATCCTAGGAATGACCAGAAGCCTCGAATTTAGTGATCTTAAAGAGCGCGATGGATTGTATAGCGATAGAAGGTCTGTTAAATACACAGGAGCTAAACCATTTAGGGCTTTATAGGTCAGTAGGAATACTTTGTAATTGATACGTAACTTAATAGGTAACCAGTGTAGAGATGATAAAATTGGTGTTATATGATCATATTTTCTTGATCTAGTAAGAACTCTAACAGCTGTGTTTTGCACTAACTGTAGCTTGTTTATTGAGGATGCAGGACAGCCAGCTAATATAGCATTACAGTAATCTAGTCTCGAGGTCATGAATGCATGAACTAACTTTTCTGCATCAGAAACAGATAGCATGTTACGTAGCTTTGTAATGTTGTTGTTGACACTCTGTCAATTTAGATGAGTTGGTGTTTTCATCTGGTCGTGATGAAATATATAATTGAGTGTCATCAGCATAACAGTGGAAATTAATTCCATGTTTTCTTAAAATATTACCAAGTGGCAGCATATATATTGAGAATAGCAGAGCGCCCAACACCGATCCTTGCGGCACTCCATAGTCTTCTGACGTTATCTTCGATTTTTCCCCACTTTTAAACAGATAAAATGATAACGTTCTGATAAGTACGGTCTAAACCAGCTTAATGCCTGTCCCTTTTATTATAACAAATAAAGGTTTGAAATATCTCACTTTGCATGTAATGAGTCTATATAATATATTAGTTTCACCTTCTAAGTTGAATTACTGAACGATATTCTAATTTTTCGAGTTTCACCTGTATAAGAGTAGAACAGTGGCTAATGTTTATTTACCACATCAATTTAGTTCGACGTTAACCGTCTGTTCTGCACATTTCACAAGTGACCGCTTCGTCAATCAAACACAGTCAAGGAACTGTAAAAAAATATATTTTCATTATTTGTTATCACAACTTTTTATCTTTTGTCAATTCAACTTAGATAATTAATATGGCTCAGATAACATAATGTTTTGAGTTTCTATTTATTAAACCAATCTACTTTATTGTATGAACCCATTTTTTTAATTGCAATGAACTCAAAATTTTAAGGCAACCCAGTTAACTTACTTATTTAAGTTAAGCCAACACTATATATTTTTTTACAGTGTGGTTAGCACAAGCTTTGATAGAATATCTGTTGCAAACAAGATAAAATACGTTGTTTGTTTTCCAAAGTTACAGACACCGCTCCTGTTGGTGTCTGTTGTTTTTATTGAGTTAAAGACGGTGAGATGAAGTTCTCTGTGTCTCTTGTTTTGCTAACAGAAACTAACATTTAATTAGACAGGCCTAATAAAATTGTATTTTATTTTGAGCTGTAAAAATATGTTGAGATGGTTTTTGACACTTATACCAACATCAAAACTTAAAATAAAACTCCAGAAAGCTGTATAATATGGGACCTTTAAACGGCATGACAGCATGGATCTGTGTATTGTACTGTATTTTGCTGATGCGTACGGTCTGAACCCAGTGTCCTCGTGTGTGTTGTCTGCAGGTTTCTCTCACTCGGCGTTCACGTTTGGCATCGAGTCTCACATCAGTCAGTCGAACATCAACGGTGCGCTGGTTCCCCCGGCGGCCCTGATCTCAGTCCTGCAGAAAGGCCTTCAGTACGTGGAGGCCGAGATCAGCATCAACGAGGTGAAACTTCATACATATATATATATATATTAGTGGTGGGCCGTTATCGGCGTTAACGTGCTGCGTTAACGTGAGACTCTTATCGGGCGATAAAAAAAATATCGCCGTTAATCTATTCTCAAAGTTGGGTTGGGATCATAAAATGAATTTTTCGAATATCGTTATATTTTCGCGCAATTCCATGTGTATAGCCTATATTTGACATAATTGACGCCGCGCCTACTGTCACAGATCGCGCAGCAGGGTATTTTCCTGTCAGGGACATAAGGTGTATACTTTTACTACATGTTACGTTGGGCGACGTTCCTCTCGTTACTTTATTTTAATGCAATACGTTGTTAAATGAGTTTATTCCAAGCGCGCTGTGTCCTTTGTATGGGCATGAGCGATGCTCAATTTACAAATGATTCTGTTCAAAGACTTCATCAAATAAGTTGTCAGATGATCTGTCTAAATCGGTTCGCGAATCAGTTGATCTGTTCAGTTCCTCGCGCACTGAATCGTCTGAATCGCTTTCAATCACACTCGGAGTCGAAACAGGAAGATTTAAGAGCATCAAGAGCGTTGGATGAAGTGGCCGTGGATCTACAGTCTAGTCTAGTGAAAGCAAATCTGCAAATGCATCATATTTTTGCCAGCGATGAAGATCTTTATTAGTTGAACATCTTCGTATGCTGTCTGTGAATGAATGATTCCACAGGACGATACATTCGATTTCATTTCATTCAGGTAATACATTTTACAACCAAACAGATTATCACGCCACAATAGCACTACTAAAAAGTATGACATTATCCGGTTTTTGGACATACATTAATTTATAGGCTACAAAAAGAAATCGCTTCAGAGCGTCGGCGCACTGGTTAACAGGTTAAATAAGCTACCATTGTCCACAGTTTATGAAATGAACACCCGCCATCCCGCGGTAATGTGTGCGTATTGCGCGTGTATTGCGCAGTGGCATAATCACACGAATAGTTTACATTGATTGAAACTAATTTGTTTAAAAATGAGGCTATTGCAGTAACAAGGCAGGTTCACATAAAATCATTATGACATATGATGACATTATTTTTTCATCTAACGAGCATTGGCGATGCAAAAACGGATTGTCGTGCGTATTGTTTTTTTTCTTCTTCCAATTAGCCTACTATGCTAAAAAAAGGACGAAAACATGTTACTTGTTCAATTAATAAACAGTTTGTTTGATGACAAATCGCTAAAGATGAAATTGGCCTCCCTTTCTGTCATTGCGTTTTTATTATTATTATTATTTTTTTTTTTACGATATTCGACTTTTGCTCCTCGATTGTCGAATGGCATTTTTGGCAGAAATGCACAGCCCTACGCGATGCGAACTATTCACAAAGACTTACTTTTAGTCATTATTTGGGTAGCACACATATTCTGAATGCCTTCGGGAGAATTCAAATGAGCCATTTTAAACTAGATTAATTTCAATATTAATCTAGATTAATCTAGATTAAAAAAATTAATCTATGCCCACCTCTAATATATATATATATATATATATAAACATCAATCAAATAGTGTTTCCTCTAGGATTTTTTCCAGCTGTGGTGGCAGGCCCATTTCCCCAGAAAGGGGGCGTCGCCCATGAGTGATATTCCCGTAGGCCACGCCCCCTTTCCCCAGGTGTTTAAACCTCTCCGAAGCATTATAATATGAAAGGCTCCAATAAGAGCGGCAAAACGATTATGCGCATCCCGTGTGCAGAATAATGCACTTGAAGCAATGCGAAGTCACAACGCTTCACATTGAAAAGCTCAAAGCACAAAGCGAAAACATTATATCTATCTATGCTCAGTGTATTATATCTATGCAACAGTTTATTAAGACTTTTCTACAGTGCGCATGAAGAACAATTCATAGTGCTGTAATCTAACACACCCGGGAGAAAGGAATATGAGTTAAAATGTGCAATAAACTCCAGCAAGATAAAGTCATTTTATGCAAACCATAGACCTTTATCTACAAATAAAGTAATGGGAACATTGAATATTGATCTTGAAGATGGTGTCATCTGTCGTAACCGAACGCGACGCGCTGTTGGAATGGAGAATGACTGACGAGAGATGAGATAAAATTAACTTTAACTTAACGACTTAAATATTTTATTATTTTGACCTCACATTATGCTATCGAATGACTTAAAGGGTTATTAGTTCACCCAAAAATGAAAATGATGTCATTAATGACTCACCCTCATGTGCTCCAAGCCCGTAAGACCTCCGTTCATCTTCAGAACACAGTTTAAGATATTTTAGATTTAGTCCGAGGGTTTTCTGTCCCTCCATTGAAAATGTATGTACGGTATACTGTCCTTGTCCAGAAAGGCAATAAAGACATCATCAAAGTAGTCCATGTGACATCAGTGGGTTAGTTAGAATGTTTTGAAGCATCAGAAATACATTTTGGTCCAAAAATAACCAAAACTACGACTTTATTCAGCATTGTATTGTCTTCCGGTTCTGTTGTGGATCCGCATTCAGTGCCGCTGCTGACGTAAGACGCTGCTGACGTGTGTCTGGTGCGCCCGAGCTTCGTTTACAGTCTGAGGGAGACGCACGCTGTAAACAAAACAATCTTCACAAACATGTCTAAGGATTTCCACACAGAGGAAGACTTACATTTTTTTGCCCAGCCATATTTATTTGAACCCGAATACACGGACGCACCAGATACACGTCAGCAGCGTCTTACGTCATCAGCGTCACAGCGGACTCGTGAACGCGGATTGACAACAGAACCGGAAGACAATTCAATGCTGAATAAAGTCATAGTTTTGGTTATTTTTGGACCAAAATGTATTTCTGATGCTTCAAAACATTCTAACTAACCCACTGATGTCACATGGACTACTTTGATGATGTCTTTATTGCCTTTCTGGACAAGGACAGTATACCGTACATACATTTTCAATGGAGGGACAGAAAGCTCTCGGACTAAATCTAAAATATCTTAAACTGTGTTCTGAAGATGAACGGGGGTCTTACGGGCTTGGAGCGACATGAGGGTGAGTCATTAATGACATCATTTTCATTTTTGGGTGAACTAACCCTTTAAGAAGTCTTGGAATATAGTTCAAAAAGTTTATGGTGCTTTACAATGCTTTTTATACCTTTAGTGGGGCTTGACAATAACACAATAGTATGCACAACAGCCCACCTCGCAGAATGAATGTAGAGGAAACACTGATATATATATATATATATACTATTGCTTCAATACAAACGAACAAGCGCGCCGTTATTTGTTGCGTAGTGATGTGTGTGTTCAAGTAAGCCAGATATGAGCAGATTCTGCGCAATACGCTGTATTTAATATACCATGATGACTCACAAGTATTTGCGCTAAATCTGCGCAGAACTTCCCCAGCAAAGTGAGTAAATATAATAACACACCAAATTGGCTCGTGATTTGACAGCGTTACCCGCCCAAGATCGTTTTTACCCGCATTTGGTGCGCGTTAATTTCGAAACCCTGATGGTGTTTGATTGTAATGTGTATGAATCTCTCAGGATGGCACCGTGTTTGACGGGCGGCCGATCGAGTGTCTGTCGCTCATCGACGCCGTGATGCCAGACGTGGTTCACACCAGAAAACAGGCCATCAGAGACAAACAACAACAACAACAACAACAACAACAACAAGCCATCGACTCCACCAACTCTACAGCCCTTCAGTCCCACGCCATGAAGAACGGAGAAACTCTCAACGGCGAGGAGAACGGCACACACACGATTAGTAAGTCATTTAATTTAATATTCTACTGCATAAACACTATTATATGAGAACTGAGCTCGACGATGACATCACGGTTGTTTCCAATATACAGGTGAGACTCGAAAAAAATTAGAATATCGTGCAAAAGTTCATTTATTTCATTAATTCAACTTAGAAGGTGAAACTAATACATTATATAGACTCATTTCATGCAAAGTGAGATATTTCAAGCCTTTATTTGTTATAATTGTGATGATTATGGATTATGGCTTAAATCCCCAAATTCAATATCTCAGAAAATTTGAATATTACATGAAGTCAATAAAAAAAAAAAGAATTTAAATACAGAAAAGTCGGCCCTCTGAAAAGTATAATCATGCATATGTATATATGTATATATACTAAATATATTAGTTTCACCTTTTCATTTGAATTACTGGAATACATGAACTTTTGCACGATATTCGAATTTTCACCTGTATAAATTAACTAAATGAATATCTTTTTTTTTTTTTACAACAAAAATTAACCATCCCTGAACTTACTGAAGCTGGGCTGTGATGCTATTTTCTTCAGGAAACAAACTTGAAAATGATTATTTTCCTGTTATCTCTGTAAAGATGCTTTATTTTTTTTTGTAAAAAGCGCTATATAAAGAAATGTGACTTGACATGTGTAAATTCATAAGTCGACAGCATTGCTGAGTATTTTCTCCTTAAAACTGCAGTGAACCAAAGACAGTCTCAAAAACACGCTTTGAAATCGCTGGTGTTTCTGACGTCACAAACTACCTTGTAATTATTAATGTAATAAAAGATTCTATTTCAAATAAATGCTGTTCTTTAGAACTTTCTATTCATCAAAGAATCCTCAAAAAGAACTGTTTTCAACACTGATAATAATCATAAATGTGTCTTGAGCATCAAATCATCATATTATAGTGATTTCTGAAGGATCATGTGACACTGAAGACTGGAGTAATGATGCTGAAAATTCAGCTTTGATCACAGGAATAAATTACATTTTAAAATATATTAAAATAGAAAACTGTTATTGTAAATTTTCATAATATTTAAGAATATTACGGTTGTATTTTTAATCAAATAAATTCAGCCTTGATGAGCAGAAGAGACTTTTAAGAACATTAAAAATCGTACTGATCCAAAACTTTTAAACGGCAGTGTATATGCATTTAAAATTTTAAAATATTAATACCACTTTATTTTACAGTGTCCTTCTTACATGTACTTGCTGTAGTAATAACAGTAAATTATGCATAATGACATGCAACAAACCCTAAACCCTACCCTAACCATGTAGGAAGTACATGTAGTTAATTAAAATTACTCGGTACTTAAATATATAATTACACTGGGTTACACTTTATTTTAAGGTGTCATTGTTACAATCGCATTCTCAGTTCAGTTCTGAAAGTGTGTGTGTGTGTGTGTGTGTGTTGTTCAGATCACCATGTGGAGTCCATGGATGTGGAAGACGAGGCCCAGATTCCCGCCAGTAAAGCCACGGTTCTGCGGGGTCACGAGTCCGAGGTCTTCATCTGTGCCTGGAACCCCGTCACTGACCTCTTGGCCTCCGGGTGAGCTGACCTCTGACCTCTAGGGCCGGGTACCGAACTGGGCTTTTATAATGGCACCGACCGAATTACGTCGGTACTACCGAGTACCGGTTCACATTAAATCAATCGGTGCCAAATTTCGGTACCTAAGATCGCATTTAAATACGAATCCTGCATGTTCTGCATGTCTCTGTGTGAATGAGACACACACTCACTCACTCACACTAAGCCCTCAGTACCGAGCCGAGCAGTTCCCACCTGACTTTTATGTTCGAGTGTGTCCGAGAAGGTGCGCGAGAGACCGAGTGTGACTTTCATTTAAACTTATGTAAACTAATATAATTTATTTTACTGGACAATTTAAAGCTCATAACCATTAATATTTTGTTGTTACCTGAAGTACTTCGAGTCCAGTGTTTGCATCATGCAGTAATTTGTCCTGAAAAGTAAATGTGATGTTTGTTACCTTAATAAATTTAAGGTCATTCCTGTTTTATTTCTGTACATTTTAATCATTAACATTAAAAGCACACTCTTTTTATGACTAAAATAACAGTAAAGGTTAAAAAAAACTGAATTCTCCAAAATGAAAACGGAAAAAACGGGAATTTGGGAAAAAATAAAATGGATTTTATAGGGCCCTACTTCTGCTATTACGAAACACAATTTTGCCTGTTTATAGAATTATCTCTTTAAATGTGATAAAAACACTAAATAATAATTTTGACTATGTATTGGTATGTAATTTACGGTGGTGTAAGGTGCTGGAAAGGCTTTAAAATGGACCTTGAAAGTGCTTGAATTTGACCTTCGAAAAGGCGTACGAACCCTATATATAGCTTGAAATGCTTTGGATAATATGTAATATGTAAATGGATAACTCTCACTAAAACGGTTTTTCTGTGTGTTGTGTGATTGGTTTGTGTTTCGGCAGCTCTGGCGACTCGACGGCCCGCATATGGAACCTGAATGAGAACAGCGGCTCGACTCAGCTGGTCCTGCGACACTGCATTCGAGAAGGAGGACAAGACGTTCCCAGCAACAAGGACGTCACCTCGCTCGACTGGAACGTGAGTGTGGGCTCTAATTGCGACAAAATGTATTTCTATTTTCTCGATTACGATTATTAGATGATATTTTGCTGAGTGTGTTTATTGTGTTGATACTTGGCAGGTTTAGGAAAAGTTTTTGATATTCTTCATACTCTATGTGGTCAGTTCACAGAAGTGACAGAAATTATGACGGAAAGAACACAGTGCTACAGCGAACACACAGCGCTACAGCGAACACACAGCGCTACAGCGAACACACATCGCTACAGCGAACACACAGCGCTACAGCGAACACACATCGCTACAGCGAACACACAGCGCTACAGCGAACACACATCGCTACAGCGAACACACAGCGCTACAGCGAACACACAGCGCTACAGCGAACACACGGCGCTACAGCGAACACACGGCGCTACAACGAACACACAGCGCTACAGCGAACACACATCGCTACAGCGAACACACAGCGCTACAGCGAACACACATCGCTACAGCGAACACACAGCGCTACAGCGAACACACATCGCTACAGCGAACACACAGCGCTACAGCGAACACACATCGCTACAGCGAACGCACAGCGCTACAGCGAACACACATCGCTACAGCGAACACACAGCGCTACAGCGAACACACATCGCTACAGCGAACACACAGCGCTACAGCGAACACACAGCGCTACAGAGAACACACAGCGCTACAGCGAACACACGGCGCTACAGTGAACACACGGCGCTACAGCGAACACACGGCGCTACAACGAACACACAGCGCTACAGCGAACACACAGCGCTACAGCGAACACACAGCGCTACAGCGAACACACAGCGCTACAGCGAACACACAGAGCTACAGCGAACACACAGCGCTACAGCGAACACACAGCGCTACAGCGAACACACAGCGCTACAGCGAACACACAGCGCTACAGCGAACACACAGCGCTAGAGCGAACACACAGAGCTACAGCGAACACACAGCGCTACAGCGAACACACAGCGCTACAGCGAACACACAGCGCTACAGCGAACACACAGCGCTACAGCGAACACACAGCGCTTCAGAGAACACACAGCGCTACAGCGAAAACACAGCGCTACAGCGAACACACAGCGCTACAGCGAACACACAGCGCTACAGCGAACACACAGCGCTACAGCGAACACACAGCGCTACAGCGAACACACGGCGCTACAGCGAACACACGGCGCTACAGCGAACACACGGCGCTACAGCGAACACACGGCGCTACAGCGAACACACGGCGCTACAGCGAACACACGGCGCTACAGCGAACACACGGCGCTACAGCGAACACACGGCGCTACAGCGAACACACGGCGCTACAGCGAACACACGGCGCTACAGCGAACACACGGCGCTACAGCGAACACACGGCGCTACAGCGAACACACGGCGCTACAGCGAACACACGGCGCTACAGCGAACACACAGCGAACACACAGCGCTACAGCGAACACACAGCGCTACAGCGAACACACAGCGCTACAGCGAACACACAGCGCTACAGCGAACACACAGCGCTACAGCGAACACACAGCGCTACAGAGAACACACAGCGCTACAGAGAACACACAGCGTTACAGCGAACACACAGCGAACACAGCGCTACAGCGAACACACAGCGCTACAGCGAACACACAGCGCTACAGCGAACACACAGCGCTACAGCGAACACACAGCGCTACAGCGAACACACAGCGAACACACAGCGCTACAGCGAACACAACGCTTCAGCGAACACAGCGCTACAGCGAACACAGCGCTACAGCGAACACACAGCGCTACAGCGAACACACAACGCTACAGCGAACACACAGCGCTACAGCGAACACACAGCGCTACAGCGAACACACAACGCTACAGCGAACACACAGCGCCACAGCGAACACACAGCGCCACAGCGAACACACAGCGCCACAGCGAACACACAGCGCCACAGAGAACACACAGCGCCACAGAGAACACACAGCGCCACAGCGAACACACAGCGCCACAGCGAACACACAGCGCCACAGCGAACACACAGCGCCACAGCGAACACACAGAGCCACAGAGAACACACAGCGCTACAGAGAACACACAGCGAACACACAGCGCTTCAGAGAACACACAGCGAACACACAGCGCTTCAGAGAACACACAGCGCTACAGCGAACACACAGCACCACAGCGAACACACAGCGCTACAGAGAACACACAGCGCCACAGCGAACACACAGCGCCACAGCGAACACACAGAGCTACAGAGAACACACAGCGCTACAGAGAACACACAGCGCCACAGCGAACACACAGAGCTACAGAGAACACACAGCGCCACAGCGAACACACAGAGCCACAGAGAACACATACGCCACAGCGAACACACAGCGCCACAGCGAACACACAGAGCTACAGAGAACACACAGCGCTACAGAGAACACACAGCGAACACACAGCGAACACACAGCGCCACAGAGAACACACAGCGCCACAGCGAACACACAGCGCCACAGCGAACACACAGAGCTACAGAGAACACACAGCGCCACAGCGAACACACAGCGCCACAGCGAACACACAGCGCCACAGCGAACACACAGAGCTACAGAGAACACACAGCGCTACAGCGAACACACAGCGCTACAGCGAACGCACAGCGCTACAGCGAACGCACAGCGCCACAGAGAACGCACAGCGCCACAGCGAACACACAGCGCCACAGCGAACACACAGCGCCACAGCGAACACACAGCGCCACAGCGAACACAAAACGCCATAGCGAACACACAACGCCACAGCGAACACACAACGCCACAGCGAACACAAAACGCCACAGCGAACACAAAACGCCACAGCGAACACACAGCGCCACAGCGAACACAACGCCACAGCGAACACACAACGCCACTGCGAACACAAAACGCTACAGCGAACACACAACGCTACAGCGAACACACAACGCTACAGCGAACACACAGCGCTACAGCGACCACACAGCGCTACAGCGAACACACAGCGCTACAGCGAACACAAAACGCTACAGCGAACACACAACGCTACAGCGAACACACAACGCTACAGCGAACACACAGCGCTACAGCGAACACACAGCGCTACAGCGAACACAAAACGCTACAGCGAACACAAAACGCTACAGCGAACACACAGCGCTACAGCGACCACACAGCGCTACAGCGAACACAAAACGCTACAGCGAACACAAAACGCTACAGCGAACACACAACGCTACAGCGAACACACAACGCTACAGCGAACACACAGCGCTACAGCGACCACACAGCGCTACAGCGAACACACAGCGCTACAGCGAACACACAACGCTACAGCGAACACACAACGCTACAGCGAACACACAGCGCTACAGCGAACACAAAACGCTACAGCGAACACACAACGCTACTGCGAACACACAACGCTACAGCGAACACAAAACGCTACAGCGAACACACAGCGCTACAGCGAACACACAACGCTACAGCGAACACACAGCGCTACAGCGACCACAAAACGCTACAGCGAACACACAACGCTACAGCGAACACACAGCGCTACAGCGAACACAAAACGCTACAGTGAACACACAACGCTACTGCGAACACACAACGCTACAGCGAACACAAAACGCTACAGCGAACACACAGCGCTACAGCGAACACACAACGCTACAGCGAACACACAGCGCTACAGCGAACACACAGCGCTACAGCGAACACACAGCGCTACAGCGACCACAAAACGCTACAGCGAACACACAGCGCTACAGCGAACACACAGCGCTACAGCGAACACACAACGCTACAGCGACCAAACAACGCTACAGCGAACACACAGCGCTACAGCGAACACACAACGCTACAGCGAACACACAGCGCTACAGCGAACACACAGCGCTATAGCAAACACACAGGAAACATAATTTCTTCATTTATCCTTGTAAAGAAACCTCATTGCTGAACTGCTACTGTCTGCTGTCTCAGACGACGACATCACTTCCTGTCGGCCACCGTAACTTCTGTTGGTTGCAATTCGTAACCTCACCACTAGATGCCGCTAAAAATCACACACTGAACCTTTAAAGAAAACTACCGAGATATGATTTTTTTGTCCATATCAACATATGATGGTGAATGTTTCATTACAGTTCATTATTTTCTGTTTCTGTGTCTGTAGAGCGAAGGCACTCTCTTGGCAACTGGATCTTATGACGGATTTGCAAGAATATGGACAAAAGACGGTAAGTGTGCTAACACTGGGAGCTAATGAAGCTCACGAGAGTTTGATGTGATCTGATGTTTTAACAGGTAATCTCAGTAGCACACTCGGCCAACACAAAGGACCCATATTTGCACTGAAGTGGAACAAGAAAGGCAACAGCATTCTGAGCGCTGGAGTCGACAAGGTGAATATCTATACGTCTATACGACTTCACAAAGAAACGCCAGTGTTTACGCTACGTTCACTAGTGATGGGAATTACACCTTTATCTTATTACACCTGTGATTATAGCTCTAGATCTCGTGTTAAACTGCTTTTAAAGGTTCCTAGAAGTGCTGGTTAGAGTATAATAATGATAGAAACACTCCCCTCTTTAAACGTTTTTAAAAATCTCTTATCGACCAATAAGAGAAGACTCGAAAAGTCTTTAATTGTACAAACATCCTCCTTTAGATCGTGCTTCACGTGTCTTTAAATCTGAACTGATGACTGATTATTGTTAGTAATATTTCAACTTGGTTATCCAGACATTATTTATCAGAAAAGTATTAAATATGATCAGTCTTTTGAGGTTTATTTGCTCGTCTCTCAATCATCATTGTATTGCATTGCGTTGTTTTAAAACTACAGAGCTTTGATCATAAAACTAAGCATTTAAATATCGTCTTACTAAGACATGTTATTGGCAGATATTAATATTTATATGCATTTTATGTAAGTAATATCTATAGTAGTTGGAAAAAGTGTGAAGTTTTTATTTAATTTTTTTTATTTATTTAAGGTTAAAATAATAAATAAACCAAAAATAATTTTATATGTTTTAAATTAGATTAAAATAGAATTAAAAAAATTATAATAAAATAAATCTAAAAATTATTTTAATAAATTAATTAAAATGAACAAAAAAATCAATAGAGATGAAAATGAATAAACATTAGATTAAATATATTCAATTAGATTCAAATAATTATAAAAAAATATTCAAATAAATTAGATTAAAAGAAAAAAATTAAATAAATATTAGATATAAAGAAAAAAGTAACTATAATAAAATAAATGTAAACGAAATAATAAAAATATAAGATTATAATAAATAAAACTTATATAATAAATTAGATTAAAATAAATGTAAAAATAATTATAATAAATTGTATTAAAATACAAAAATGTGACCATACATATTAAATTAGATAAAAATAAATTTGAAATAAGTAAAAAATAATAAAATAAATCAAATTATTCCGATAAATTTGATTACAATAAACAAAAAAATTATTTGAATCAAATAAAAATTAGATGAAATATATTACATTTGATTAAAATAAGTGTCAAAATTATTTAAATAAATGTTTGTTTATTTAAAGGAATAAAATAAATGCATATTAGATTATATTAGCCTCTGAATAAAACTGAGCTTCATATTTGCACTATATTAGACTAAAAGTCTGATGGATCAAATTTGATACTCAACATAACGGTGGCCGCGGGTCCTTAAAAAGTCTTAAAATGTCTTAAATTCAGATTCGATGGGTCTTAAATATTTCTGGTTACATTACCGCTAACATTTCTCCAGTCTGACGGACCCGAAGTCCGTCAAATAACCAGTGAAGCATCGAATCGCGAGAATTATTCTGATTTTATTACATAAACAGCGATTGATAATGATAATGTATTTCTGGTAGCGCTGCCTGTCTCTGAGAGATTTTATAGTGAGAAATCAAAACAAATACAGCACACATAAAAACACTCACAGAAGAAACATACTGAGGTAAAAATTTAAAATGTTTTATTACACATGATATAGTTAAGTAACATAACATAACAGGAGCTATTTTGCTGAATATTCTCACGATTGCAAATTTTACATTGATTTTAGTTCAATAAACAAGTAGTTAATATTAATTTACTTCAATTATTTTGGTTAAACATTAAATATTACATATAGGTATGTAATATGTGTATTTCCATCACAGGTTTAGTCTTAAATTTAATTCAAAGTGGCATTAAAAAGGTCCTAAAAAGCCTTAAATGTAACTTGACGCATGTTTACAGGGCTGAGATGGAGAGAATTATTCCCTGGCTTTTCCCTATAATCAGTTGTTCAATTGTTCTCGTTCTGCAGACGACAATCATTTGGGACGCACACACAGGAGAAGCCAAACAGCAGTTCCCCTTTCATTCTGGTGAGTTCACGACCTCTGCCTCGAGGTCAGAGGTCAAAGGTCACAGAGTCTTAATCATGCGTTGTGTGTAGGGTTGGGTATCGTTTGAATTTTAATGATTTCGATTCTGCTTAACGATTCCAATAAGGTAATAAAAAAAAAATCATTCACATTTAGTTTTATTGCAAAACATTTAATTTTTTCTGAATATCATGAGCAAAAATCATCACTTACACAAGAAACGTTTGCCAGTGGTTTAAAAATACCATAGAAAAACAACTAGCTGAACTAATATAAATTTCAAGGATCGATAAAGACAAGTAAACACTCAGTAATTAAAAGGGAACAAATAAAAAAGTAGTAAATGGACACAACCGAACAAATATACGATTGAAATAAACAGATTTTTAAGATTTTCAGGTACAGAAACTAAAATAACTCTGCACTTTCTACATAAAATATACATTACAAATATAGTCACAAAAGTTATTCAGTGAAGAACGAGTCAAATTGTCTTCTGTATTTTGATTAGTGTTGTTATATAGCAGGAATATTAGTGCTGTCGCTTTAAGAGCTGCACGGATCCAGTATACTGATACACACACACACAGTCTCTCGCGCTTCAATGTTTTAAAGTCATATTGAAATGCTCACAAAGGAATCGATAAGAGGAATCAAAATTTTAATTTTATAACAAGTATTCGATTCCCAAACCCTAATAACAGATGATGATGTGAATATTAAAGTTTATTAACGTTACTGTGTTATGAAACGGATCGAGAGGTATTTTACATTGATGTTTTTATTATGCTTGTGGGCCGCTACCACTTCTTTCGTTTTGATGTTTATTTTACGATTAAAGTTACGTTTAACGTTCGCCTCCTTCCTGAACATGAACTTTGTTAGTTACGTTTGATCACTTGACAGAATAGTGTTGCCACAACCGTGTGACTCAAAGTAAATCAGATTCAAACAATAAAACCCGATAAAGGCATTCGATTAATTTCGGGTGGATATGATAAATCATTATTAGCAAAAATATTAACTAAATTCTCTTAAATATGTGCATGTCTAAAATGTAATTTTTTTCCCACCAGGCAGACAGGCACTAATGTGCACTCTCTCTTAAAGGGATAGTTCACCCAGAAATGATGATTCTGTCAGTATTTACTCTCCCTCATGTTGTTCAACCCCGTAAGACCTTCGTTCATCTTCAGAACACGAATTAAGATATTTGTGATTAAATCTGAGAGCTGGATCACTCCTCCATAGGCTTCTAAGGGATTGACACTTGTTCCCCGAAAACTTATTAAAGACATCGTTAAAATAGTCCAAGTGACTACAGTGGCTCAATCTTAAGTTTATCAAGCGACGAGAATACTTTTTGTGCGCAAAAACAAACAAACATAACGACTTTATTTCAACTATTTACTTCCTTCTCTGTGGGCCTCGAGTCAGTTAGCGTAGTGTGATAGCGTAGAGCTACGTCACACGCAGGCTCACTATTGGCCGACGCTGGTCATGTGTGTGATGATGCGTGTGACGTACAACACAGAAGCGCTGCGCTGTTACACTAGTGAACTCACTCGAGGCCCACAGAGAAGGAAATGAAGAGTTGAAATAAAGTTTTTATTTTTGTTTGTTTTTGCGCACAAAAAGTATTCTCGTCGCTTGATAAACTTAAGATTGAGCCACTGTAGTCATTTGGACTATTTTAACGATGTCTTTAATAACTTTTCGGCGAACAAGTGTCAATCCCTCAGAAGCCTATGGAGGAGTGATCCAGCTCTCAGATTTAATCACAAATATCTTAATTCGTGTTCCGAAGATGAACGAAGGTCTTACGGGGTTGAACAACATGAGGGAGAGTAAATACTGACAGAATTATCATTTCTGGGTGAACTATCCCTTTAAGTTTATCAAGCGACGAGAATACTTTTTGTGCGCAAAAACAAACAAAAATAACGACTTTATTTCAACTCTTCATTTCCTTCTCTGTGGGTGTCGAGTGAGTTCACTAGTGTAACAGCGCAGCGCTTCTGTGTTGTACGTCACACACATCACACACATCACAAACATGATCAGCGTCGGCCAATAGTGAGCCTGCGTGTGACGTACAACCAGGGCTCCAGACTAACTTTTCCACTGGTTGCACTGGTGCAACAACTTTCTCAGTTGGTCGCACCAGCATATGATTTGGTCGCACCTTTTTTTCTTTTTTTTTTGCTACATGCCAAGGGATTAATCAATGCATGCTGATGAATAGTGGTTTTAATGGACCAAGGCTAGCAAAGGCTTTCTGGGTTGCAGCAGAAATACCTGTAATATATTAATTATCATTGCCAAATTTCAGGATTTTCGTTGATTTTGGACAGTAATTTTAATCTGTACCTTTAAGCATTTTACATTTGAATTATATACAATCTATCTGTTTACATTTGAATCATATTCTATCTATCTATTATCATCTTTCTATCTTTTAAAAATCATTAAACATTCAAATGTATGCATTACATTTTAAAAGATTAGAGTGTTATAATAAACTGATACAGATTTTTCGTTATCAAAGTTTATAGTTGTAACAAAAAGCAGAAATCTCACACTCCTTACCTTCTGCATTTAATAATAATTTCCTCTTCCTCTGTCGAGCGATCATGAGAGTAATCGCTCGACAGAGGAAAATATAACCGCTGAAAAGACGTAGGAGGAAGGGGCTCTGTGTTTCGTGAGATCATTTTTATATGCCTTAATTCGTGAATTCGTAATTGGCGCGTTTCACCATCAGTGTGCAATGCGCGTGACGTCTACGTTCGTCAATAAATAAACTGCACGTGTCTTGCGGAAGAACATTGTAGAAGGAACTTCTCTCCGTTAATGTCCATGGCGAGTCACGCCGGCACTGGCGACTCCGCAGCCGAGACGACCCCGGGATAAAATAGTCCGAATATAAACACTTATTATAGGCGTACCGTAGTGATTCAGAATAAGTCAAAGACACGGTTTGGAAGATGGATTCATGATGTAGCCTACTCGTTCATTTTGAACATAAGTTACGGACTGCAGCAGCTGATACAACGGCGTTCTGTTGCTCAAGCGTCCACTCGCACAAATGCGATCACATTACATTTTAACTCGCACATTCTCAAAAAATGGTCGCAGTCTGGAACCCTGCGTACAACACAGAAGCGCTCTTGAACACCGGTAACACATCAACACCAACTATCGTAGCAAGCCTACTGTGCGATAAAACGCATCATATAATAATCATGTGTTGTGTCCCGCAGCTCCGGCGCTGGACGTGGACTGGCAGAATAACACGACGTTCGCCTCGTGTAGTACGGATATGTGCATACATGTGTGTCGCCTCGGGAGCGAGCGTCCACTCAAGACCTTCCAGGGACACACGGTGAGCAACACTACAGTTTTACACTTTACTCAACATGAACTGCATTTATTAATCTCAATCATGTTAACTAAACAAGTGTTCATTACTTCCATGAGCTCATTGTTTCTGCCTTAAATTATTACATTGTGTAAATACATTTTTCACTCACTGTGATTTTGTATATGTACATTTCTGACTAACTTCATAACAGATCACTCTAAATTGTAATGTGGACTACCAATCTCACAGTCGAATCTTCGCAGAGGTTATAAGGGTGCTCAATGTCTGATTTCACATAGAACTACCGGTTTTCTGTCAATACGTTAATATAGGAGCCTATTATGATAATGCTGTAAATACAAATGTGCAAAGGAAGAAGACTATGAAAATCCTTAGTCGGGGACACCCCTAAAATACTGTAACAAATGTATTGCTCATGTATGTAAATACATTAATGTTAACTAATGAAGCTTATTGTGAAGTGTTAGGGAGTTGAACTGTCCTGGAGCGTAACACACTAGATGAACACAGTGTTTGTTTGCTTTCAGAATGAAGTGAACGCCATTAAATGGGATCCGTCGGGAATGTTGCTGGCTTCGTGTTCGGATGACATGACGCTAAAGGTGGGAATTACTCTGCGTTTTCTGCTAATATTCCCTCACGTTTTACAACAAATCCTTCCCTCGAGGACAAAATGACCCGCGGCCCTAAAATTATACTTCATTTTTTTTTTTTTTTCAGAAAGCTCATTTTATTTCATTTTGATATTTCTATTTTTTAATGCAATTTTTACAATTTTTGTTATTTTTTATTGTATTTACCTTTAAATTACTAGATTTAATCAATAAATAATCAAATTTAAGCACATTCTTCCAATTTAAATTCAAAATAACACAATTTCATGCATAACCCTTTTAATTCAGCTTTAAATATCTCACACTGGGAGTCTTCGGTGACCTCTTGTGGGAAAAAACAATATAACATGATATTTCACGACTCTTGCCATTGAATGGCCATGAGTATGCATTCAGATACACATGTAGACATTATAAAAAATATTTTTTTTGGTAAAGTTTTAGCATTACTAGTCTGAATTTTGAGCATTTTTAGGTTTTTCTATGTGTACTGAAGCATTCCAATCATTCCTAAGTGGGTCATTGACCGATTTGTTAAATTTCTCCTCGAATCCATTAATTTTTTAGTGTATATTCATGGTTCAAGTGTGAAAAAAGTCTTTCACACCCCTCCTGTGAACACTCAATAAAAAAAAAAAATTAAAAAAAACCTATTCCTGATCAAAATGACCCGAGGGAAGGATTAGGGTTAAATATTTAGTTTTATCTACCAACTCTGATTAGGGAGAATAAACCTTTTTTTTTAATAGTGCATGATGAAATATTAAATATGATCAAATTTAGACCTTGCTGACACGTTTCTCTCGTGGCAGATCTGGAGTATGAAGCAAGATTCATGCGTTCACAACCTTCAAGCGCACAATAAAGAGATCTACACCATCAAATGGAGCCCCGCGAGCAGCGGTCCCAACGCTAGCCTCCTGCTAGCCAGGTAATAGCATTAAACAAGCTAATATTTCAGAAACACTGACGGTTTTATAGCAACAGGAGCTTCTAAAGGAGCTGCAGTGACGTGATGACATCATCAATCAGTCATTGGCTCTTTTATTTAGAAGGCGGGGCTTATTCCGCGTTGCACTTTCTCCCATTCATAGTAATATGAGTGTGGCGTAGAAGTTAGGAAAAGTGTAAAAAAAAAAAATAAATGATTAAAATAATAAATAAACAAAACATTCACTTATATACTGTTTGTATTAAATTTGATTAAACTAAAATAAATTTCTAATTATTAAAATAGATTAAGTATAAATATAATACAATTATATTTATATAGATTAAATGGTAAATAATGAAATAAATGTAAAAATTATTCCAATAAATTACATTAAAATAAATAAACTATAAAATTGAATAAAATAAATGGATATTGGATTGCAATAAATAAAAAATAGATTAAATATATTAAATTAGATTTAACCTGTTAACCGTTTCCAGAGCGTCGGCGCACTGAAGCGGTTTTTTTTTATTTAGTTCAAATTTACTATCAGATTTAATGTTATACCTTGACAAACTATACATCATTAAAGGGATACTTCAGCTCTGGGAACATGAATGTGTATTTAATAGTGATCATTTATATAGTAGAAATGTGAAATTATTTTTTAAATTGAAGCATTCTAGACTGAGAAAAGGCAGAAAATGTATTTTTTACTCATGTGGCTGAAAGACAACAACTCCCAGAATGCACTTGCTTTGCTGCCCTTACGAGGCCAGGCCACTCCCAAACCACGCCTACCGGTTACAGGCGGCAGTATCCGAAAAATTTCTCCACACATTCTCTAGGCTAATACATACTCTAGTAACAGTAAAGGTTTAAAGGTTTATAAAAAGAACCACAACCGATGGGAGTTATAACTTTTATATTAACTTAAAATTAATATTAACACTTTTACACTCAAAGCTCTTCCAGAGCTTCGGCTGTTTCCTTATATTCATTCACAGTATTGTCAGTCAGGAGCTGGATATTTCCGTCTGATGTCCTGGACAACACAGGTGGGCAAAACGAGACGATAGTCTTTACCAAGTCGCTCGCCTTGCTGGAACCATTCCATGCTGGAACCATTCCATAAAGTGACGATAGGCTGTTAGGCGATATTGTCTACAAAACAGTAAGCACAACGTTAGCAATGCGAACTATTTGCACACAGTATACTATCATAGATGTAAATATAACAACAATAGCTCAGCTGACTAACGTTACGAGGGAAGAACATTGTGATAATACCGGGTGTCCAAACTCTGTACATTACGTCTTGGTAAAAAAAAGAAAAACAAACCAAATAACGTTACTCACTTTACACTAAGCCGTCCGTTTGTCCCTGCGGGCTTTGGCTGGCGTTTCCAATTTATCTCGTCCAGAAGAAAATGGGATCGTTGAAATTCGCGACAGCAATAGGACTCTCTATCTGTTTCCATAGGCGCACAGCGTGAGCACTGACAGCTCCAGTCCGCCCCAGCTGGAGTCTGGCCGGGCTCGAGTCAGGTCTTGCTCCCCTGCTGCAGCAGCTGCTCCGGCCGCATCTTGTTCCTCCATCTCCCGCAACTGTTCATCGCTGTATTGCGGCTCGTACAGGTAGCCGCGAGCATCAGATTCGCGCAACTGATCTTCGAAATCCCCTTCTGTCATTTCAACTTCTAAACTAACGTTACCTTCCGCTATCGTGATTAGCCCACTATACAAACTTTATACACAGAGCAAGAGCCTGTTAGCTTAGCTTCTACAGAAAGATGGCTGACAATATCTTACTTTCTGTGAGTGAGATCCCGCCCCATATGGGCGTAGTGAAAACATGCGGAACTAGCTACTAGTACTGGCTGTAGTTTTAAGCCTCTGGCCCAAAAATCCTCCGATGACGCAAAATGACGATTTTTGCGTCATCGGAGGATTTTTTCCAGACTAAAAATACATAAATCTCTCATATCAGGGGGAAATGAGGGGGGGAAGCAAGGTAATTCGAAAATACTACTGGTTTTCTACTAATACAAATCTTAATGCTAAATCCTGAAGTAACCCTTTAAAAAGATATAATACTCAAGATTCAGTATTTGACCACTATTGTATTCTGAGAAACTTTTAGTGACAGTTATGTCTTAATTTGTGTCAGGAGTTATGAAATGGAAAAATGAGTCGATACCTTTAATATGAATTATGAGCGTCAGCTGGTCCATTCATAAAAAACACTCCAAGCTGTCGTCATGACAGCGATTCGCAAAACATCGTCCCTCAGGGCTTTAGCTCAAAAATGTGCAGACTTGGAGAAATATTGATATATTCTCATAGATTCACATCATATTTCTATAGACAGGAATAATATTTGTTGAATTTATACCCAAATGCGTCGATGTAATCATTATGATCGCTTCTTACTGAGATGTGCTGTGTTTTCAATTCATACCAATAGCCTGAGGGCGCTATATGCACAATAACAGTCCATATATGGACCACGAAGAAGACCCATAGTCATGTGACATTCCAGGACGTCACTGATACAGAAAGTAGCTGACAGAGATCGCTGTAACATGCAGATAAAGATGTTTTGAAGACAATAAACATGATTGCAATGATATTTGAGTTACCTGTGTTCTTCAAGCCATGCCAGGTATTTCATAATAATAGATTATATTTATAATGCAATGATAATCGATATAGATTTCATCATCGTGCAGAACACTATAAATAATAAATTTTCTGTCGGATTTTTTTTTATCTGAAGCCAAATTAGATCACAGAAGATTATTTAAAACACTCGACTTGCGTTATAAAGTAAGTTTGGAGCACAAACATGGTTTTAATCTCATAAATGGTCGTGTATTGATGGTGTGCTAAGCTAACATGCTAGCTAGCCCAGGTGCACCTGCCACCAGCAGTTATTGTTTTATGATTTTTTTCTAAATAGGAATGCTTACTGAAATGTTTCAGTGCATTTGATACCAGTTTCAAATATTTAGTGAGAACTTTGATAAAAGAAATTAGGGTTTGAAACCCTATGAATAGCCTGTGAATAGCCAGTCGTTAGTAGCTATAATGCAGACAAAAGAAATGCATATTTAGAGCCATAACCAGTCTGGAGAGGTGTAAATGTGTGCAAGGAGAGACTGACTCTGAATGGGGCTCGTTTGCACCACAAAATAATAGAGACAATAGACTGATTAGATGACTCAGAAGATAACTAAACATCAGTTTGCATTTTAGAGTCTAATCAAAATAAAGTAATTTGACATGATCTTGAAAAACATTTAACTAAATACAGAGTTTTAGACTTATCATTTTCAGATTTTAAATATAAAATGGTCACACATATGGCTTTAGCTGCAGTGCATTTCTAGATTGCTCCAGGGCCAACTTCAATTTTATTTTTATGAAGATGTTTCATGAAAGTAAATTTCTAATAACTTTACAAAACTTTGAAGCTATTTAAACATTTTATTTTCATTATGACAATAATTATTTCTACATTTACAATAAACTAATAGGTGTCAGCTTTCAAATGAGATCATACTTGTGCTTTTAGTGCAAAGGGTTCATGAACTGTATCTGTTTAAGTTTGGGTATGCCATTTCTGGGGATTTTTCAAAAGTGGCCTTGAAGGTTAACAGGTTAAATAAGTGTAAAAAATTATTCAAATAAATCAGATTAAAAACATTTTTAAACAAATTTGCAAAAAATTAAAGTAAATGCATATTAGATTACAATAAATAAAATTAGATTAAATATATTAAATTAGATTAAAATAAGTGTAAAAATTATTCAAATAAATTAAATGTACATTAGATTACAATAAAAATAGATGATCTATATTAAATTAGATTAAAATAAATAAAAAGTCAATCAATACATATGAAATATTACATTAAATAAAAATTAGATCATATATTAAATTAGATTAAAATAAATTATTCCAATAAATTAATTCAAATATATAAATATTAATTACAATAAATAACAATTAGATTAAACATAAAATTAGATTAAAATAAATCAACAAGAAACCAACAAATAAAAATGAAATATTATAATAAATAAAAATGAGACGATAAATTAAATTAGATAGAAATAAGTGTAATATTTTTCAGAGTATAAATTGGTTGTTTTATACAAGAAACTATGGACGCTTGTTTCTGCAACAGATACAAATAAAAAAAGTAATTAAAGCAACTTTTTCCCCCACAATTCTTGTTTTTTTTCTCAGATTTTTCAATATAAACTTGCCATTCTGAGAAAAAAAAAAGTTGTTTTTCCTCATAATTGGACTTTATAACACAATTCTGAGAAAGTAAAAAAAACGTCTGAATTGTGAAATAATTCTTTTTTACTTTTTTAATCTGCAATTGTGCAATCTTATTCTGTGGTGTAAACGCTTCCATACGAAACTGTAATGCCTTTCACATGTTCCGCACACGAAGATGATCACGTTTGGAAACCGCTGGTCGAAACAAACGTGTTTATGTTCCTCAGTGCCTCTTTCGACTCGACGGTGCGATTATGGGATGTGGACCGAGGCGAATGCATCCACACACTCACCAAACACCAGGAGCCGGTGTACAGCGTGGCCTTCAGTCCCGACGGGAAGTTCCTGGCAAGCGGATCCTTCGACAAATGCGTTCACATCTGGGACACGCTGGTCAGTCCCACGCCATTAGAAACCAGTACAAGTCATTAAATGGATTTTAGTGATTTTAATACTACAGGCATTCAAATTTTAGATAGTTTTGAATAAAATTGTATATTATCAGCATTTTTTTTAAAGTAATCAGATTACTTTTTCAAGTAACTGGTAAAGTAATGCATTACTTTTAAAATTTACAACAAATCTGAGTTACTTTTTCAAATAAGTAACGCAAGTTCCGCAAACTGAACGTGTGTTCTCAGAGCGGTGCGCTGGTGAACAGCTACAGGGGAACCGGAGGAATATTCGAGGTTTGCTGGAACAGTCTGGGAGATAAAGTCGGAGCGAGTGGATCTGATGGATCGGTACGTTCGCCGCCTTTTATAAAACATCGGCTAAAACTAATTCCAAGGTTTTTAAGATTGTGAGAAACAAATTCAGTCGTGTGTCCAAACTTTTAGTTGTAGATTCAAGGGCATAACGTTTATAATAAAGTAAGATTTGTTTTATTTCAATGTGTATTTCATGTGCTTTTTAATTATGCCATGTTATATTTAATTGTTTGCTGGATCCCTATATAATGTGAGTTTCAGGACAGTGCATTTTAAAACCTGTACTTTAGTATTTTATATATATATATATATATATATATATATATAATGCATGTGTGTGTGTGTATATATATGTATATATATATATATATATACTGTGTATATTATTAATATAATACAATCAATTATACTATTTAGATTTAGTGTTTTAGTATTATTTTTACTATATAATATTTTACTACTATTTTAAATTGGCTTTTATTTTTGTTAATGTTCCTTTTAATTTTAGTTTAATTTTGGTTTATTTTAGGCTATTTAGGTTTAATTTATTTTTATTTTACTTTTAGTTCTGTTTTAGTTTAGTGTTAGTTTTTATTTTTTTTATTTCCAATTAGTAATTTTCAGTGCTTCAGTTTATTTCGGTTATTTGCAAAGGCAAAATTTCTAAATTTCTTTTAGTTTATTTTTTCATTTATTTTAGGTTTATTTGAATTTAATTTGTTTTATATTACTTTTAGTTTTTATTCAGTTTTATTTATTTCCAGTTAGTGCGTCAACTTTTTCATTTACATTTCCAATTTTAATGTAGTTCAACTTTTCTTCTGATATATATATATTATTTTTATCTTTATTTCAATAAGCAGAAAATTCAATGTTTTTATTAGTTGTAGTGTTCGATTATGATATTAACCCAATGTTTTAATAGTTGTAGTGTTCGTTTATGATATTAACCCAATGTTTTAATAGTTGTAGTGTTCGTTTATGATATTAACCCAATGTTTTATTAGTTGTAGTGTTCGTTTATGATATTAACCCATGTTGTTATTAGTTGTAGTGTTCGGTTATGATATTAACCCAGAGTTTTATTAGTTGTAGTGTTCGGTTATGATATTAACCCAATGTTTTATTAGTTGTAGTGTTCGGTTATGATATTAACCCAATGTTTTAATAGTTGTAGTGTTCGTTTATGATATTAACCCAATGTTTTTATAAGTTGTAGTGTTCGTTTATGATATTAACCCATGTTGTTATTAGTTGTAGTGTTCGGTTATGATATTAACCCAGAGTTTTATTAGTTGTAGTGTTCGTTTATGATATTAACCCAATGTTTTATTAGTTGTAGTGTTCGGTTATGATATTAACCCAATGTTTTTATAAGTTGTAGTGTTCGTTTATGATATTAACCCAATGTTTTAATAGTTGTAGTGTTCGTTTATGATATTAACCCAATGTTTTAATAGTTGTAGTGTTCGTTTATGATATTAACCCAATGTTTTATTAGTTGTAGTGTTCGGTTATGATATTAACCCAATGTTTTTATAAGTTGTAGTGTTCGTTTATGATATTAACCCATGTTGTTATTAGTTGTAGTGTTCGGTTATGATATTAACCCAGAGTTTTATTAGTTGTAGTGTTCGTTTATGATATTAACCCAATGTTTTATTAGTTGTAGTGTTCGGTTATGATATTAACCCAATGTTTTAATAGTTGTAGTGTTTGTTTATGATATTAACCCAATGTTTTAATAGTTGTAGTGTTCGTTTATGATATTAACCCAGAGTTTTATTAGTTGTAGTGTTCGTTTATGATATTAACCCAATGTTTTAATAGTTGTAGTGTTTGTTTATGATATTAACCCAATGTTTTAATAGTTGTAGTGTTCGTTTATGATATTAACCCAATGTTTTATTAGTTGTAGTGTTCGTTTATGATATTAACCCAATGTTTTAATAGTTGTAGTGTTCGTTTATGATATTAACCCAATGTTTTATTAGTTGTAGTGTTCGGTTATGATATTAACCCAATGTTTTTATAAGTTGTAGTGTTCGTTTATGATATTAACCCATGTTGTTATTAGTTGTAGTGTTCGTTTATGATATTAACCCATGTTGTTATTAGTTGTAGTGTTCGGTTATGATATTAACCCAATGTTTTATTAGTTGTAGTGTTCGTTTATGATATTAACCCAATGTTTTATTAGTTGTAGTGTTCGGTTATGATATTAACCCAATGTTTTTATAAGTTGTAGTGTTCTTGTAGTTGTAATATTTATGATATTAACCCAATGTTTTAATAGTTGTAGTGTTCGTTTATGATATTAACCCAATGTTTTAATAGTTGTAGTGTTCGTTTATGATATTAACCCAATGTTTTATTAGTTGTAGTGTTCGGTTATGATATTAACCCAATGTTTTTATAAGTTGTAGTGTTCGTTTATGATATTAACCCATGTTGTTATTAGTTGTAGTGTTCGGTTATGATATTAACCCAGAGTTTTATTAGTTGTAGTGTTCGTTTATGATATTAACCCAATGTTTTATTAGTTGTAGTGTTCGGTTATGATATTAACCCAATGTTTTTATAAGTTGTAGTGTTCGTTTATGATATTAACCCAATGTTGTTATTAGTTGTAGTGTTCGGTTATGATATTAACCCAATGTTTTTATAAGTTGTAGTGTTCGTTTATGATATTAACCCATGTTGTTATAAGTTGTAGTGTTCGTTTATGATATGAACCCATGTTGTTATTAGTTGTAGTGTTCGGTTATGATATTAACCCAATGTTTTTATAAGTTGTAGTGTTCGTTTATGATATTAACCCAATGTTTTAATAGTTGTAGTGTTCGGTTATGATATTAACCCAATGTTTTAATAGTTGTAGTGTTCGTTTATGATATTAACCCAATGTTTTAATAGTTGTAGTGTTCGTTTATGATATTAACCCAATGTTTTTATAAGTTGTAGTGTTCGTTTATGATATTAACCCATGTTTTAATAGTTGTAGTGTTCGTTTATGATATTAACCCAATGTTTTTATAAGTTGTAGTGTTCGTTTATGATATTAACCCAATGTTTTAATAGTTGTAGTGTTCGTTTATGATATTAACCCAATGTTTTAATAGTTGTAGTGTTTGTTTATGATATTAACCCAATGTTTTATTAGTTGCAGTGTTCGTTTATGATATTAACCCAATGTTTTATTAGTTGCAGTGTTCGTTTATGATATTAACCCAATGTTTTATTAGTTGTAGTGTTTGTTTATGATATTAATCCAATGTTTTAATAGTTGTAGTGTTCGTTAATGATATTAACCCAATGTTTTATTAGTTGTAGTGTTTGTTTATGATATTAACCCAATGTTTTATTAGTTGTAGTGTTCGTTAATGATATTAACCCAATGTTTTATTAGTTGTAGTGTTCGTTTATGATATTAACCCAATGTTTTATTAGTTGTAGTGTTCGTTAATGATATTAACCCAATGTTTTATTAGTTGTAGTGTTCGTTAATGATATTAACCCAATGTTTTATTAGTTGTAGTGTTTGTTTATGATATTAACCCAATGTTTTTATTAGTTGTAGTGTTCGTTTATGATATTAATCCAATGTTTTAATAGTTGTAGTGTTCGTTTATGATATTAACCCAATGTTTTTATTAGTTGCAGTGTTCGTTTGATATTAACCCAATGTTTTATTAGTTGTAGTGTTCGTTTATGACATTAACCCAATGTTTTATTAGTTGTAGTGTTCGTTAATGATATTAACCCAATGTTTTATTAGTTGCAGTGTTCATTTGATATTAACCCAATGTTTTATTAGTTGTAGTGTTCGTTTATGACATTAACCCAATGTTTTATTAGTTGTAGTGTTCGTTAATGATATTAACCCAATGTTTTATTAGTTGTAGTGTTCGTTTATGACATTAACCCAATGTTTTATTAGTTGTAGTGTTCGTTAATGATATTAACCCAATGTTTTTATTAGTTGCAGTGTTCATTTGATATTAACCCAATGTTTTATTAGTTGTAGTGTTCGTTAATGATATTAACCCAATGTTTTTATTAGTTGCAGTGTTCATTTGATATTAACCCAATGTTTTATTAGTTGTAGTGTTCGTTTATGATATTAACCCATGTTGTTATTAGTTGTAGTGTTCGTTTATGATATTAACCCATGTTGTTATTAGTTGTAGTGTTCGGTTATGATATTAACCCAATGTTTTATTAGTTGTAGTGTTCGTTTATGATATTAACCCAATGTTTTATTAGTTGTAGTGTTCGGTTATGATATTAACCCAATGTTTTTATAAGTTGTAGTGTTCGTTTATGATATTAACCCAATGTTTTAATAGTTGTAGTGTTCGTTTATGATATTAACCCAATGTTTTAATAGTTGTAGTGTTCGTTTATGATATTAACCCAATGTTTTATTAGTTGTAGTGTTCGGTTATGATATTAACCCAATGTTTTTATAAGTTGTAGTGTTCGTTTATGATATTAACCCATGTTGTTATTAGTTGTAGTGTTCGGTTATGATATTAACCCAATGTTTTTATAAGTTGTAGTGTTCGTTTATGATATGAACCCATGTTGTTATTAGTTGTAGTGTTCGGTTATGATATTAACCCAATGTTTTTATAAGTTGTAGTGTTCGTTTATGATATTAACCCAATGTTTTAATAGTTGTAGTGTTCGTTTATGATATTAACCCAATGTTTTAATAGTTGTAGTGTTTGTTTATGATATTAACCCAATGTTTTATTAGTTGCAGTGTTCGTTTATGATATTAACCCAATGTTTTATTAGTTGCAGTGTTCGTTTATGATATTAACCCAATGTTTTATTAGTTGTAGTGTTTGTTTATGATATTAATCCAATGTTTTAATAGTTGTAGTGTTCGTTTATGACATTAACCCAATGTTTTATTAGTTGTAGTGTTCGTTAATGATATTAACCCAATGTTTTATTAGTTGTAGTGTTCGTTAATGATATTAACCCAATGTTTTATTAGTTGTAGTGTTTGTTTATGATATTAACCCAATGTTTTAATAGTTGTAGTGTTCGTTTATGATATTAAGCCAATGTTTTAATAGTTGTAGTGTTCGTTTATGATATTAACCCAATGTTTTATTAGTTGTAGTGTTTGTTTATGATATTAACCCAATGTTTTATTAGTTGTAGTGTTCGTTTATGATATTAATCCAATGTTTTAATAGTTGTAGTGTTCGTTTATGATATTAAGCCAATGTTTTATTAGTTGTAGTGTTCGTTTATGATATTAACCCAATGTTTTTATTAGTTGCAGTGTTCATTTGATATTAACCCAATGTTTTATTAGTTGTAGTGTTCGTTTATGACATTAACCCAATGTTTTATTAGTTGTAGTGTTCGTTAATGATATTAACCCAATGTTTTATTAGTTGTAGTGTTCGTTTATGACATTAACCCAATGTTTTATTAGTTGTAGTGTTCGTTTATGACATTAACCCAATGTTTTATTAGTTGTAGTGTTCGTTAATGATATTAACCCAATGTTTTTATTAGTTGCAGTGTTCATTTGATATTAACCCAATGTTTTATTAGTTGTAGTGTTCGTTAATGATATTAACCCAATGTTTTTATTAGTTGCAGTGTTCATTTATGATATTAACCCAATGTTTTAATAGTTGTAGTGTTCGTTAATGACATTAACCCAATGTTTTTTAGTTGTGGTGTTCGTTAATGATATTAACCCAATGTTTTTTAGTTGTAGTGTTCGTTTATGATATTAACCCAATGTTTTATTAGTTGCAGTGTTCGTTTATGATATTAACCCAATGTTTTATTAGTTGCAGTGTTCGTTTATGATATTAACCCAATGTTTTTTAGTTGTAGTGTTCGTTTATGATATTAACCCAATGTTTTATTAGTTGTAGTGTTCGTTTATGATATTAACCCAATGTTTTATTAGTTGTAGTGTTCGTTTATGATATTAACCCAATGTTTTATTAGTTGCAGTGTTCGTTAATGACATTAACCCAATGTTTTAATAGTTGTAGTGTTCGTTAATGACATTAACCCAATGTTTTAATAGTTGTAGTGTTCGTTAATGACATTAACCCAATGTTTTATTAGTTGTAGTGTTCGTTAATGATATTAACCCAATGTTTTTATTAGTTGTAGTGTTCGTTTATGATATTAACCCAATGTTTTATTAGTTGCAGTCTTCATTTATGATATTAACCCAATGTTTTATTAGTTGTAGTGTTCGTTTATGATATTAACCCAATGTTTTATTAGTTGTAGTGTTCGTTTATGATATTAACCCAATGTTTTATTAGTTGCAGTGTTCGTTAATGACATTAACCCAATGTTTTTTAGTTGTAGTGTTCGTTAATGACATTAACCCTGTGTAAACCCCATCTTGTTTTTCCAGGTCTGTGTTCTTGATTTACGGAAATAGCGTTTGCTGAATCCGGATGAGGATTGTGCAGCTAAAGCCTTCAGCGCGTCTGAACTCGTTGCTTCCGTGGAGCCGGTCGATTGAGATCTGGGAACAGAGTCTTGATTGTTGAAACCCAAATTCGAGGGAAACGTCCACTAGAGACGGTCAGCGAACAGCGGGTGCTGTTGATCGACGAGGAAGAGCTGGAGACGTGTCTTTCGAGAGGTTTCATCGCATGTTTTTGTCCAGCGATGTCACGCATCAGTATCGCTGAGCGCCGCTGATGTTCGTTGGGCATTTTTACTGCGGAAAACATTATTAAACACCTTTAATTCAAGACGAGACTTCACGTGTGCGAGAACCGTAAATACTTCTGATTGTTTTCCTACTTTAACGTGTAATACTGAGGTGAATGAAGACGCCGAGTACTTGGGAAAATATGTTTGATTCTCAGATATTAAATATACACGTGTATAATCTCCCCGCTGGATGTACATTTAATGAATGTAAAGATGTAAATGGGACCACAGATTTTATAAACTGTGTTTATAAAGTAATCAATCTTTCATACTTTTAGTTTTTTCTGATTTTGTGAACGTCATGCCTGCTGGATCGGCAGCAAACGCGTTATGAGATTGTGATGCATGTTATAAGGATACGTGCCTCAAAATCTGTTATCGTAAGTGGGTGAAGTGCATTCTGGGATGTGTTTTAGTTAGTGCAGGTCTTCATGCTTGTATGCATCAATGTCGTGTCCAAATCGGGTGCGATGTGATAAAAAGACAAGTAATAAAAGCGCCCTCTTCCATGCAAATCTGATTTTTTCCCCCTTGTTTTGTTGTTGATTGGTTTCTTTTCTGTGGCGCTGCGCTGGGAAGCTCCGCCCACCGTGAAATATCATTGGTCCAAAATCCTAATTTACATTAAAAAAAGGTGTTTTAAATTATGCAATCAGGCTGTCAGTCAATATACCATCTTTATTAAATAATTACAAATGCACACAATAGGATGAACGAAACATAAAAATGATATAAAGTTGAATAAAAGCTTTTCCTTCCTGGAACGTGTGATGTTTCAATCACAAATGTTTGGACCAATGAGGTTTCACCGTGGGCGGAGCTACTCACGTCACTGCAGAAATACAAACAATCCAACCGTCAAAAACGTCACGGATGAGCAGGTAAACGACACGCTTTTTCTTATTGACATGAGCGGCAAAAATGTTAACCGTTTATCTGAATAAACCCTAGATTATCACTTTATCTCGCATGTCGTCTGATTTGGACACGTGATGCAGCAGAAACATGACTGTGTTGACAGGATTGTTTGTCAGGATGATGTCCTTCTACTGATCTCTGTGTGTGTTTGACCGGTCACGCGCGTTATTAACCCTTCAGGGACTGATGAGCGGTTACGTTAGTCCTGCTGTAAGTTAAACTTTTAAAACTGTGATTGGCGCCTTTTCTTTCGACGCGATGGTTCGTTATTTAACCGCCACTGTGGGTTTAATTTCGTACTGTACGCGCGTCGCGCGCGTTTGACAATGTAAGATGGACGTTTCGTTTTTAATTATTTCCACAAAACCAAGTTTAGTTTAATGGGGAATTTATTTGAGATGCATCAAAATCATCGCGTTTCTTCATGACGCGGCTTTCCTCAGTTCACCGGAACCGGAAGCCCTTATTGTCTGTGTCAGACTGTAATCTTGGCTCGTCGAGATCCTTGCGGTTCATGATGTTTTGACGTGTATCTGACAAGTATAAAGTTTAACTCTGTTTTGTGGACAAAACTGTATCTCAATGTCTCAGAGGCTCAAATAAATCACTCTATTTTGATATCACGAACAGTCGTGTTTGATTCATTCATATTGCACGCCATGACTTTTGTTTGGAATATTTTATTTTTTTTAAATATCTGAAGCAGCTCAACTGTTTTCAACATGGATAATAATCATAAATGTTTCTTGATCATCATATTATAGTGATTTCTGAAGGATCATGTGACACTGAAGACTGGAGTAATGATGCTGAAAATACAGCTTTGATCACAGGAATAAATTACACTTTACTATATATTCACATAGAAAACGGCTGATTTACTTAGAATAATATTTCATTTTTTTTCTGTATTTTTGATCAAATAAATTCAGCTTTGATCACAGGGTGAAGGTATCTGTGTGTTACTGTCTTTTCCATTTAAGCTAATTATCTGACTCCCATTTTATCACGACCTCAAATTTCGGTTAGATTGCCAATTGGTTATTGGTCAGTTATATAATAGTTTAGCAATACATTTGATATTTCTAATTAACTCTTTACTTATATTTTACCCGGTCCTCACGCCTCGTTTAACGCGCGTCTCACGATCACCAGCTCGCCAGCTTCGCTCACTAAACAGAGGTTATTGCTATATATCTGAGACGGTCACCTTCACGCTTACACAATCAAAGATACTTTGGTAAAGTCTCCTTGATTGCACACTTGAAAGTAAAGTAATGTTTACTTCAGTAGAGGTATGACCACATACAGATATAAGCTGATCAACTTTACTTCTCTTATAATAGCTTTGGATTGGCCATGCCGTGGTTTCCCACGTACACTTATCTAAAGTAACATTAAATTAAAGCAGAGGTAAGACGCACCCAGATTTAGATAGAATTTACATTTTTGCTGTTCTAAACGGCATTTCACTTCTTGTCTTTGCAAAACCAAGTACATTTGAATTAGTGCCAAATATAAGTCATCACTAATCTGAGCAGACTTGCGATAACATACGAATCTGTTTAATCTATTTGGGAAAATAAAATTCAAATGTAACAATTTATTATGTCAGGTAAATGTTCAATGCAAATTTCATAATCAGTTCAAAGATAATAAATACAAAACATCAAATGCTCTGGAATACGCTCCCGAGCCTCTCGTTGCATTTCCTAAGACAGAAACTTTCACATGGAAACATTTGCTAACAGTGGGAATTTGCATTCAGAGTTTAAACCTTTTGGGAGCCGGATGCCATTTGCCTGGAAGACACACACTCCTATGTGTGTGTTTGTGTGTATCTCTAAACTCTTAACAACTTTAATACCTTTTGGTTTACTCCTTTGGGAATGAGACCTTTGTACCAGTTGTACTGGACATTTCAAATGATACCAAACATGTATAATACTGTTTGATAATTATCCACTTTAAACCATATTAAGGAAAAAAAAAAAAAGTTTGGTTCCGGTTGGTTGTCAGTTGAGGTCATGGGTCGGTAGGGACTTTTTTTTTTCTCCCGTGGCAGCAAGGGATAGGAAGGAAATTATTATTATTCATTTTAATTTACAGTAGCAATGGATAGGCTACTCTATTTTTTCATAACATAGCCTACCTGTACATGTACTCTACCACCACCTTGTGTTACCAGCATGTTACACACACACACACACACACGCTGATTTTAAATGTGTTCGCGGGGGCAAACGGGGTTGCTTTATTGTAAAGGGTTACCGATTAGTTATACACCGATTCAGACGTCTCATGAGTTCAGTGTTGGAAAGATCAGTTGTTTTTAACCATTCATTAAAACGAATCGGTTCAAATGAGTGATTAGTTCGCGAATTGGACGTGTCTTTATCGGACGTGTGCGTGTTGTGTGATTATCCCGGCGATTAGGACATCTCACAAGATTTGTGTCATCACAGAAAACATTTCATCACTGGATAGTTTTTTCGTTTATTTAAAGTGTGGTTTATATGTCAGCTGAATGCTTTTCAGAGAAGATAAGGCAACGTATTTTAGCACAATTCCCACCAGCGGTAATTCAGGAAAAAATAAATCTCCGAATGCTCCACATGAAACTTTAGTCTTCCGACCTTGCCATCGTGTCGATTTATTTTCATATGTGTGAGGGAGAGAGAGCAAGACAGTGCTTAGTTTTTCGCCCGGCTCCGCAGAGAGAGCGCGCGCGACCGAGACTCTCTCTCTATCTCTGCTGGTTCAGTTCACGCGCACTGTCACGAGCGCAGCAGTGCATCTACAGGACAACAACGATGTGTGAACGCCCGTGGCTGCCTCGTTTGCAGTGTTGGGGAAAGTTACTTTTAAAAGTAATGCATTACAATATTGCGTTACTCCCCAAAAAAGTAACTAAGTACGTTACTTAGTTACTTTTTATGGAAAGTAATGCGTTACATTACTTTTGCGTTACTTTTTCTCACCTGCATGTGCTTGTTTGTTTGTTTTTTAATAACAGCTGAAACAATCTATTTTTGCCAATTGTTAAGGCCCTTTCACATCAAAAGTTAAATGAATAAGCCTAAGGCTGAAGGAAATGCATATTTACTACTGTACAATAGAGGGCGCCGCTCAAACAAACCTTTCAGCTGGTGCTGTTCTTGATTAAATAACAATAGGATACAGGAGAAGGAAGTTTAACACTCTTATTTCTAAACCTAATCTAAAGTCATTTTTGCTTATTAGTATGGTTGAATTAGATCATTGTAGGTCAGCAGCAAAGACATTGGTTAATAAAGTGAGATTAAATACATAAAGTATATTTGTGAAATTTAACATAGTTAATTATAAAACTTTTGCACAAAATTATGTGATTGCATTTGACTGTTTTTATTCATTTTGGGGAATACTGAATGTTTTTGTGCAAGTGAGATGAGTAAATGCATGCTCAATGGAAATGCACACAACACCTCACTTTATTTCTCTCAACATGGGGACAGGAGAGCTGTCAGTCAATAAATGTGAAAAAGTAACTAGCGTTACTTATTTGAAAAAGTAACTCAGATATTTTGTTGTAAATTGAAAAAGTAATGCGTTACTTTACTAGTTACTTGAAAAAGTAATCTGATTACGTAACTCAAGTTACTTGTAATAAGTTACCCCCAACACTGCTCGTTTGTTCGCATTGCTGGAGGACAACAGGCTATACAAATACGGTGCTGTATAAAAACATAAATTATAGTTCGCCTCAAAGTTTTTTATTTGTGTATTTATTTAATTTGTATTATTTCTTCCCCAAGCTCATAAAATACATTTGGGTCGCACATAAATTGACAGTGTCGGTCGGAAACCGGAACCAAACAAATGTTTTTGTTATGCCTAATTCATATTAAACCTGTTATCTCTGTAAAGCTGCTTGGTAACAATCTGTGTTGTAAAAAGCGCTATATAAATAAAGCTGACTTGACCATTTTTACTGTATTTTTGATTAAATAAATGCAACTTTGTTGATCAGAAGAAAATTATAATCGTATTTATTATGAACTTTTGACCACTAGTTTTTGTAAAGAGGTAAATTATTAATATTAAAACATTAATACTACTTAAATAAAAAATTTCTATAGTCTAGCCTTAACAATGATTTTGTTGTTTCACTATTCAGGAAGTCAAATATAAGAAATTAAAGCTGCAAGCAGCGCTGAAAAGGGCCCTCGCACCCGTGCCACCGCCACCCGGCGGGTTTAGGAAAACAGAGCACGGTGGGCTGTACGTAAGTATAGGACGACTATGTTAAAGTAATTTGTATTTGCCACACTTTCTGCTACCAGCAGGTGACGCTATTGCTATAACTGAATATGAGCATGGTCATGTGTTCAGGACAGGACTCTTCAAAAATGTGAAGTTTGGGGCAGATCGGACATTGAATGGCTGAAATTGGGTGTACATTTGTCAGGCCGTATAGGGCACACCCTTCGGCGAAAACTCAAGATCTTCGCAATTTAACGTCACAAAGGCCTTAAGATTACACTCACCAAATTTGAAGAGGATCGGATCAAAACTGTAGGAGGAGTTTGTTAAAGTACAATGTCTGGAAATGGCAAAAACTGCCCAAAAAGTTCAAAATAGCTGACTTCCAGTTGTGTTTAGTGCTATGCTCCAAGAGACTTTTTTGTAGGTATTGGGTCATTACATCTATGTACCGAATTTCATACCTGTACGAGAAACCTAGAGCCGGGGCAATAATTTAGGGGGGGCAATTAAGCCATTTTGCCCCACACAATTCTGAAACCCACATCACACGTACATTTTCACCACTTCTGAAGCGTGTGCAAAGTCTCATGAGTTTGAGCATGTTTAGGTAGCGATTCACTCTAAAAAGCGATTCACTTTGGAGAAGAAGAAGCGGAAAAATAATAAACGGAGCAAAAACAACAGGGTCCTCTCACCATCGGTGCTCGGGCCCTAAAAACATTACACACTTCATCTTTAATCACAGTATAATTTAATGAAATATAAAATGAGTAAAACATAAGCAACAAGTGTGCTGGGAAATTAATACTGTATTTTTACAGTGAAATCCTTAAAACAGTGTTTTTTTTATTACAAACAAGTCTGTTTGCAAACATTGATACTCAGATTTAAATGAAAGTGTCATTAATACTGAATAATGTGTGGTTTTAGAGAAACCTCAGGCAGAGATTGTCTGTAGAAATGCATGAAGACTCTGTTGTGATGAAGCGTATGAAAGCGTTCAGCGTGCGGAGATCTCCAGAGACGCTCCGTTGGGCTTTACGTCCTCAAACTCGCGCTGTTCACTGGATATGTGGATTTCTACTGTACTAGACTCTGAATCTGAGAGATGAGATGCAGAACACTAGTTAATGTCATTTCATAATTACATTCACAACAGTGTCCAAATGTCACGTACGGACTGACGTCTTCACCCTTTATTCAAATATTATAGATTCAAATATGATTATAGGTTCAAATATTAAGTCGATTGTTTTATTAGTGATAACGCAATGAAACATGACGAATTGTACAACATAATTTTGGTCCAGGCAAATCATGAACACATGCAAGAGAAGCGACCAAATATTAATAACTGATTTGTTTGTTTTTTCCTGTCAGATATGGTTTTCTGTGCATTTTTTGCATAGTAAAATAAAACCTGTGGCTGTAGTTTGACTTTTTTGGCAAATAATTTTGTTAGATAAATACCTTAAACAAGTTAAGTGTTTTGTTCTTCCCTCATATTTAATTTATATATATATATATATATATAATTTTTTCATACTTTGATGGTTTAATCAAACTTGTAGGGTCATTAAAAACAAATATCCCTTCCAGACATAACTTTTGGACACTGCTGTGTGTGTGTGTGTATATATATATATATATATATATATATATATACAAATAAAATGTGTAATGTTTGTAAAAAGGAGAAAGATGTGTAGTCCATGTAAGCGTTTGACTATTTCTGTCACAATACCATAGTTACAGTGAGTGATACTACATTAAATCCATGGATTAGTGTTGTCAAAAGTGCCGACTTCGGTACCCAGTCGGTACTGAAATTTAAAAAATGTGACACTTTGAGTGCAAACGTAAACACCTCTGATTGGCCATTGTGCTCACTCGCTCATCGGATATGTCTGTGATTGGCTGCAATGATCAGCGCTTCAAAAACATGTTGTAAATATACATCAATCTCCAGCAAGCGCTTACACACCGTGTCTGATGCGCCGCTGCTGCTGCGAGATATGGATAGACAACGTTGGCAGTATTGACAGCAAAATAGGCTACAGAATATTTCGTTCTGTATTGACAGGTGCAATATTTGAAAATCGATAATTATTATTTTTAATTATATTTATATTTGCATTTATGTCAAAACCTATAGACTTTCAAACATAAAAATGTAATTTATTAATATGTATTTGTGTCAAAATGACACATTAACACATTTTCCTATTTTATTTTGCCAGGAAACGCTTCCAACACACTTGCGTGTCGCGTGAAAAATAGGCGTCGGTTCTATTTCTAGCATTCATCCGTTTTTTAGAAAAACGGCTTCTATGGGGCCATAACGTAAGATACAAAGTAATGGCGCTTTTTATACATTGTCGTGTTTCTTTAGAAATACATAATGGACAAATGAAGTCCTCAGATGTAAAGTTATCTGATCCGATCTAGTCAATGTAATGCTAACAGCGGGTGAAGTTCTGCTACAATGGCGGCTCCCGCGAGGCTTCAGTTTCCGGCTGACGGATTACCGCCTTGTAACTTATCTTATAACCATAGACATGTATTTATTATGTCTATGCTTATAACTAGTGATGAGTCCCAGTTTAGGACCCAGGCAATCAAAACACATGTTATGGGTAATCGCTTTAGTGCCTGGTTACAAATCAGATATCACTTTATTAAACTACGTTATAACGACCATTAATGTATTTTAAATATGTTTCATACTATATATAACCGAAGCTATAGATTGTGAAATTAAACATTTCTCATTCTTAGTGTTTTTTTTAGTTCGCTTAGATAGTAGCACATAGATATCCGAAATTAGAGATAACGTTTTTTTCAGCATCGACAAATTTTTCGATAAAAAATTATAACAATAAAAAATAACAAATATGATACAAGCATAATTATGCTTGTAATCAAGACATGCTTGTAATCAAAAATATATATATTATGCCTTACTGCTTAATAACAATGTCGCAAAACATAGCTAAAAATGCAATTTCTTTCACTTTATCTATATAAATAAGCAGGATAAAAATAAAAGATTCTTACATGAATTAAAGTTTGATTACAATAAGAATCGCGAGATCAGCTTTAGATCAGGCATATCACTGGGGTCCTAAGCTGGGACTCAGCACATGTCTTACCTTCGGAGAGCACGCTAATGGCGTCTGACGTCTGCTGTCCGTTAGCGCTCAGGCTCTTCTTGATCTCCTGAACGTGACTCTGGTAGATCAGTGTGGATCCCACCGCCGGTGTGTATCCGCACGCCGCAGACGTGGAGCCCGAATCCCACGCTAGCTCTCGCCGTCTCTGCCGGCTGAAGTCCAGGTCCAGACCCGTCCACCCGTGGAACGCCAGCGTGTTCAAGAAGCCCTGCATCGGGTTCAGGATCCCCTGAGAACACACAGCGCGCTTTACTCAATGCATCAATGAATGAATCACCAGAAGACTTCAAAGACTGTCTGTCGTCATGCTTGACTGCATGAAAAACATGTTCTGCAAGTATCAAATATGATCATCAGTCTTTTTTTGAGGAAGGTTTATTTGCATTGTTTTAAAACTACAGAGCTTTGATCATAAAACTAAGCATTAAATATCATATTATTGACAGATATTGATATTTATATGCATTTTGTGTAAGTAACTGCTATACTGTTATAAAGATCTGCATGAATTATGAAAGACTTAAATTCCACACAGAAGACTTCAAATACTTTTGAATTAAGAATGTTGAGATATTTGTGCGGCATGGAAACAATTGTCAACTATGTTTCAATTGTTTTCAAAAAAATTTTTTTGTAGTTTATTAGGACTTTTATGTTATTTTTTGGTTTTTGGGTTATTTTTATGTTATGTTTTGGTCAACATGCGTCGTTTCTAGGAATACATGCAATTAATTACATTTATGTAGCTCAAGTGAGCTTTATTTCTACAGCGCTTTATACAATACAGATTGTTTCAAAGCAGCTTTACAGTGATAAACAGGAAAACTACATGAAATGTAAAGCAACCAATCACAGTTTGTTTTGTTCCACGTCATGTTTAGGGTCTTGAAAATGTAACATCGATGTCTTTACAATAACAGACCGGAGTGTAAAACTCTTAGACGTATTTTAAAGAGTCTATCACGTGAACTTCACATACTTTTATAAATCCAGCGTTTAGTTGATCCTGATAAGTGTACACATGACTGCGTTCTTTTTCCATGAGGGGGTTTGGCTTCACATCGGCTTTGTTTCCAGGAGGATCTTTTTGCTTGTTTTTGTGTGTGCGTTCAGCCAATCAGCACACACTTACATCACTGGTAGTAACTCTGAAGTAGGAGCTAGTTTAGTCCCTTATACCTAAAAATCATCCCAGTTTAGGAATTGATGGATATTTGATCTTGTACTCACCATGATGAACCACGTGATGAGCGCGGCGTTGCGAACATTCCTCAGATCGCTGGCTTTAATATCATCCTGCATCTCCAGATAAAACAGCAAACTCTCATTGATGATGTTGGGCAGCCAGCTGATGAAGACCACAGAAAACATACTATTAGTTTACTAGATGAACAAACAGTGAACAATACTTCTATAGCATTTATTAAATTAATTTCAACATTTACTAATACATTATTAAAATCAAAAGTTGGATCTGTCAATAATATTTAATGCACTGTGAAATATTAGATTTTTACTAACTAATGTTAAAAAGATCAACAAATGCTTTATTGCTCACTGTTAGTTTATTAAGAAATAAGACCTTATTCTAAAGTGTTACCAAAAACATTTATAAAAAAAAACCTGGATTTTTTAAGAAGCAACGCAATTCAAATGCACTTTATTTTACAGTACATGTACTTGCCTAAGAGAACACTGGTTAATGTAAGATAACTACATGGATTAAGCTTAGGTTCAGGGTTAGTACCTAGTTGCTGTAATTACTAGAAGTAGTACATAGGTAACAGTAAAATAAAGTTCTGGCCATAATTATTCTCTCCATACACTGCAAAAACAATGTTGTTCCTCAGTATTTCTGTCTTGCTTTCTAATACAAATATCTAAACATTCAGCAATTTAATTTTGATTATTCTTCTTCTTCAGTAAATAAGACTTAACCCTTTCCCCGCCACAGAGAATTTTCCTTTGATGCGTGTTTTGACTGTTATACGGTAGGGGGCGCTATTACACATCTTCTGAAAGACCACAGAATCTCTGGATCATCCGTTTCTCAGCTTTTGTTCAAAATGTTTCTTTTTTATAAAACACCCACATTCAAGTGTTGATAAAAAAAAAGAATGCATGAACCTTGAATAAAATGGGTTTTTAGCTCATGTTTGTTCATTTAAAAACAGTGTCTGTGCTCTTTGTTTATATAGTATATTGCATGTTCAGATTCACAAAATATTGTGGAGGTCATGAAAGTTTTGTAAAACTTTTTGTGAGTTTTTTTTTTTTAACTTAATATCTTCAGTGATTTTGTTTCTCCAGTAAATGTATCTTGATTTAAAGCTACAATATGTAATTTGTTTCGCCGCTAGGGGTCGCTAACCTCTTACAATAACAAAAGCGTAGGTTTTCGACGCAGTGAATAAGCGGAATTATGGAACTTGTTGTCATGCCGATGGATTTAATAATGTTTATGGATGAGTGAATACATTGATGTTTTTAACATGACTGTGGTGTGAAACGCCGCGATCGCTAATGAGAGACAGATAGCGAGTCCCGCGGATATAAAGGAATAAGGACAATTCATTCTGCCGAACTAACGTACCCGCAAGTGCTGAATTAATACTCACACACGTCAGTATATTAGACGAATAAAGCTTGTGAGGGAACGCAGCGCTGTTTCACTTGGTCTACACTATCACACTAAACTGCATTTGAGTGTGTTTCAAGTTATAATGTTACTCTATGTGTTAGTTTGTTTGCTGTATGAGACTAGCCGTAAGCTAGATCAATATTAGAATAACATTCTGATCATATTCTAACATTTCATCATGTTGAGCTGTATAACTTTTATGTACATTTTCTCACCTGTCTAATAAAGCTCATGTAAGAGCGGCGTCTCGGTCGAGTGGAAGTTAGTCGCGGACGCTAGCTCTCGGCATCTCGAAAACGCCACGCTGATATTGATTCTCGTTTTATTTCTCCTTTTGTCCCAAAGTCTGCTTGCCATGGTCCATAATGTTTGAACGAAACAACAACAGCGTTAGTGCGCCGCTAGAGTAACGCAGCTGTCCACGGCTGTCGCCATGGTTACTATGGCAGTACGAGCGGAAACCAGGGATAACGCGGATATTACGTCATTGACAGGCGACAAGTGAACAGAGACGGGCACTATTTAAAATTGTGCATTTCTCTGAATTTACAAATTCTTGGAAACATTTAGGATTGAAACAAATATATAACACTGTGCCAAGCAGTTTTTGGATATTTTTAACCCAAAAATCTTACATATTGTACCTTTAAGAATGTTTAGATATTTGTGCTGGAAAACAAGACAGAAATACTGAGGAAGAACAACATGTTTTGCAGTGTGTGATTAAGATGTTCAGAGGAGGAATATTGGCTTGAAATGAATCTCTGCTCCATGAATATGAATCTTACCAGATGACAAACACCAGCATGATCTTAAAGAACCGTATTTTGATCTCAGATCCGAGTCGGCGCTCGTTCTCGGTGTAGATTCCCTGCTGGCCCTTGAGCAGCGACGTCACTGCAAGAAAACACGGGTTTCTCTAAAATAAAATCATGAATAGGGATGTACAAATATATCATCCAACATATCGGTATCGGCTGATATATGTTCATTTTTAATGTTATTGTTTACGGCCCGATAAGAAAATGTGGCCGATATATTAAAGCCGATAAATAGTGTATTATTTCCTTCAGCTGAGACTCTTCAGATGTGCAACTGTTCAACATGATGGTTTTGAATTGCTTGAAATATGGTTGAAATCACTTCAAAAAAGGAAAAGAGTTCAGTGCAGCGCAAGTCTGTCATATCGTCAACATAAAATCATAATGAGAACATTATAATTATGTGTTTGGGACATGGCTTTTAATGATGAGACTTTTGTTTTTTTAATCAGGCTCTCAAAAATTATATAAAAATTTGGATTTAGAGTTATCGGCTAATATATCGGTTAGCGGCTTTCAAATATAAAGAATTAATGGTTATCGGTATCAGCCAACATTTTCATATCGGTGCATCCCTAGTCATGAATCAACTGAACTGAAGATATTTCTACACTGAAACAATTGGCTTTATAGGTTAATTTGTTTACACAACATGACCTAACAATGAGCATTACTTCTACGGCATTAACTCATCTTAGTTAAAGGAGGAGTTCACTTCAGAAAGAAAATTTCCTGATAATTTACTCTCCCGCACGTCATCCAAGATGTTCATGTCTTTCTTTCTTCAGTGGAAAAGAAATGAAGGTTTTTGAGGAAAACACTCCAGGATTTTCTCCATATAGTGACTTCAATGGAGTCCAACGGGTCGAAGGTCCAAATGTGAGTTTCAGTGCAGCTTCAAAGTCTCGACACGATCCAGCCGAGGAATAAGAGTCTGATCTAGACAAACCAGCGCACATTTATAACTAAATAAACATTTATATACTTTTAACCACAAATGGTCATCAAGTCCACGACTTCACGCATTACGTGATCACGTTGAAAGGTCACGCGGTTGGGCAAAAAACTCCATCTCATTTTCTCCTCCCACTTCAAAATCGTCCGATATCGTTGTTTTACCGTTTTTTGTAAATGGCGTTTGTCTTTGTCTTTGCACGTTCTCTTTGTAAACACTAGATCTGTTCTTACGCCTATGTCACGCTTGACCTTTCACCCTGATTATGTAATGTGTGACGCATCACAGCTCGTGCAAGACCAGCATTAGTGGTTAAAAGTATATAAATGTTTATTTAGTTATAAATGTGCGCTGGTTTGTCTAGATCAGACTCTTATTCCTCGGCTGGATCGTGTCGAGACTTTGAAGCTGCACTGAAACTCACATTTGGACCTTCGACCCGTTGGACTCCATTGAAGTCACTATATGGAGAAAACCCTGGAGTGTTTTCAACAAAAACCTTCATTTCTTTTCCACTGAAGAAAGAAAGACTTTCAGACGAATACAATCAGAGTTATATTTACATTTACATTTAGTCATTTAGCAGACGCTTTTATCCAAAGCGACTGACATCTGAGGACTAAAGCAAGCGAGTCATCGTGAAGAGGGAAGAACGACGCAAGAAGTGCTCAAAATACAAAGTTCAGGCATTGCTCAGAGTAGCAAGAGCCGGACAAGGGAAGATTTAAAAGGGAAGAGAAGGCAAAAAAAGAAAATAACCAGAGAATCGAAAACAACCTTACCTTGTGGTAGATACTACACTGAAACAACAGGAGAACTGGATGTTCAGAAAAACGACTTGCGCTCTCTAATATTAATAAATGTCCTGACTCTTCCAGGCTTTATAATGGCAGTGAATCGCAACCAACAGATTGAAGCTCATAAACGTGCATCTATCCGTCATAAACGTGCATCTATCCGTCATAAACGAACTTCTCGCGGCTCCTGTGTGTTAATAAAGACCTTCTGAAGCGAAGCCATCCATTCAAGTCAGAAAAATATTAATATTTAAAACTTTATAAAGTAAAATAACTAGCTTCTGGCCAAACAAACATACGGATTCATGTGTGCATGTGTTTGAGTGATGATGAGTGTGTGTGTGTGAGTAGTGAGTGTTTGTGTGTGAGTAGTGAGTGTGTGTGTGAGTAATGATGAGTGTGTGTGTGTGAGTAGTGAGTTTTTGTGTGTGAGTAGTGAGTGTGTGTGTGAGTAATGATGAGTGTGTGTGTGAGTAGTGAGTGTGTGTGTGAGTAATGATGAGTGTGTGTGTGAGTAGTGAGTGTGTGTGTGAGTAGTGAGTGTGTGTGTGTGTGAGTAATGATGAGTTTTTGTGTGTGAGTAGTGAGTGTGTGTGTGAGTAATGATGAGTGTGTGTGTGAGTAGTGAGTGTGTGTGTGAGTAATGATGAGTGTGTGTGTGTGAGTAGTGAGTTTTTGTGTGTGAGTAGTGAGTGTGTGTGTGAGTAATGATGAGTGTGTGTGTGAGTAATGATGAGTGTGTGTGTGAGTAATGATGAGTGTGTGAGTGTGAGTAGTGAGTGTGTGTGTGAGTAGTGAGTGTGTGTGTGTGAGTAATGATGAGTGTGTGAGTGTGAGTAGTGTGTGTGTGTGTGAGTAGTGAGTGTGTGTGTGTGAGTAATGATGAGTGTGTGTGTGAGTAATGATGAGTGTGTGTGTGTGAGTAATGATGAGTGTGTGTGTGAGTAGTGAGTGTGTGTGTGAGTAATGATGAGTGTGTGTGTGTGAGTAGTGAGTGTGTGTGTGAGTAGTGAGTGTGTGTGTGAGTAATGATGAGTGTGTGTGTGTGAGTAGTGAGTGTGTGTGTGAGTAGTGAGTGTGTGTGTGAGTAATGATGAGTGTGTGTGTGAGTAATGATGAGTGTGTGTGTGAGTAATGATGAGTGTGTGTGTGTGAGTAATGATGAGTGTGTGTGTGAGTAATGATGAGTGTGTGTGTGAGTAATGATGAGTGTGTGTGTGTGAGTAATGATGAGTGTGTGTGTGAGTAATGATGAGTGTGTGTGTGTGAGTAATGATGAGTGTGTGTGTGTGTGAGTAATGATGAGTGTGTGTGTGAGTAATGATGAGTGTGTGTGTGTGTGTGAGTAGTGAGTGTTTGTGTGTGAGTAGTGAGTGTGTGTGTGAGTAATGATGAGTGTGTGTGTGTGAGTAATGATGAGTGTGTGTGTGAGTAATGATGAGTGTGTGTGTGTGTGAGTAATGATGAGTGTGTGTGTGTGAGTAATGATGAGTGTGTGTGTGTGTGTGTGTGAGTAATGATGAGTGTGTGTGTGAGTAATGATGAGTGTGTGTGTGTGTGTGTGTGTGTGTGTGTGTGTGTGTGTGTGTGTGTGTGTGTGTGTGTGTGTGTGTGTGTGTGTGTGTGTGTGTGTGTGAGTAATGATGAGTGTGTGTGTGAGTAATGATGAGTGTGTGTGTGAGTAATGATGAGTGTGTGTGTGAGTAATGATGAGTGTGTGTGTGAGTAATGATGAGTGTGTGTGTGTGAGTAATGATGAGTGTGTGTGTGAGTAATGATGAGTGTGTGTGTGAGTAATGATGAGTGTGTGTGTGAGTAATGATGAGTGTGTGTGTGAGTAATGATGAGTGTGTGTGTGTGAGTAGTGAGTGTTTGTGTGTGAGTAGTGAGTGTGTGTGTGAGTAATGATGAGTGTGTGTGTGTGAGTAGTGAGTTTTTGTGTGTGAGTAGTGAGTGTGTGTGTGAGTAATGATGAGTGTGTGTGTGAGTAATGATGAGTGTGTGTGTGAGTAATGATGAGTGTGTGAGTGTGAGTAGTGAGTGTGTGTGTGAGTAATGATGAGTGTGTGAGTAATGATGAGTGTGTGTGTGTGTGTGTGAGTGTGTGTGTGAGTAATGATGAGTGTGTGAGTAATGAGTGTGTGTGTGTGAGTAATGATGAGTGTGTGTGTGAGTAATGATGAGTGTGTGTGTGAGTAATGATGTGTGTGTGAGTAATGATGAGTGTGTGTGTGTGTGAGTGTGTCTGTGAGTAATGATGAGTGTGTGTGTGTGTGTGTGTGTGAGTGTGTCTGTGAGTAATGATGAGTGTGTATGTGAGTAATGATGAGTGTGTGTGTGTGTGTTGAGTAGTGAGTGTGTGTGTGAGTAGTGAGTGTGTGTGTGTGTGAGTATTGAGTGTGTGTGTGTGAGTGTGTGTGTGAGTAATGATGTGTGTGTGAGTAATGATGAGTGTGTGTGTGTGAGTGTGTGTGTGAGTAATGATGAGTGTGTATGTGAGTAATGATGAGTGTGTGTGTGTGTGTGTGTGTGTGAGTAGTGAGTGTGTGTGTGTGAGTAGTGAGTGTGTGTGTGTGTGAGTATTGAGTGTGTGTGTGTGCGTAGTGTAAATATCAGCAGTGTGTCGCATTACTCGCAGAAGTTGCGCTCAGACTTAAGTGGAATCCGTATGTTCATTTGGCCGTAAATAGTTATTTTACTTTATAAAGTCTTAAATATTAATATTTTCTTACACAAACTCATCGTTTTGCTTCAGAAGGTCTTTATTAACACACAGGAGCCGCGAGAAGTTCGTTTATGACGGATAGATGCACGTTTATGAGCTTCGGCTGTTGGTTGCGATTCACTGCCATTATAAAGCCTGGAAGAGTCAAGACATTTATTAATATAACTCTGATTGTGTTCGTCTGAGAGAATAATGTCATATACACCTAGGATGACGCGAGGGCGAGTAAATCATGGGCTAGTTTATATTTTAAAGTGAACTCGTCCTTTAAAGGCTTGAGCAGATTCTCACTCACCGGCTGATACGGTGCGAGCGAACAGCACTGGGTTGACGGCGAGCACCAGGAGCATCGGGGCGTATGTGGTGACGTAGTGCGGGACGGCGTGCTGAAGGCCATTCTCACAACTCACATGACAACACACACACTCAGTTCAGATCCACAGTGCAGGAACGGCTCACGTCACAGTCATGCATATCAGTTCATGCATTGACTAATAATAGCAACACTAAAGTCATGGATCGGATTCTTAAAGGAGTAATTCACTTCAGAATTAACATTTCCTGATTATGTACTCATCCCCACGTCATCCAAGATGTTCATGTCTTTCTTTCTTCAGTGGAAAAGAAATGAAGGTTTTTGTTGAAAACACTCCAGGATTTTCTCCATATAGTGACTTCAATGGAGTCCAACGGGTCGAAGGTCCAAATGTGAGTTTCAGTGCAGCTTCAAAGTCTCGACACGATCCAGCCGAGGAATAAGAGTCTGATCTAGACAAACCAGCGCACATTTATAACTAAATAAACATTTATATACTTTTAACCACTAATGCTGGTCTTGCACGAGCTGTGATGCGTCACACATTACGTAATCAGGGTGAAAGGTCAAGCGTGACATAGGCGTAAGAACAGATCTAGTGTTTACAAAGAGAACGTGCAAAGACTAAGACAAACGCCAGACAAAAGTATATAAATGTTTATTTAGTTATAAATGTGCGCTGGTTTGTCTAGATCAGACTCTTATTCCTCGGCTGGATCGTGTCGAGACTTTGAAGCTGCACTGAAACTCACATTTGGACCTTCGTCCCGTTGGACTCCATTGAAGTCACTATATGGAGAAAATCCTGGAGTGTTTTCCTCAAAAACCTTCATTTCTTTTCCACTGAAGAAAGAAAGACGTGAACATCTTGGATGACGGAGAGTAAATTATCAGGAAGCGTGTAAAACGTACACACTGCACCTTTAAGTGTGTGTTTTATCGTCACCTGGAGATGGAGGGGTAGTAGAGCATTGCAACGCCCTCGACACACAGCAGAAGCGTCAGACCCCACGTGATCATGTGATACAGGACGATGGTGCTACGACAGAGACACGCGCGTCAGGAAATTAAACTAACATCTGCTCTAGCGTTTACAATAACAAGATGCATGATGGGACACACCTGATGCCAGCTGATCTCTTGACCACTAAGAAAACATCCACCGCGTAACAGAACGTCCACCAGAAGGAGGCGCTGAAAAACAGCTGGATCCACATCTGGAGATGAATACAAAACCATCCTTTACATTATTAAACTCAAGTATTATTGCTACATATTCTTAAAATCAAAAATAATCAGGATTTTTTTTTATTTAAATGCATTTAAAGCATATTTGATAGAAAAAATGTCAGTTTGAAAAGGTAGAAAGGATATGATTTTAAATAAACTAGCAAAATTAGTTTTTTTATTAATTAATTTTAAGGCTTTAATTTGTTATTATAAGACTTATTTGTAAGACTAAATGCATAATGTTTAGATTATTAATGTGCCTATAATAAAGTGAACTTTAACTACTTGGCTATTATTCTTTTCAGTTTTGTTAGTATTTATTTTTATCTCATTTTCCGTTTTGACACCATTAGCAGATATTTTTTCTTGTTTTAAGTACAAACTTACTATTTAGTTATTATTTCTTGTTTATATTTAAATATTTTTTATTTAGATATTTATTTTAATCTTGTTTTCCCTTAGAATTACATTTATTTTTCTGACCCCACTGGCAGATATTTATATTTTTCTAAGTATAAAGTCACTATTTAGTTATTATTATTTTATTTATACGGTACATGTAGGCTATTATTTTTTATTTTGTTGTCCTTTTGAATTACGTTTATTTTTCTGACCCTGTTTACTTTATATATATATATATATATATATATAATGTTTAGTTGTATGTTACTGTTATTTTGGGGTTGATTTTTTTTTGTTGTTAAAAATTATTTGAGAAGTTACTTATAATATGATTAATCTTTCATTTTATGCAACTGTATGTTTATGCAGGTACAAATAGCTGCAGATCTAACCACTTTCAGTGATATTTACAGTACACATGAACTATATAACGGTCTTGTACACGTGTCTCACCGCACTGCCGACACAGAACACCTCGGGCCAGACGTCCGTCCCGTTCCCAACGGAGATTCTGTCGACGAGATCGGGAAGGCCGAGCCAGATCGACGAGCGCACGATGATTCCTGCACAAATGCACCAGATACACTATTACAATATCACTCCATCTTTGATGAGCATGTACGAGTATCGTAAAACATGAAAATACTGTATGTAGCCACTATCTGTTATTTTGTTCAATTTAAATAATGATACAAAACATCATCAGTCCTTCCGTTTTTATCTTACAGTGATTCACTATGGTAAGCCAGTTATAAGCGTTTATTTTGGATCGCAAACGCATTGTAATGGTCACTTTGTGCATTTACTGTAATTCGAGGAGAAATGAGAACTGCGCATGTGCGCAGAGAGAGTCGGTAATGGATGTGACAGGTGAGGAGAGATAACCGATCTACCGACTTTTGTACACTTTCTTTTATTTCCCTTTCTATTTGTGACCAGAGTTGAATGTTTATTTGTATACTTTTTCTCACTCAATCCCCATGTGTGCGGATGAGTGTGACGTTTAAGTCATTTTATTAAACCCGGGGAAAATACGGCATCTGTTCCTCCGATTGTTTTTCTCTCTGGGCAACAACCTCTCAACTTTGCGTTACAATATGAGGTTTTACGGTAGAGTATCGTAAAACATGAAATACTGTTTGTAGAATCTGTTATTTAAAAGGTGCACTGTTACTTTTTTTTGCGGGATTCAAATAACGTTAATGATTCAAAACATCATCAGTCCTTCTTCCGTTTTTATCTTACCCTGATTCACTACGGTAAGCCTTATAAAGCGTTTATATTTTGGATCTGACGGGATGGTTTCCGCGGGAAAATGTCACTCGGTTGCTTTGACGTGTGTGTGTGTGTGTGTGTGTGTGTGTGTGTGTGTGTGTGTGTCCCAACAAAAAAGGTTGACACGGAGCTACTAAATCTCCAAGCTCTGGAGAATCTTCCGTGATGGAAATCAGCGATGTTATTACTTCAGTGACGAATTCAAATGCTTTCTTTACTGGATCTCTCAGCGCTGTGTAGTAACTGTGTGGGAATTGAAATCGAATCAGGAATCAAAATCGAATTTAGAATTGAAATCGAATTTAGAATCGAAATCGAATCAGGGTATCTTCCGTCCATTTCATTTCCAATTTGAAATGTAATAAGGAAAAACGAGAAAACGCGCCTTTAGTCGTTTTTTTGTTTTTTATAAAAAACGAAAAAATGAGATTTCGGCTTGATTTTTCATTTTTTGGTTAACGGGTCAAAAACGGATAAATGACTTCAAAATCCGTTTTGCACATGTGGGCAGTCAAGACAAGTCAAGTCACCTTTATTTATATAGCGCTTTTACAATACAAATTGTTTCAAAGCAGCTTTACAGAGATAACAGTCACGCCCCTCTCAGCCGATTGGTCAAGGAAAGCTGAGCCTGTGACATCATCAGTAATTCCCCAAGTCTTTTCAACAAAATTTCAAATAATCTTTTCGTTCCCTCATCGTGGACAATATAATTCATTCCCTCATTCGTTTACTAAATCGTGCATAGTATCTATTAAATGATCCCTGCTTTTACTAAATGGTGACCACGTTGTAAATAACAATAATTAGTTGCCTTATTATTGAACCTTAGGCATAAGTTACTCTCAAATTCCTAATTCGTAGCCATGATAAATAAATGTATCTGCATGCTGTGTGCATTAATGTGAAGAAATGGCTAGGAGAGTGACGTCATGTAGGATGTTTTTAATGTTTTGGATAGGATTTGGCATGAGTGAAATGAATAATGTGAATGCAAATCGATTAACTTTTAATTTTTAAGTATTTGCTGTTTACTGATTATTGTTTATTTTTTCTCTTTTCTTAATTTCAGGATATTTCTCAAATGCATTCAGTCCTTTGTGCGTTCGCTGCTGTAAACCGGTCGAGAGGGACAGAGAGACCGAACACGCTGAATTGTGTGTCCAAAGTGATCTTAGATGCTTATTTCTTAATAAATTACTCTAAACTGCACATTGTCACTGTATTATTTTGTCACATTTTAAGAGTAACATTTAATTTAAAATAATTACCAGCACTGCATAAAACAAGTAAAATCTATTTAAAATATCAAATGGTTTTACTTAATTATATTAATTACATCAGATTTGTAAGTAAAAATTACTCAATATAATTTAACAGGTCAAGTTATATGTACTTTTTCACTTTGTTGATTTTACTCGGCTTAGTTAAGTAGATTTACTTAATTTCCATAAATTTGAAATTTACTTGAAAAATAGCAGTGCAAAAACTTGTCTTATAAAAATTGAGTAAATTCTACTTATTGTTTTTCTCAGTGCAGTTACATTTTAATTTACTATCATCGGAACCCATCACCAACAGCAGTTTTGCATTACAGTATTTGCAATGAGCACCCCTTGTCCAAAACTGAGCGTATTGTCTATTGCAGCACTACACAGATTTAACTCTGCACAGCTAAATAAAACCGGCTGGGTGCAGATTAATATTTAATATTTCTGAAATAAATATTTCTGTGAAACGCGTTAAGTTGCACAGCCCTGTACAGTTTAAGAAGCGGTACGCAGAGCCATTATTTTGTTGAAAAGACTTGGGGAATTACTGATGTCACAGGCTCAGATTTGCTTGACCAATCGGCTGAAAGGGGCGTATCATGACCGCCCACATGTGCAAGACGGATTTTGAAGTCATTTATGACCCGTTAACCAAAAAACGAAAAATCAAGCCGAAATCTCGTTTTTTCGTTTTTTATTAAAAAAAATAAATAGATAAAGGCGCGTTTTCTCGTTTTTCCTTATTTAATTTCAAATTGGAAATGAAATGGACGGAAGATACCCTGAATTTAGAATAAAATTCGAATTTAGAATCATAATCGAATCGGGAATAGAATTTAGAATTGAAATCGAATTTAGAATCGAAATAGAATTTTGAATCGAAATCGAATTTAGAATTGAAATCGAATTTAGAATCGAAATCGAATCGGGAATCGAATTTAGAATCGAAATCGAATCGGGAATCGAATTTAGAATCAAAATCGAAACGGGAATCGAATTTAGAATCGAAATCGAATCAGGAATCAAAATCGAATCGGGAATCGAAATCGAATCGGGAATCGAATTTAGAATCGAAATCGAATTGAAATCGAATTTAGAATCGAAATCGAATCAGGAATCGAAATCGAATCAGGAATCGAAATCGAATCAGGAATCGTAATCGAATCAGCAATCGAATTTAGAATCGAAATCGAATCGGGAATCGAATTTAGAATCGAAATCGAAACGGGAATCGAATTTAGAATCGAAATCGAATCGGAATCGAATTTAGAATCGAAATCGAATCGGGAATCGAATTTAGAATCGAAATAGAATCGGGAATCGAAATAGAATCGAATTGGAAAACCTGAATCGATATCGAGCCCTAGTGTTTTATTGAACAGAGACTGTCAGATGTCTCTCTAACAGAGTTCACTGTAAAGCATCATCTATTGTGATAGAGCTTGTAATAAAACAAGAATTAGCATTAGCTTTTCGGAGATGGCGAGAACTGAGGGATTTGAAATGTTGTTATTACTCGACCATAACTCTATTGCGAAGGTTCGTTTCATTATAGTTGTTGTAGTGCTGGAGTTTATTCTAAAGGAAGTACCGTGTCTATGCAGTTTTGTGTTTAACTGCTAGAAGGCTAAAGAAAGAGTGTATCATGAATCTCACAACGGTTGCCTCGTGTTCCTGACACTGAATGAACTCTATGAATAGAAACCTGAAATAAACTCGTTCTGAGAATAGCACGTGTGGTTTTGCACTAATTAAGTGTCTCAAAGAACATGCAGTAATTTTACTGAAACACAACATTACTGGCATAACAAGCATTTGAGGATCCGTGACTGATCTGCACGTCCAGCTGATATATAGAGCAGTTCTCTTTCTAATAAAGCAAAACTGTAAACCGTGTACAACACATTATGAACAAATAGAATAATGCATTAATTCATGCAAATCAGCTTTACGGCAAAATCCAGTTTGTAAACATTTAAACAGATTATTTGTCTGAATGAATGTCTACAATCTTACAAAAGTGAACAGCTTATGAAACACACAGACTGACCCAAATCTTGTGTGTGTGTGTGTGCGTGAGAGAGAGAGTGTGTGCATGTGTGTGCGTGCATGTTTGTGGGGGCATTTGGTCCTCACACACACACACACACACACACACACACACACACACACACACAAACACACACACACACACACACACGTTTGTTTTGCTATACTTCTAAGGACCTCCATAGGCATATGGTTTTTATACTGTACAAACTGTATATTCCGTCTCCTTACACTAACCCGACTATTTTTACATTTTCAAAAAAAAAAAACATTTTATTATGTGTGTGTGAGAGAGTTTACCTGAACTTTACATTTCCTTAGTTCAATTTTGGTGAGAAAGGGTCTTTACATTTGCCAAAAAATATCACTTTTTTGTAATGAAACGCTCAGACCAGGTGAGAATAACGCAAAAGTAATGTAACATTACTTTTCTTTAAAAGTAACTACGTAACGCAATTAGTTACTTTTTAAGGGAGTAACGCAAAAACTTTCTAAGTAACTTTCCCCAACACTGCTCACAAGTATAGCTAAACAAACGCGCGTGTGTGTGTGTGTGTGTGTGTGTGTGTGTGTGTGTGTTACCTGAACATCCTAAAATATCACACACGCTGATGATGAGCAGAATCCTGAGGGACGAGGTGGGTTTAGGACGCGGAGACCGGAAGCTGCTCCGCTTCGGCAGGATCTGCAACACGCAGAAGAAGAAGCTCAGGCTCGCGCTGCACGCGCACATCGCGCTGAAGAGCCGCGGCGCGAAGCCGATGACGAACTCGGTGGCGGGATCGCGGTTCGGGCAGCAGAAGGTCTCGAGCCGCGGGGACGCCATGACGATGACGAGGAGGAGAAGGAGCGCGAAGAGGATGATGATGATGATGAAGAAACTCAGTCATGTCACTGGCTGAGGATCACGAGCTCCACCATCATGTGCTTCGGGTTAATCTGACTGAACTACAGCTCGAGTTACAATAAAGCACTGCAGAAATTCCACCTCGTGTGTGTGTGTGTGTGTGTGTGTGTATGCCTCCGTCTGATATATAACTTTATAAATCATAGTGTTTTGTTTATTTTACTGTAGGCCTACTTGTTAAACACACACTCTCACACACACTCGCTTTCTCTCTCTCTCTCACGCACTCTCTGTCTCTCTCTCTCACACACACACACACACACACACTTTCTCTGTCTCCAACACACACTCAATCGCTTTCTCTCCCGCCACTCCACTCACACACCCTCTCTCTCTCCATCACACACACACTCGCTCTCTGTCTCTCTCACACACACACACACTCGCTCTCTGTCTCTCTCACACACACACTCACTCTCTCTCCCTCACACACACACTCGCTCTCTGTCTCTCTCACACACACACTCGCTCTCTGTCTCCCTCACACACACACTCACTCTCTCTCCCTCACACACACACTCAGTCCTCTATCAAACACACCTGGAGCTCATCATACTCTTCTGATTCTGTGATCTGACTGGATTTTAAACGGTCTCTGTGGAGAAAATAACAGCGAAGAATAAAACACAGCAGACAAAGTGTTTATTGTAAAACTTCCTGGCATTTCCTTCGACAACACTGAATGAAAAACACATTTCCAGACACAGTTTCTCATCTGCACGTTTGTCCTGCTGATCAACACAGTGAGTAAAAAGTGTGTGTGCGCGCGAGAGAGAGATTGAGTGTGTGTGTGTACAAAACAAAATGCACACAAAGTGTCCCTGCTTGATATACAACCACTGAAGAACATAGTCGGTTTTGATGAGAAAAAAGAAACAAACGAACCGAGTGCGGATCACAACAGAAGTGCTAACGGTACCGCTTTGAAGCGCGCGTCCGTTTAAGAACGAGCTTGATTTAAAAAACAACGCATTTCAGCGCTAGATTGCCTCTTATTTTACAAACTAACGAATATGCGAGATTTTTCAAAAAGTGGGGGATAATATCGACCTTTTCAATAAGTGGTGGACATCATCATCATGTCCCACCCGCAAATTATTCTATGTGAGTTTGTCATGTGATCAGAAACTGGCGCAGTCAGTCTGACGTCACTAGAGGGCGCTGTAACACCAGCTTTCTGTTTTCAAATTTTGTTTTGTTGTAATGTCTATATGGTTTCCATGGTGACCAGCTGAAATCAAACACTTAAAAGTTTTTTATTTAAAGTAAAAAAAAAAGGAGATGGTTTTAGTTTCAGTGAATTAGGCCTATATAACGCCTCTGCAACCCTGTTCACATAATATTTCACAATTCTGCGGTGTTTCGTGGATGTTTAGGTTTCCTGGCACTTTATAAGAGTATCCTGGGTGGTTGCTAAGGCGTTGTTGGTCGTTGCTAGGGTGTTACTAAATGGTTTCGTACTGTCTCATGCAAAGTCCTGAAGCCTCTGAGAGATCATGTGTTTCTGAACATTGATGTGTGTTTGTAAACAACATCTGATGTTTAATGATCGCAAACACAAGGTACTTTTCAAACAAAATCAGGCTTGTTATTAAATAAACTTAGTATTTCTGTAAATCCTGGTTGCATTTTGTTTTTCAGGTTCAGTTATAGTTATAATTTACTAACAAAACAATAAAAAGACTTGAAATTAACTGAAATACAAATAAAATAATAATTTTATTATAATTAATATTTGATCTGTAATAACTTATTTTATTTCAGTTAGCTGCCAAGGCAACATTTATCATCTCTATTTAGTTTAAAATCTAAAATTTGATTTACTGTAATCAAACTAAATTAAAACCAACTAGCAATATTTAAAAATATAAACGAATAAAATGACAAAAGCATATTACGAAATTACTTTTAATTATTATTAGCATAACTAAACATAGACAAATAAAACCTAATTCAAAATATTCATAAAACTAATAACACTGATGTCAATAATTAGCAAAATAACCATATTTAATGAAAATAACAAAAACACAATGACTTAACTAAAACTTTAAAATGAAAATATAACTCTTTTAATATAACTCTTTTATTCCAGCTTCATAAATTCATTTTTGTGCGCAACACGCTGATTTCACGCAGCCGCCATTTTGAAATCGTAAGCGAGGCTCTGGTGGGAAGAACCCCGGAAGTAAAGATAAACAACAATGCCTTGGACTACAAACCTGAAGCTGCTGGCGCGATTTACACTATTAGATGTTAATATCCAATATAGGATATGTATTCCTGCTTCTTTTTTCACTTTCTGAAAAAAAAAATATTTATAAAAGAATTTCACTGTACAGTATATAGTCTAAAGTATGAACGAAATGTATGTCATTTTTGGAATAACTAATTTGTACATTAAACACAATAATACGCCATCGCATTCGCGATTCTTCTATCATTAAAGGCGACACTTCAGGTTTTCTTCCAACCGGAGCCTCGCTTTCGATTTCAAAATAACGGCTGCGTGAAATCAGCGTATAGCGCCCCCTACCGTATAATAGTGAAAACACGGATCGCCGGAAAATTCCATCAGTGGCGGGAAAGGGTTAAAAAAACCCTAATATCTAAAACAACTCTTGTTTCAGGGGAAACACGTGCTGATTTGTCACCAGGGCAACAGCGGCTAATATGAGCCCTGATTACAGGAGTCAGTCTCTCATTAACTCTCTATTGATCCGTCAGCTTCATTAGCGCATCAGTTTAATCAGAAGAACAGCAGGACTGAAGCTGTAATCAGTGACTAATCAAGAGAAGAAGAAGAAGATCACACACTTGTGAATCTGTCTTCTGATTGGCCAATGCACTGATTCCAGTGGCGATCATCATATTTCTATTTAGTGCAACGATTAATCGCATCCAAAATAAAAGTTTGTGTTTGCATAATATGTGTGTGTACTGTCTAATTATTTTTTATATATAAATACACACTTATGCATGTATACGTTTAAGAAATATTTGCATGCATATACTGTTTATATATTATTTATATGATATAAATATGTATATTTTATATATAAATAAATACAAATTCTTAAATGTATACATGCATGTGTGTCTATTTATACATGCAAAATAATTAGACAGTACACACACATATATTATGCAAACACAAACTTTTATTTTGAAGTTTTCGATCAAAGAATCGGGTTTTGGCGACCTTTTTATCTGTTAAATATTAACCCTGTAAAGTCTGACATAAAATAATAAGAATTATACGCATGTGCATCTTTTTTTAAACCTTTTAGACAAAAGTGCAGTTGCTATGCATCATATCAGGCTTTTATGGCTCATATAGTGAGAATATGAGAAAAAACAGCTGTTTTATTTAGAGACTCAAACTGAGCAAAAATATTTTCTATTAATATTTTATAGGGTTAAAAAAAACAACACATTCAATCCAGTGCAACCAATGTCATTTTATATGTAAAAAGGATTTCCTTTTTATTTGTGCACAAACTTGACCTCTTTCATACTGACCTCTGACCTTTTGACCCCAAACACTGCAGTCTCTGCTCTCATTGGCTCACTGTACGTGACGAATCATAAGTGTTCTTTTTATAGGATTTGATCTCAGCATCTTCCGAACCGTCTCCAGATAATGAGATATAATATATTTGATCACTTTTAAAACATGTTTTATTATTATCGGGAACCAAAACGATAGTATTCACTTCACAGAATGTAATGATTGCTAATGTGAATCCCAGAAATGCTCACTTATGTCAAGACAAAACACTTCTAGGTTATTCATTTAAACAATAGAATAACTACAGAGAGGATAATATCAAAACAAACTATAATTTCTTCTTCTGTGATATGAATTAATCTGAGAATAACAGAATTTAATAGAATTATCACACAGAAATGGCCCAGTTTTATAAAAAATCTTGAATATGTAGTTGATGAGAATCCATTAAATTACACTGTAAATGATTTGCCAAGAAAGTTTCTTTACTGTAACGCAATTTATACAATACAGAACTACAAAAATGTATTTGCTTTATTATGTTTCTATTTACTTCCTATAATAATAAAACATTGGCTGATGCATCTTCCAACTTACATGTAAATATAAATCTGTAACAACTTAAAAGTAAATGTACTTTAAATGTTATCGAGGCACAAAAAAGCACAGAATAGCGATGATAAAAGTGTCGACAAAAAGTGTCATTTTTTTATTCATACATTCATTCACACTTTAATAAAATACTAAATATATATTAAAAATCAAACTGAGTTAATTACATTTGCATGATCATGAGAATTTTACAACATGTTTATAAATTAAACTGGTTTATTCTCTGAGTGTGAGTGATAAAAACACATGCCGTTTCGGACCGGTTCTGATGACATCATCATGATGCTCTGGGTAAAAGCGCACAGTGACCCGATATATATATATATATATATATATATATATATATATATATATATGTATAATTATGTTAATTACATTTGCATGATCGTGTTTTATAAATTAAACTGGTTTATTCTCTGAGAGTGTGTGATAACAACACACGATGTAGCTTTTCCCCCGCGTCGTTTCGGACCGGTTCCGATGACATCATCATCATGAGGTTCTGGGTAAAAGCGCGTCGTGACCCGAGGCGGTTCAGTGTGTAAACCTCAGGACGTCCACAGCGAGTAGGCCGTAGTAAAGCTGAGGGCCACGAGGAACGACAGCAGAACCAGAAGAACTTTCTGCATCCACACACACTTCTCCAGCGTCTGCTCCAGGCGGGAGTTCGTCACCATCACACGCATCAGCTGCAGGACACAGGCATGGGGGCGTTAATGTGTGTGTTAGGGCTGTCACGTTTGAGAAAAATCAAATTCGAACGGTTATCGAATATCAAGTAATGTATTCGAATATATTCGAATTTCTACGAGATCAAAAAAAAAAAAAAAAACACCGTAACGGAGATTCAATCACACATTTATTAACAGTCTGACAGTCATAAACAGGACTCAGGCCTGTCTGAAAACATTTTTTTGACTTAATGTTTTAAACAGCAGGTTAGCAATTTAATCTATATAAAGTGCACTAAGCTACATGGAAAAAAACTGCATCGGACAATAACGTGACGGCTTAAACAGCAGGAGTAAGGCCTATAGCCTAGCCTCATTTCTTATTTCAATTCATTTCTTAATATTGTTTGCTAGAAACACCAATTTATCAACTTGATCTGGGTCAAGTGCGGCTCTCTTTTTATTGGCGATGTTGGAGTACACGCGTTCAGTGCGCGCACACGTGCCTGACACACACAGATTTGCGCGTCAATGTTGAGAGAAGTGGTATACGGAGTAGCTGTAGAACCCAAAATATTTCCAGACTCGACTTTTTAGATGAGTTGAGGTCGTAATTCTGCGCTCGGGCTGTCGTTCTGTGCGTTATCTTCCATTTTCAAAACAGGGAGGCTATTATTCGCTTGATTTGGTCATGGGCTTACGCTACAATACGTTTAGAGCGCCCGCTCCTGGATGAGATGGCAAACAACAATAAAAAACAAAAAACGGTCTAATCATAGACTGTAAAAAATGCGCTAAACATGGCACTTTAAAAACCGGATAGTTTATTTATAGTTCGAATACGGATATTTCACGTCATGTTCGAATGCATATTTGAATATCGAATAAAATTTTGACCCCAAACTCATTAAAAAAAAAAAAAAAAAAAAATTAAAAATTGAGTGTTCATCGGAGGGGTCCAAGACTTTCGTCACATTTGAACCACGAATACAAAAAAATATATATATTTATATATTTTGGATTCGAGGAGTGTTGTGGTTGAAATTTTTAAAAGTAAGAAATCCTTCCCTCGGGTCAGTGTGTCCCTTAGGAATGAATGGATTGCTTCAGTACACATAGAAAAACCTAAAAATGCTCAAAATTCAAACTAAAAACTAAAAGCAAATAATGATTTTATAATATCTACATGTGTATCTGAACGCACACTGACTTTAGGACCCAGCGGAACAGCTCATTTACTCCATATAGAGATATAACGCCATCTAGAGTCGTGAAATATCATGATATATTATTATTTTTAACACAAGAGGTCAAAGACTCCCGATGTAAGATATTTAGAGCTGAATTAAAAGGGTTATGCATGAAATTGGGAGCTATTTTGAATTTAATGTGAGGAATGAGCTTAAATTATTACTTATTTATTGTTTATTGGTAAATAAAAGGAAAAAAATCAAAAACAAAATGCATTGAAAAATTGAACAAATATTATCAAAATTAAATAAAACGAGCTTTCTGGACAAAACAAAATTAGGTTTAATTTTAGGGCGAGGGAAAGATGTGTTAAAGTGCGAGGAAAGGATAATCAATAAATGAAGTTATAATAATAAGACACAATAAGGCAATCAAATGAAGTCAGTATCATCAAAATCTGTCTTTGCAATGAAGAGGAAACACATTAAATGCAGATCAGAGGGACATGGACGCATTTAACCTGCAGTTACAAATGCATCAATAATGTTTTGATGTTTTAAACATAAAACGTTGAATATTGATGATTTTGAAATTATAAAAAAAAGATACTTTATATGTGGAATTAAAACCGCCAGTAGGTGGCAGCAAGTGACTGTTAATGAGTGAGTCATTGAATCATTCATTCAACCAATTTGTTCAAACAAACGGCTGATTCATTCAGAAATGCATTTGACTCTTAATGAGCGAGTCATTGAATCATTCATTCACTCGATTTGTTTTAAAGGACTGATTCATTTAGTAATGAAACACAGCTGTGTGTTGCTGTGTCTTTGTTTGGAACTATTTTCTTTGGCAAATGGAGCAAAAACAGGCAATACTGCATCTAAAATGTAAGTCACTAAATATTAACTTCTTGTTTATTGAACTTTTGTATAAAATCAATATCACATTTGCAATGGTGTTGATGTTTGGAGAAGAAAACGGCACTCTTTGTGAGACGCTGATTAACTGTATCGAATGATATAGTATTTTGGCCCCATGTCTTGAATATTGTGTGTGTTTTCACTGCATTTTAATAGACTAAATCTCGCAGTATGTGTTTTTGTTTGTTTTTTGTAAAGTGAGGTAAAGGTAAAAACAATCACGATATTAATCAATATTAATTAATCAAACGATATTACGTAAAAATGACTTATTTAAGCGTTTTTTCCTTGGAAAAAAAGATTCTTCATGCCTTAAAATATCTTGAATGTAACTCGACACCCTTGCCTCATTTAGTATGCGCGGTTCTATGAATATGCAAATGAGCCCCGCCTCCACTCACTCACTCAGAGATCCACTGGTTGACGATCACACGTTGATCTGATTGGTTACAAGGTAGTTTGTGACGTCAGAAACACCAGCGATTTCAAACCGTGTTTTTGAGACTGTCTTTGGTTCAAAAAAATACTCAGCAATGCTGTCGACTTATGAATTTACACATGGTTTGTGTTAAAGCATATTAAAAACACCACATAGACACATAAACAACATTAAAAGCTGGATTTTCACCACAGGGGGACTTTAAGTGTACTCTGCATGATTATTTTGCACTAGTCTGAAAGAAGACGTGTAATGTCAGCAAAATAGAGCAGAATCTCATAATTAACCAAAAAAAAAAACTTTTGCCTTATGAAAGTAAATGTAGGGTGACCATATTTTGCAACGTGCAACAATGTTACTGTACTTTAATTCATAAGGTAATACATCCATTCCATTCAACGTTTGGCCCACAACAATAGAATAAAAAAAGTATAAAAAAATAATATATATATATATATAGTATTATTTTTTTATTCTGTTGTTGTGGGCCAAACGTTGAATATATATATATATATATATATATATATATATATATATATATTAGGGGTGTCGAAATTAATCGTTTCTACGATGCATCGCGATGCAGACGAGGACGATTCAGTATCGGTTCAGTAATAGACCATAACCGGTTATACTGACGCTTTTCTGACGTCATTTGTCGCGTGTGTGATTTGTCGCGGTAGCATACAATGGCAGAGGAGGCGAGACGCGAGTGCGAGTAACTAAAAATGCTACGAATACTTTAAAAGCCTACATCTATTCTGGGCACATTTCGGCTCTAATGAATAACCTGGTAAGCACGACCTGGAGAAGACGCGCGCTGTGCACGCTCATGTCACGCACACATAGAGCTGATTTAAGTATCCGAACCCGATGGTCAAATTACAATTATTCTCTGTTGTTACGCGTGATTATAAATGGATGATCGTTACCTTCAACAACGGACTCGGCGACGGTTGATGCGCATCTCTAGGGTAACATTATACACTGATGAATGAGCGCTGCTTTTAAATGAACATTTCTTTACAACAAATTGTTTTGACACAATTTCATTTACTAAATGGCATAAACAGGCTTTACTCCCTTGAAACTTAAACTGGAATGTCACTGTTTCTGTCAGTGCTACTTCCCGAACAGGCGAACACGCGCACGCACACAGTTTAGCTTTTAACACCTGTTACATGACACCGTTTCATGGCCATAGGTTAAGATCAAATAAAATATCTACGACACTATTTCAGTAAAAAATAATTTCAATCCTCCTGATGTTCTGTTGTGTACTTTCCTCATGTGGGCTTTAGGTCGCTATAGCACTTTATTCGACACTGACACGTGTTGGCCAGCTTTACACGGATCCCGACCGGAACTAAAACACGGGAATGGTCTCGGTAAATCATCTGTGAATTTACATTTGGGCTTTTTTTCCGCGGTTCAGGAGCCGTGTGCCACTGTTGATAAGCAGTAGCTGCGTTTCTAAATGTCGACAAAAAACTATTGCGAAATAATGGCGTTTCCATTAACCGATGTCATGTGACTAAAACGTCATATTTTCCTCTCGCGATAATCATTCTAAAAATACGGCGACGGATGTTGGTGGGTTTATGTTTATCAGCCACTGCACTGGCCATTATTATTAACCGAAGGAGACGTGTGTGTGTGTGTGTGTGTGTGTGTGTGTGTGTGTGTGTGTGTGTGTGTGTGTGTGTGTGTGTGTGTGTGTGTGTGTGTGATATCCAGCATTTAGTCTCGCTTTTTTTCTTATCGGTGCAAAAGAAACTCAAAATACTCTGTTGATTTTGATCTTACATATTAAGTGTTGTACATCATTAGATCCTGATAAGTGTCTATTTTTTTTGTGGATACTCACAATAAAAATAAAGTGTTGTGCTTGTCGCCAAATAAAGAAAAACAAAAATGATGCGCGTTCTGCCTTCTCTCTGTCAGTGAAGTCCATTCTGAAACACGTCCGAAAATTAACTGTAATTCCGCGAATACTTGTCATACAGGCACGAGTGTTTTTCCATAATGAAGCTTGAACCCTCTTCTTTTAAATGAATTAATTTATATAAAAAAACAAATATTCTCAGTTTATGTAATCTGTTTGAAAAGAGAGAGATGTCAGTCTTTTTCTTTCCAGCTCATTATACCTGATTACGTGTTAATGTGCCACGCCCATGGAGAGCGCGCGGTATTCAAACGCAAATGATCTAAGGCAAGCCATTCAAACATGCCAACGCCCACCAGCTGGATTATAAAACACATCGTGTTTAGTAAGTATCTTACTAGAGCTGTGTACACAGTGTATCCCTACGCTGTGAGGAATAATACTATCTAATAACCCTGGAAAATGTACCAGAAGTGCTGGTAGTTTCATTTCGAGGAGCAACGGATCCAGCTGATGTAGTAAGTCATTTATTCTTAAGTGCTTTGTTCTAATCGCGATATTGAATAGTGTCTATAAACCGCAAAAAGACTGTTTAAATATGAATGTAGTCTGTGTGTAGGCTAAATGATGAATGAACGGCACAGGCGCACGCGCTTTGTTTACTACAGTTATACAGCGCGTGTCTGTGCCGTTCATTCACTCTCGCACCTACATTAGTAAACGTTATTTTTACATGAACGCATCCAAACTATATTGCTATAGCCTACTAAGATGAGTAAAAATATACTGAAATATGTTGAAATAAAATGTCTGTATAAGCAACAAACTGCAAATTCACATGTATATGCTAATATATCATACACAATATGTTACAAATATTGTAACAAAGACTAAATATGAATGTTTAGACAAGATTTTGTGATTAGTTTTGGATAGATTATAAAGTTTTGACTGTAAAAAAAGACTACTGTCACATTAAATAGGTACGCTTTTGTTAACCAATTTCTGCTCATGTTAAATATACTTAATATATAGTGATGATATATGATATATAGTCTGATGTTTTGTCAAAAATAAAGTAGGTATATAGAATTATCAACTAAGATGTTATTATAGTGTTTGTTCCAATATTCAAACTAATGAATCCTTACCTTTTTTAATACGTATGATAAAATGTATACTTTTTAAAAAGAAATACGCTTGAAATATTGTTAAAATTGTAATTGTTGTTGTAATTGTAACCTATTTGTAATTGGTTACAATTTCTAATTGTAAAATATGTATATATAGATAATTTCTTTTGTCCTTGCATTCTTTGGGACCCTGTGACACATCTGTGTGAAAGGGCTAATTAATATGCAGCTCATTATGTATGCGGCACATTATCCGGCCTTTGTCTTCTCAGGTGTGAACACGCCTCCACGCATATTGCCTTTCCAAACAAAAGGTGTCTTATAAAATTTAAATCAATGTATTGTTTTGTGTAAATGATTAGGCAGGATGATTTTCAGATCATTTTGAAGCAAAAACTCTATGCAACAACACTCATTAGTCAAAAGTCTTGTGGACACATATTTAATGTGTTTTGTGTCCTTATTTCAGACACTTTAAGTTTTAGTTTTTTCAATAACCACGCATAAACATTATTCTCTAAAAAATACAAACATGTACATACATGTTGCTCACATTTTACGGTAGCCCCGTTTGTGCTATATAGAGTGAATTTACACCTTTGCCATTAACATGTTTATAAATAACTGAAAAAAGCACAAGTGTCAGAGCATGTCAGAACACCTCAAGGACCCCAAAAACCCCTTAGACCTCAGAGGGTTAATGGCCAGGAAAGACTCTTATACTGTGAGCGGCTCATATGAGGAGTTTCTCTTTCATTTCTGCTTCCAGCTCGTGATTGTGGCGTTTCTCTGAGGTTCAGAATCCAGTATTCCTGTAATTCTTTTGTCTTTTAAGAGTTTAATAAAGAACTCTCGTATTCTGTCCGAACACACCGCGTCATCTACGTCAGGTGACTGTAAATGCACAAAAACTGTTTCCATTGCAGTTTTGCTAAATATTTCTTTTTCGAACTGCCTGAAAAACCTGGTGGCGTGCGAGAAGGCGGGGCCTAAAGCAATGCAAAACCGGCGGCTGTAGAAAACAAAAGCAGAATCCTGGACACTTTGGTTGATCTAGACATTTTCTTTAGGTCCTAAAAGACGTATGGAGTGAGTGTTGAACAAGTTCTCACCATCGTCTGCAGATCCTGATGCTCATTGGTGGACGTCACTGACGAACTATCAAATGAATTGCTCAGAATAGATTTGGGACTCTCTAGGACGTGACAGCGTAGCCTGTGGGAAACATTATTAGTTTGAAATAATATTAGTTTAACTCCTGTTAAAGCATCACTGAACAGCGTCTCTCATCTGACATCTCCAGCGTAACTGAACTGATGCATCATATTATATAGCACACACTAACACTTTATATAAACTCGGTATTCGGTTAATCAGGCGTCATGCAGATCTAACACTTATACTGAGATATAACGTTTATTCAGACACATTCAACATCTCTCACAGTTTAGAAAATGGTAATAAAATATGACAAGAACTCACTGGTTTTGTCCATCGACTGTCTCACACATGAATTATGTTGAATATCTGTCAGCTGTTAAATGGACAAAACCAGTGAAATTTTAAAATTAGGCCAAATTATTAAGAGTTACCATTTTCTAAAATGTGATAATGTGAGAAATGTTGAAGGTGTCTGAATAAATGTTGGTGTGTGTGTGTGTGTGTGTGTGTGTCAGACGTCACCTGTGCTCCATGATTTTGGCTTTTGAAACCTCCTTCCAGAACTGAGATAACTCTGGGACTCCAGTGCCGCTCTCCATTTCTGCTGCCATGACCAGGAACCGGTCCTGAGGAGACGCCTGGAAGCCTGACACACACACACACACACACACACACACACGCATGCAGACACGCATGCAGACACAGACACACACATCAATCGATGCCGTAGTAGATAAAACACTATTCAAAATGATGTCTTGTTAGATTTATTTCATGCACATTGCATTGAAAAATGGCGGGAAAAGGCTCTTCCTGCTGACGAAAACCCTCTCAGTTGGAGGCAAAAATCGTGCAATGACACACTTGACCAAACCTGCTGATCGTTTAGAGCTGTGTGTGTGTGTGTGTGTGTGTTTCACCAGCTGGAAACACTGTCAACAGAAAGCGCTCAGATCAAGAGCGTCTGGTGTTTGATGAACATGTCGAGAGCAGAAGTGTGTGTTTCTGAACAACAGTTTGCTGTGGTGTGTTCATGTAGTGAATTACGCTGTGTGTTGAAGTGTGTTTTCTCAGATTACTGATGGACGGTTAATAAAGGCCTTCTGAAGCAAAACTATGAGTTTGTAACTTGGTAATTATTAATTTTTTTCTTACACAAAGTAAAATAACCAGCTTCCGGCCAAACGAACATAAAGAGTCTCTTCTTACGCCTAAAGCGCAACTTGTGACGTCAGAAGTAGCGTATTGTCTGTGTGTGTGTGTGAGAGAAGTGTGTGTGAGTGTGTGTGTGTGTGCGTAGTGTAAATATCAGCCGTGTGTCGCATTACTCGCAGAAGTTGCGCTCAGACGTAAGTGGAATCCGTATGTTCATTTGGCCGTAAATAGTTATTTTACTTTATAAAGTTTTAAATATTAATATTTTCTTACACAAACTCATCTTTTTGCTTCAGAAGGTCTTTATTAACACACAGGAGCCGCGAGAAGTTCGTTTATGACGGATAGATGCATGTTTATGAGCTTCAATCTGTTGGTTGCGATTCACTGCCATTATAAAGCCTGGAAGAGTCAGGACATTTATTAATATAACTCTGATTGTGTTCGCCTGAGAGAATAATGTTATATACACCTAGGATTTGTAATTTATATTTTAAAGTGAACTAGTCCTTTAAGATTTAAAGGTCCCATTTTGTCAAAACTGAAATTTCCTGGGTTTGTTCATGATATCAGAGCTCTATGAAACTACAATATGAGTTTCAAAACAGTCGATCCACAGACAAATGCACACAGCCTGCATAAAGTAGCTGTGCCTTTTCACGAGCCGTAAAAATGTGATGTCAGAACTACTCAGTCTCCGCCCCCACCAATGATGGGCCAATCAGAAGAGAGGCTCATGATTATTAAGTAGACTGGCCAAAATCTTGGCCGAGCTCCTGAGAAAGGAGCGGTAAACATATATTGAGATGGTTTTTGGTACTTATACCGCAAATATATATTCTTAAGGACATCCAAACCTTCAGAAAAAAATGAAACTTGTACAATACAAGACCTTAAAGATAGAAAGTGTCTGTAATACGGCCAGAAAGGCCAGTTGTTCATGATGAGGTGTTTACCTCCGTGAAGAGAAACCACGATGTCCACACTGGATCCGGGCTCACAGCTGCTGTTACTGGGCTTTACTCGGTACTTCTCTGGAGCCGTGGTCCGTACCTGCGCGCACACACACACACACACACACACACCGCAAATGAGACCCAATAAAGGGAACCAACAAAGCTATATGATGCCACACTGTAACCATCATTTTCTGGGAAGGACATTGGGAACGCTGTCAAAATGTTGTGTAAACAAAGCATCTCTTTTAATAGAGCTACTCCCAAACTACACTAATCCACTAAGCCACAGAACAGGCTCTGATTGCAAACACAAACGGCGGTAACTTATGAACTTCCAAAGAAATGTTCTGTAAAGCGCCTGGGATTATAACCGTGGAAAAGTGTAGCGAGACCAATGCCATCATCAGCAGAGAGTCAAGTCCACTTCATTTATACAGCGCTTTTGGCCAATTGAAACAACGTCAATTTCGCAAAAACTTCCATTTATCTTTATTTATTTAACTTAAATGATTGAAACGTGAAAGCATTATGCAATCATTTAAGACAAGAATGTATTTTTAACCATGTTAAAATGGTGTAATATTTATGAATTTGGTTGTGAGTTCGCTTGAAGTGAGACTCCGCCCACGCGCTCTTCTGATTGGCTGTGATTTGTGATTGATTTTGTGGCTTCTGTTGTGGACAGAGTAATTGCTAATCGCATAACGTCTGGTCGGGATTCGCTTTAAAAGTGATAATGGAGTCTCACCTTAAAGGCCACGTGGTTTTTGGTGACGTTGTTGAGGACGATCAAACACCTCTTCTCTGATTCTTTAGCACTGAAGCTGAGCTCCTCTGCTGGACTAGGAAAAACACACACACACACACACACGATTATCAAGAACGCATACACAACCTTTACTAACGGTTAACAGAAAAAAAAAACAGTTGATAAGTTTGATTCATTTGTGAATCAGTTCAAACTGTCGACCTCAGTGAATTGATTCAAAACTCTGATTCATTGTCATTTTAGAAACGTTCTCTAAAGTCTCCATGTGTCATTTTTCATATATTTTAAATCTTTAGGGATGCATGAAATATCGGCCACCATATCGGTATCGGCCGATATCGGTTCATTTTTAATGTTATCATTATCGGCCCAAATTTGTCTGATATATTGAAGCTGATAATGTATTATTTCCTTCAGCTGAGACTCTTCAGACGTGCACTGTTCAACATGACGGTTTTGAATTGCTTGAAATATGATTGGAATCACTTTGAAACGGAAAATACGGTTTGTCATATCGGCTACATAAAATTATAAGAAGAACATCATTATGATTGTGTGTTTGGGACGTGGCTTTTACTGGTGAGACTTTTGTTTTTGCAATCAGGTTCTAAAAAATGACACACAAATTTGGATTTGAGTTATCGGCCAATATATCGGTTATCGGCTTTTAAATATTAAGAATTATCGGTTATCGTATTGACAAGACAAGTTTATTTATATAGCACATTTCATACACAATGGTAATTCAAAGTGCTTTACATAGAAGAAATTAAAATAATCAAAAGAAATCAGAACAATTAAAACCGTTTAGAATAAAAGATAAAATACAGAAATAATCAAAAGAAATCAGAATTATTAAAACAGTTTTGAATAAAAAATAAAATACCGTTTGACCGTTTTAAGGAGTATTGGCCACAATTTTCATATAAATATTGCTGTTCATAACTATGTATTGTGATATTTGTGCATATAAATTAACATGATTAAATGTGATTCTTCCTTTAGTAAAACATGCCTTGATTAAGTAGATTGTGACCGTTTTAAGGAGCGCGAGGGTGTACCTGATCAGTGTTGCCAACTTAGCGCCTTTGTTGCTATTTTAGCGACTTTTCAGACCAGAATTAAATGAGAAAACACATTAGGCAGGCAGAACGCAAGTACGACACGATGACATCATGAATATGCTAATTGACGTCATGAATATGCTAATTGACGTATATAGCGACTATTAGGAAAGGCGATAGCTACTTTCCTTTGAATATAGTAGTCAACACTGTACCTGATGTGCAGTAATGTGCCCTTGAAAGTGGTCGTGGGTTTTCTAGCCCCTCTCAGTCGTCCAGGTTCTCCTCTGTCAAGATCATCTGACTTTTGACCGTCTTCAATGAAATTCACCTGCGAAACACACACAACATGACGACATTTTGTATTTTTACAATGATGTGATAATAATGGAAATGCATGACATCAGCTCTGATTTTTGGCGCATGAATGTGTTCTGAACTTTTGAAACTGATGAACTTTTAAAACATTTTATAAACAAGAAATGATACAAAAGGAAGACATTGAAAGAGAGGGTTGCAATACATTTTTAAATGGATAATAAATACGCTTTTCATTTTTAATGAAAGTTATGGCAACAAAGATGTCGAGCAGGGTCGCAACTTTATACAAATGAACAGTTATGCCACAAGTAAATACCAATGAGACCAATGATCATTGCATCACAAAAGTCAAACATGCTAATTTTATTTCAACCGTTTTTATGATTTTTATACACGTCATACACGTTGATCTTAAATATATAATTTGAGTAGCAAAATTTATGCAATTATGTCAGAAAAGTACAGTGACGTCTGTCTTCACCCTTCATTCAAATATTATTAAAGATATTGTAGTCAAATTGCGTAGTTGTGTTTAAAGTCGATTGTTTTATTAGTGATAAGGCAATGAAACGAGACAAATTTTTGGCACTTGCAAAAATATATAAGATATTAATATATAAGATATTAAAAATAAAAATAAATTAATAATTGATTATCTTGTAGTCAATGTTTGCTTTTTCCTGTCAGCTTTTTGTCTTTCTGTGCAAATGTTTTGCATAGTAAAAAAGCAAAATTTATAATTTAATGAGTTCTGGCGAGCAAATGAAATGCAACAGAGTTAAGCAACTTTACACAAATAAGCAGCAACGCAATGTGATTCCCAATAGATCAATGGCATCAGCAACACAAAGCTGAAATCAGAACAAAAGGCCAATGTGAACACGAGCCCTAATGTCATGTGACTTCTCACACACACACACACACACACACCACCTTAACCCTTGCAGGAACTTTTCTCCACTTCAGTTTCGAGTCGATCGAACACGCACACACACACACACACACACACACACACACACACACACACACACACACACACACACACACACACGTGGGAGAAGCGAAAACTGCTGAACACACACTTTCTTTGTGCTCGTGCTGCAGAAGTGTGTGAAACAAAGTTGAAGCGAAACTTGGCGTGACCGAACCACACATGCAGTGTGTCGGGGGTTAAAGGGTCAAAGGTCACGTGACCAACCGTATGATGCGTTCATCGATTAAACAGGCAGGTTTGATTTGAAATGTTCTGGACTTTATTCAGTGTTTGATTGAAAATGTAAAAAATTACACAGCTGAACTAGATTACATAATGTTTTTCACACAACATTACATTTTACAGTACGTCAGTAAATCAATCAATCATCATTTTATTGGTTACTCTTTACAATAAGCTCCCATTAGTTAACGTTGGTTAATGCATTGGTTACAGTATTTAGTTAAAACAATCAAACTGATCATAGTTAGTTCATGTCAGGTCAGAATCATTAAACAATATTAACAGATACAACTTTTGATTTTAATAAAATATTCATGAATTTTGCAATTAACATTTGGAATTGCAGAATACGTACTGTTTATTGCTAGTTCATGTTAACTAATATGAACCTAAAGTGATCATTAGTGATGAAATGATTATATTGTGTTATATATCTCCATCTTTGGGAAACACTCAGTATTGAATCACAGTATCGATCAGAGAAATCACTCATAAGAACAAACATTTTCTAAATAAAAACAGACTTGTCTTCATAGGTTTGTTAAAATACCGAAGATCTAATATATGAAATGTGAAAAATGTGGAAAATTCACATTCAGCTTCATTTTGACGGAGTGTTAGTGCAAAACTTATAATATAATTCGATAGTGGGTCTATAATAACAATAACTCGAGTAACAGATGCGTGAGTGCTAGAAATGGTTAATTATCATAACGATACAGTAATGAAGAAGGCAGTCACATGACAGTGGTTCTCTGTAAGCTCTCAGGGCTCCTACACACGTTACATGCGGTGAATCGAGTCGCATCAGCTTAAAATTAGTGTGTGTTTGCCTGAATATGTTCACAAAACCCAGTGTTTTTCCCTTTACGGCCTCGGAATCAATTGATTCACTGTTTCTGACAGTCAGACTCAGAAAATGTAACCATAATTGTGTTTGAGGAACCAGAATTATGCTTTTAGAATATTGTTTAACAAGCATTAATTGTTTTTTACTGTATTCTATTTTTTTAAGAATTATTTATTAAAACAAATCTTTACTCTGAGTATCTTTGATTACATGTGTTCATATGAAGAATCAGTAACTACACTGATTTAAGTCTTTCGAGTCTTAAAGCGATCGAAATAAAAACAGATATTTTGAAGAAATTTGAGGTCCAAACAACACCTCAATTACTTTCATTATTTAGACGAAAAATGCCAAGATGTTCTTAAAATATCATCTTTTGTGTTCCACAGAAAGTAGCAGTTAATTGAATCATTCATTCAAGAGATTTGTACAAAAAACGCTGATTCATCCAGTAATGAAACAAGTATTTGAGTGAGTCATTGAATCATTCATTCAAGAGATTTTTTCAAAAATGCTGATTCATCCAGTAATGAAACAAGTATTTGAGTGAGTCATTGAATCATTCATTCAAGAGATTTGTTCAAAAACACTGATTCATCCAGTAATTAAACAAGTATTTGAGTGAGTCATTGAATCATTCATTCAAGAGATTTGTACAAAAAACGCTGATTCATCCAGTAATGAAACAAGTATTTGAGTGAGTCATTGAATCATTCATTCAAGAGATTTGTTCAAAAACGCTGATTCATCCAGTAATGAAACAAGTATTTGAGTGAGTCATTGAATCATTCATTCAAGAGATTTGTTCAAAAACGCTGATTCATCCAGTAATTAAACAAGTATTTGAGTGTGTCATTGAATCATTCATTCAAGAGATTTGTTCAAAAACGCTGATTCATCCAGTAATTAAACAAGTATTTGAGTGAGTCATTGAATCATTCATTCAAGAGATTTGTTCAAAAACGCTGATTCATCCAGTAATTAAACAAGTATTTGAGTGTGTCATTGAATCATTCATTCAAGAGATTTGTTCAAAAACGCTGATTCATCCAGTAATTAAACAAGTATTTGAGTGAGTCATTGAATCATTCATTCAAGAGATTTGTACAAAAAACGCTGATTCATCCAGTAATGAAACAAGTATTTGAGTGAGTCATTGAATCATTCATTCAAGAGATTTGTTCAAAAACGCTGATTCATCCAGTAATGAAACAAGTATTTGAGTGAGTCATTGAATCATTCATTCAAGAGATTTGTTCAAAAACATGGATTCATCCAGTAATTAAACAAGTATTTGAGTGAGTCATTGAATCATTCATTCATGAGATTTGTTCAAAAACGCTGATTCATCCAGTAATTAAACCTGTATTTGAGTGAATCATTAAATCATTAATTCATTCAAGAGATTTTTTCAAAAATGCAGATTCATCCAGTAATTAAACAAGTATTTGAGTGAGTCATTGAATCATTCATTCAAGAGATTTGTTCAAAAACATGGATTCATCCAGTAATTAAACAAGTATTTGAGTGAGTCATTGAATCATTCATTCATGAGATTTGTTCAAAAACGCTGATTCATCCAGTAATTAAACAAGTATTTGAGTGAATCATTAAATCATTAATTCATTCAAGAGATTGTTTCAAAAATGCAGATTCATCCAGTAATTAAACAAGTATTTGAGTGAGTCATTGAATCATTAATTCATTCAAGAGATTGTTTCAAAAACGCTGATTCATCCAGTAATGAAACAATTTTAGTGATTCAATGACTCACTCAAATTCGTAATTAAACATTTTCAAAATGACTGTAGCAATTAACATTTTGTCAGAATCTCTAGTAAATTGTTATTTTGTTTAGTTGTCTGTTCAGAATCATGGGAGAATCACTATCAATTTGAAAAGACAAAAAAAAAGTGATTCTCAATTTATCCAGGATCGTGCAGGATCACTTTTTACACGTTTAATTCAGACTCGCATCTCAGATAAATCATTTTTCTGTGACTTTGCAGATTAAAATGAATCTAAATGGTTTCATAATTGACTAATTTTGCAAGATATTTTCGTGTAGAAATAAAGCTGACTTGATTTGTAGATTCAGAAACACATTGCAGGAACGCAGACCGGTTCTCGATCTCCGACAACAGCAAACTTTAGTGTGTTTGAGCCCTTATGAGTTTAACATCATAACACAAAAATAACAATGTAAAACCGCAACTAAAAAAAACAACAACTTCATTTAGCTTTGATTGATCAAACTGAATAAACCCCGTAACCTGACGGTAGTTTGTTAAATAGAAATCAATGGAAGTGATTAAAATCATGTGAAATGCCACTGAAATGCTTTAAAACATCTGAAACGTGAGCGTTGAACATACACAAACACAAGCGTCTTGGATGTTGTTGAAATGGGGTGGACAGATGAATCTGGTTTCGATCTGGAAACTTCAGGCACTTGAGGGTGTAGAAACATCTACAATGTCTTATCAGTCCTTGTTTTAAGACACACAGACAGAGAGGGACATCAGAAACACATGCTCGAGGATAACAAGCGCATTGAAGAATCCTCGAAATTCTTATGGAAAAAGAGTTAAAAGCCAGGAATCAAATCAAACATGAACCTTTGATCTGAAGCAAAATATAATGTTAGGAAACTTGCAGTCAAGAATCAGTTGCTCTGTGGAGAATGACTGGCATTTTACATCTGATGCACTCGATTAGAGCTGCACGATATCCGAAAAAAACTGACTTTGCGATGTTTTGCTTTTCTGCGATACATACTATATTGCGAAAATGAAAAATACAGGAATGATGACTTGGATATTTCTATTTGAAAATAATTAATCATTCTAGAATGAATGGGGCTGATTTTATGGAAGCTTGTTTCCGCCACAGAATAAAACATTTTAAAAGATAATTGCGACTTCGCAATTGCGACTTTACATCACGCAATTCTGACTTTATAACACGCAATTGCGACTTTACATTTCACAATTCTGACTTTATAAAACGCAATTGCGACTTTCTCACAATTCTGACTTTATATCTCGCAATTCTGACTTTATATCTCGCAATTCTGACTTTACATCACGCAATTCTGACTTTATAACACGCAATTGCGACTTTACATTTCACAATTCTGACTTTATAAAACGCAATTGCGACTTTCTCACAATTCTGACTTTATATCTCGCAATTCTGACTTTATATCTCGCAATTCTAGGCAAGGCAAGGCAAGGCAAGGCAAGTTTATTTATATAGCACATTTCATACACAATGGTAATTCAAAGTGCTTTACATAGAAGAAATTAAAATAATCAAAAGAAATCAGAATAATTAAAACAGTTTAGAATAAAAGATAAAATACAGAAATCAGAATAATTAAAACATAAAATAAAATACAGTGCAAACAGTCGGACGAACAGTGGCACAGTGCTCATTCAGTAAATGCACAGCTAAACAGATGTGTTTTGAGTCTGGATTTGAATGTGACTACTGTAGGAGCACATCTGATCTCTTCTGGAAGCTGGTTCCAGCTGCGGCTGGCATAGTAGCTAAAAGCAGACTCGCCATGCTTAGAGTGAACCCTTGGTATTTCTAGCCGATGTGATCCTAATGATCTGAGTGATCTGTTGGGTTTATATTCACTGAGCATATCTGCAATGTATTGAGGTCCTAGGCCATTGAATGATTTATATACCAGTAATAATACTTTAAAATCAATCCTAAATGTAACTGGCAGCCAGTGTAAAGACCTGAGGACTGGTGTGATGTGTTCATATTTTCTGGTTCTGCTCAGAATCCTAGCAGCAGCGTTCTGTATGAGCTGCAACTGTCTTATGGTCTTTTTGGGAAGGCCAGTGAGGAGTCCATTACAATAATCCACCCTACTGGTGATGAAAGCATGCACAAGTTTTTCTAAGTCTTGACTTGAAACAAAGCATCTAATTCTTGCAATATTTTTCAGGTGATAATATGCTGATTTAGTTATTGCTTTGACATGACTACTGAAACTAAGGTCTGACTCCAGAGACACACCCAGATTCCTGACTTGATTTTTAGTTGTTTGACCCCTAGACTGAAGGTATGCGTTCACCTTGAGAACTTCATCTTTGTTTCCAAACGCAATGACTTCAGTTTTGTCTTTGTTTAACTGAAGAAAGTTTTGGCACATCCAATTGTTTACTTCATCAATGCATTGGCAAAGGGAGTCAATGGGGCTGTAATCGTTAGGCGATAGGGATAAGTAGAGCTGTGTGTCGTCTGCATAGCTATGGTAAGCGATTTGGTTCTTTCTCATTATTTGGCTCATTGGGAGCATGTACAGGTTGAATAGGAGTGGCGCAAGAATTGAGCCTTGAGGGACTCCGCATGTCATGGATGTCCACTCAGACTTATGGTCTCCTATACTCACATAATAACCTCTGCCTCCTAAGTATGACCTGAACCATTTTAGGACTATCCCAGAAACCCCGACCCAGTTTTCCAGCCTGTCAAGAAGTATTTTGTGATCGACAGTGTCAAATGCAGCACTGAGGTCGAGTAGTACCAGCACTGATAATTTGCCTGTATCAGTATTTAAGCGAATATCATTTATTATCTTTATGAGCGCGGTCTCTGTACTGTGGTGCGGTCGGAAACCAGATTGAAAATGGTCAAAGTATCCATTCGAGCTTAAGAATTTGTTCAGCTGATTGAAGACAACTTTTTCAATGATCTTGCCTATGAAAGGAAGATTTGAGATCGGTCTATAGTTGTTTAATATGGTCTTATCCAGATTGCTCTTTTTCAGGAGGGGCTTGACAACAGCAGTTTTCAGGGAGGTCGGAAAACTCCCAGAGAGAAGTGAGGCATTTACCACTTCTAGGAGATCTGCTTCTAAGCTGTGTAACACATTTTTGAAAAAAGATGTGGGAAGTGCATCAAGGGCGCAGGTTGATGTTTTTAGTTGCTGTACGGTTTCTTCCAAAATTTTGCCATCAATTTCTTCGAAATCAGACATAGTGGCTACTTTCTCGTCCTGTTGTCTGATCTGCCTGACACCAGCGCAACTCAAGGATGTGCTGATCACCTTTCTGATATTATTGATTTTCTCAGAGAAGAAAGAAGCAAACTCACTGCACTTTCTCACTGAGAGCATTTCACTTGGAATCTGGCTTGGGGGGTTTGTCAGTCTCTCTACAGTAGCAAAAAGAGTGCGCGTGTTGTTTATATTGCTGTTTATAATATTCGAGAAAAAAGTCTGTCTAGCTTTGCTTAGTTCCTTATTAAAAGCATGGATGCTGTCTTTGTAGATGTTATAATGGACTACAAGTTTTGTCTTCCGCCACATGCGCTCTGCTTTTCTGCATTGTCTTTTCATATTTTGCACTGCTGTTGAGTTTCTCCAAGGTGCTTTTTGTCTGCCACTCTTCTTCCTGACTTTCACAGGAGCAATATCATCAATTACACTCTTAACTTTTGAGTTAAAAGAATCAAGGAGAAAATCAACAGAGTCAGCAGATATGCTTGGTGTTAAAGATATAGCCTTCATAAATAGTACACTAGTGTTCTCATTTAAGCATCTCTTCTTGACAGACACAGATCTAGCTTCAATGGCAGGAGAGATCAATATATCAAAGAAAATACAAAAATGATCAGACAGTGCTACATCCTTAATAACAATTGATGAAATGTTTAGACCCTTACTGATAAGTAAATCTAGAGTGTGTCCACGATTATGTGTGGCTCCATGTACATGCTGAGTCAGATCAAAAGTTTTTAAAACAGTTTTGATTTCTTTTGCCATATTGTTTTCTGCATTATCTATGTGAATGTTAAAATCTCCAGCAATGGCAAAGCAGTCAAACTCTGAGGAAATAGAACTTAACAGTTCTGTTAAGTTCTCAGCAAAAGCTGGAGAGTATTTTGGAGGCCTGTAAACAATGATAAGTAAAATGCGTGGAGCACCTTTTAACACAATACCCAGATATTCGAAAGACGGGTAATTCCCAAATGATATTTGCTTACATTGATAGACATCTTTATAAAGAGCAGCTAAACCTCCGCCTCTTCTGACAGCTCTGCAGACACTCATAAAAGTAAAGTTAGGAGGGGCTGTTTCATTGAGGACTGTTGCACTGCAACTTTCTTCTAGCCAAGTTTCATTTAGCAACATAAAATCCAGGTTGTATGTGGTTATTAAGTCATTGACTAAAAGTGATTTATTTTTAAGTGAGCGGATGTTTAAAAGTGCTAACTTAACAGTCTTACTTTTTGTCCCCACAGCAATCTTGGTATGTCGTGTAATAGGCACCAGATTAGATGGGTTTGCTGTACGGCTTTTGAAGGCCTTAGACTTTCTATCATGTAATTGAACAGCAATAGAAAAAGATACAGGCACACTGGGTTCCCGCTTGTTCTGTAAACATTTGAGAAAGTTATTGTTATCATAGCGGGGACCCGACACATATCACTGAGAGCTGGTATCAGTTGTTTTTGGTTCACCTCGAGCCGCTGGAGGAGGGTGTGGGCCCTGGCGCTGTGGCAGAGGCCGAAGAGCTCTCACAGGGGGAGGGGGAGGGCGAGCTGGGCCCGTAGGCTTTGGTGGTTGTGGGGCCTGGCGTTTTTTGGTTGGTATCTGGGGGCTCGCAGCAAAAGAGTGGGATAGTCTAGTTCCAGCGTGCACCAGTTGTTCCATTTTCTCTGAGAAGCACAGAAGTGGAGATGCTGGAGAGAGTGATAATGTTTCCAGTGAGAGTGATTTTTGCTCTGGTGTTATTGGAGGCTGTAATGTGCTGTCCTGGTTTCCCTGGCTGTTTTCCAGAAAGTCATCCTTGGGTGCTGTATCTTGGAGCAGTGCTGGTATGTCACAGTCTGTCTGTGGTGAGCTCTGTGGGCAGGGCTCAGCTGAGATTGTGTCCGTGAGCAGAGGTTGTTGTGGCTGAGTGGTGTTATCACTGTCCTTGTGTGATGTGTCAACCGCTTGTCCATTCAGGGGCTGAAGTGAAATCCTGTGGTCATTCATACTGTATCCAGGTGTGTGTGTGCCATTCAGGTTGAGTGGATTGGCACACATTGCAGAAGGATGACGGAGGGAGAAGTAGATATTGTCCTTTAGCACTCTTGAACCAAGTTTGTTTGGGTGGTGGCCATCCTGTTGAAACAGTTGCCTCTGACTCCAGAAAAGATTGAAGTTGTCAATAAAGTTCACTCCTTTTATATTGCAGGTTTTTTGCAGCCATGTATTAAGCCCAAGCAACCGTGAAAACCTGTTTGTTCCTCTTGCTGGGAGTGGTCCACTGATGAATGTTTGAACTTTCAGTCTTTTAAGTGTTTCAAAAAGTTCATTGAAATCCTTTTTAAGAAGTTCCGACTGCTCTTTATGAATATCATTCTTCCCCACATGAATGATGAGTCGATTTGCAGTCTTATGTTTCATCAGAATGTTCTGAAGTTCCCTGTTTACATCAGATGTTGTTGCTTGTGGAAGGCAGCACGTTGTTGTATCCCTGCTATTAATGTTTCTGATTACGGAGTCGCCCACTATCAGAGTCCTGGGCCCGGCTGCGCTGTGAGCTGAGTGCCGCTGTCTGCTCGACCTTGAGCCCCAGTTAGCATCAGTGTTAGCTACTGGCTGATTCTGTCTGTGTGTGATCACATTCATCAAATTTGGGGATTCCTCATTCATTAATACTTCAAATCTGTTCTCAAGATGTATAGGCGGTGGTAGGAGACCAGTGTTTGCAGTCCTTGTCAGAGCCGTATCTGGGGTAGAGGATGCTACTGCAGTAATATGTGATGCTCGTGACAATCTGATGTCTCGAGTGCCTTTGGGTCTCGCACCCTGTTTGTGCCATCGATTAGTAAAACGATCGGCTTGTTTCTCTACACTCAGTATGGCCTGTCGAGAAGGACTAGATTCATGGGACTCACCGGCTGTATGCTGAGGACGTCCATGACGAAGCTCTGTTGTGTGTTCCGTCTGGTTTGGTGGTCCCGCAATTAACTTTGTTTCAAGAATTGCAATCCTTTGTAAAAGTCTGTGGCAGTTGGAGCAGCAAGTAGATTCCAGAGGAGGCATTTTCTTATCCTTATGAATGTAGGCAGTTTTGTTTTCTCTTCCCCGGAATGTAAGCTTTCAGTGGGAGGCTGGTTGAATAAAATAATTCTGCTTTTTTTTTGTAGTAATCCAAACGTTTGAGCACTGTGCTGATTTGCTGAAGTTAAAATTAGGTGATAAAAGGAGATAAAATATAGAAATATAAAAGCGATAGAGCAAAGCGCGGAGCAGTAAGCGAGAGCGTCCGAACAGTAGCTGAGCAGGAAGTAGAATTTCTGACTTTATAACACGCAATTCTGACTTTATAACACGCAATTGCGACTTTCTCACAATTCTGACTTTATATCTCGCAATTCTGACTTTATAACACGCAATTCTGACTTTATAACACGCAATTGCGACTTTACATTCCACAATTCTGACTTTATAACACGCAATTGCGACTTTACATTCCACAATTCTGACTTTATAACACGCAATTGCGACTTTACATTTCACAATTCTGACTTTATAACACGCAATTGCGACTTTCTCACAATTCTGACTTCATAACACGCAATTGCGACTTTACATTTCACAATTCTGACTTTATAACACGCAATTGCAAATTTGTCAAACAATTCTGACTTTACATTTCGCAATTCTGACTTTATAACCCTCAATTGCAACTTTATATCACGCAATTCTGACTTTCAATTGCGGCTTTAATATCACACAATTCTGACTTTATAACACACAATTGCGACTTGTCACGCTATTCTGACTTTATTTCTCTCAATTGCGACTTTATATCACGCAATTCTGACTTTTAAACTCACAATTCTGACTTTATAACACGCAATTGCGACTTTATATCACGCAATTCTGACTTTCAATTGCGGCTTAATATCACGCAATTCTGACTTTATAACACACAATTGCGACTTTATATCACGCAATTCTGACTTTTAAACTCACAATTCTGACTTTATTTCTCTCAATTGTGACTTTATATCACGCAATTCTGACTTTCAATTGCGACTTAATATCACGCAATTCTGACTTTATAACACACAATTGCGACTTTGTCACGCAATTCTGACTTTTCAACTCACAATTCTGACTTTATAACACGCAATTCTGACTTTCAATTGCGACTTAATATCACGCAATTCTGACTTTATAACACACAATTGCGACTTTTCAACTAACAATTCTGACTTTATAACACGCAATAACGACTTTATAACGCAATTCTGACTTTCAATTGCGACTTAATATCACGCAATTCTGACTTTATAACACACAATTGCGACTGTCACGCAATTCTGACTTTTCTACTCACAATTCTGACTTTATAACACACAATTGCGACTGTCACGCAATTCTGACTTTTCTACTCACAATTGCGACTTTATATCACGAACTTCTGACTTTCAATTGCGACTTATCACGCAATTCTGACTTTCAATTGCGACTTTATATCATGCAATTCTGACTTTATAACACACAATTGCGACTTGTCACGCTATTCTGATTTTTAACACACAATTGAGACTTTATATGAACCAAACCATTCTGAAACAATCTGAAACCGCTGGCGCATATGTTTTCCCGGATTTGACAATTGCACAAAGCCATATCGCAATATAAATATTTTTCCCAGTATATCGTGCAGCCTTATGGCTTGTTCACACCAAGGACGATAACTATAACGATAAAGATATAGTTCTAAAAAAAGATAATTCTAAATATGTAAGAATAGCAGAGTCCACAGTACAAACGGCACAGAGAAACAATATCGTTGGAATCATTTTGAGAAATATTTTTTTCCAGCTGATGAACGATAAAAACATTGACAGCCAATCAGAATCCATCCTGCTTTAAAGAGCTTGATCATTTACAGAATAAACAGAACAATATCGTGATTCGCTAATATAGTATTGTATCATTCTTAGTGTAAACGGGCCTTTACACTCGAAAATGAGTGAAGATCTCAATCACAAATCAATCATCTGAACCTCTGAGCTCATGCTGAGAGTTTGAGAGTCACATGATGAATCTGCAGCGATCAATGAGATGTTTGAGCGCATTAGCCGTCGCTATTATAATTAGCATATTTATTCAATGTGACGTCAATCAACACGTCTGCTAACAGAACAGAAGATCAGATCAGATCAGGGCTGAGTGATAATGACGGATATGCAGCACAATGCATCGGGTTTCAAACGGGGTTAGTATCGTAAACAAAGCTATTTAAAAAAAGTGTTCATTTGAATAAAGCTGCAATAAAAGTTGAAAAACTTAAATAAAAACTTAAAATTAAAAAATGTTGAGAATAATCTTACATAAGTTTACGTTGAAGCACTAAAGTTATTAACTGGAAATGTATAAATAACTAAAACATAAAAATAAATTAAACCTAAATAAAAAAAATGTTGCCCTGGCAATACACTGATATGTTTAAGTTGAAGTACTAAAATTATGAACTGGAAATAAATCAACTAATACTAAACTAAAACATAAAAATATATATTTTTTAAAAACTAATAAAATGACAAAAGCACAAAGAAAATCACAAATTAACTCTTTACCCACCACCGTTTAAAAAAAAGCTGCCAGCCACTGCCAGCATTTCTGATCATTTTCTTTTGTTGTATGAATATCTGAACATGCAATATATCAAAACAAGGAACAAAAGCCTCTACTTTTAAACAAAAAGATTTAAATGTTTTATTCTATGTTCATGCATTCTTTTTTTGATCAATACTTGAATGTGTGAATCAGCTGCATTATTTCTTCTAAGTTAAAAACAAAATGTTAAATTTGTTTTTCATTCAATTTTATGTTTTAGTAAAAAAAAATACATGGTAAATACTGCTATTTATCATTGAACATTTATTGAACATTGTCTAAATGCTGAAAACCATCACATTGTATTATTATTATTTTTATTATAAATTGGAGTTAGGAGTCGAGTCACCTGATTTTAACATGATCACATGATTATCATCTCACTACAAGGTCTCAGCCGCGTTATTAAAGCTGCAGCATTAGCATGCTTTGATTTTAACTCGCAGACGTTGTGATGAGTTTTGATTCAGAAGCAAATGCATGCGTTATTGCATGATTTAATCAAAAGTATGAGAAGAATGGACAGAAGTTTTAAAAGTAAGAAAAGAATCTGTAAATCAGGCATAGAGGAGTTAAATCTCAGAGACACGAGGAACATGTCTGGGCCACATTTCAAAATCAAAAGAAAGAAAATATTTTGCATAAATGACAGTGTTACCACTTTACAATAAGATTTTTTTTAACATTAGTTAATATGAACTATGAGCAATATAGCTTACAGCATTTATTACCTTTGTTAATGTTAGTTTATAAAAATACAACTGTTCACTGCTTCTTCATGTTAGTTCACAGTGCATTAACTGTTAACAGACACAACTTCTGTTTTTAATAATGTATTAGTAAACTTAGAACACAAACTAAGATTAATAAATGCTGTAGAAGTATTGTTTATTGTTAGTTTATTTAACAAACTGCATTGTAAAGTAAAGTTTCACCAGAAAATGAAGTGAATATTTCGTGCACCATTTCTTTTTTTTACCAAGATCCAAAAGTGTGCGTATGCAAAATCCAGTGCAAAAAAAATTTGAGCAAATTCATATATGCACAATATATATAATTTCATCAATAGTTCCTGTAAAAAAAAAAAAAATGCATTATAAGGTTTTGCCAGAAATTAAGTTAATTTTTGCACTTTTTTATTGCCTAATTCAAATAATGCAAAACCGTAAAATGCATTGCAAAATAATCTTGCAAAATATAATTTCTTTGGATTTTTTGGGGGAAATGTGACCTAGACGTGAGGAAACGAGGTATACCTTCTTTGGTCTGATGGATTGCTCATTGAAACTGGACTCGAGAGTTTCTTTGGAGTCGGACTCTAAATCCTTGATGTCACTCTCATCCTCGCTGACGATTGGACCGTTTTCACAGATTGGAGACTGGAAGTCGTCGTCCAGGAGAGGCGGATAACTGTACTTGAATTGGTCCTATTAGATAAAACAAAAGAATATTATCAAAAATCTTAAAGCCATATTTTACTTAAAATGTCCCCCTGTGGTATAAAACAAACCATGTGTAAATTCATAAGTCGACAGCATTGCTGAGTATTTTTTTGAACCAAAGACAGTCTCAAAAACACGGTTTGAAATCGCTGGTGTTTCTGACGTCACAAACTACCTTGTAACCAATCAGATCAACGTGTGATCGTCAACGTGTGAGTGAGTGAGTGAGTGGAGGCAGGGCTCATTTGCATATTCATAGGACTGCGCATATTAAATGAGGCAAGGGTGTCGAGTTACATTCAAGATATTTGGATAAGGAAAAAACACTTACTTAATACGAGACAGAGTTCTTTATTAAACTCATAAAAGACAAAATTACTACAGGAATACTGGATTCTAAACCTCAGAGAAACGCCACAATCACGAGCTGGAAGAAGAAATGAGTGAGAAACTGCTCATATGAGCCGCTCACAGTATAAGAGTCTCTCCTTGCCATTAATGCTGGATTACACACACACACACACACACACACACACACACACACACACACACACACACACACACAGGAGCTCTCGAAGCTCCGCCCTCTGCGCCGGGAGCAGCAGCTCATTTGCATTTAAAGGGACACACACAAATGGCACGTTTTTGCTCACCCTCAAAAGGTGACAATTTTAACATGATATAAAAAATGTCTGTGGGGTGTTTTGGGCTAAAACTTCACACACACACTCTGGGGACATCAGAAACTTATTTTACATCTTGTGAAAAGGGCATTATAGGACCCCTTTAATCAAATTTTTTCTTTTTCTTTTACCCAGCCCTAATAGTTTTAGATTATTGCAAGCTTGTGAATTGAAATGGAAACGTGAGATTTGTGCCAAAGCCCAGTTCAAAGTAATCCTCGTCTTATATTTACGTACCGTTCCTCCCATGTACGGTGGAAGGTGTTCGGGGCCGACGTACGTCTGGATGTCACTCTTGGTGACAAACTTGAGTTTACTGATGGCATCGGGGCCGAGCCACGTCTTCACGATCTTCCAGGCGGCTGCGGCACACAAGACAAGCTAGTCAAGTCACATTTATTATACAGCGCTTTTTACAATACAGAGTGTTTCAAAGCAGCTTTACAGAGATAACAGGAAAATAATGCAACAAAATGTGTTTCTAGAAGAAAATAGCGTCTCCGTGATGGTTCATAGTTAGAACAAATGAACATCATTCCAAAGATCTGTCATTTATCAACCAATCACAACTCACCATTCATGATCCAGGGCATCTCATACATGATCATTTTGGCTGTGATTAAAACAAAAAATACATAAATGTTTAAACAAACCAAGTGACTGTGGAAAGTTATAATCTGTAAAATGAGGACATTTTGGAAATCTTTCTATAATACAGAGATTCCCAACGTTTTTGTGACAGCCAAATCCCTTTAAGCTATTTCGGTAACACTTTTAATATTTCGGTAACACTTTACAATAAGGTTTATTAGTTAACATAAACTGAGAATGAGCAATACTTCTTCAGCATTTATTAATCTTAGATAATATTAATTTCAACATTTACTAATACATCATTAAAATCAAAGGTTGTATTTTGTTAACATTAGTTAATGCACTGTGAACTAACATGAACAAACAATGAACAGCTGGATTTTTATTAACTAACATTAACAAAGATTAATAAATACTGCAGCAAATGTATAGCTCATTGTTAGTTCATGTTAGTAAATACATTAATGTTAACTAATGAACCTTAAGTGTAAAGTTTTACCAATATTTCAGTAATTTATCAGTGCATTGACATCTTTTTTAGTAAGTTTTATTTTGATTTGTTAAAAGAATGTATTACATTTGATTTATTTATTGGCTTTTCATCAAGTCTGCTATAACAGAAGGTTGAATAAACAGAATACACTCACAAAGAAACTTTGGATAGTACACTTTGAAGCAGTTAATGATATATTTCACAAAGTCCATATCCTAGAAGAGAAGAACATGGGAAAGAACGTTAGATGCAGCAAAACACAGTCAAGAACAGCAGATTTATGTTGTCCAATTCTTTCTAGTGTCAGAATTTATAATCATGAAAAAAAATTCAGAATTTAAGCTTATGGTGGCGCTAGAGAGTTTTAAGCAGAGACCATAAATTTGGTGTGAATAATGTTCAGATCCTTTGCAATAAATGTGCCAAATTTCGTGATGTTTCTCCAAACGGTTATAGGAGAGTTTAATCTTTTCATTGATTTAGAGTCTATAATTTATAGAGCTGGATGAAATGATGGTGTATACTGTAATTTTACTATACCATTCATACCGCGGTAAATATATCTGCCTGTCTAGTAGTGAGCAAGACTGCTTTACATTATTATAAAACATGTATTTTTGGGGGGGTTTGGGTCATTAAGTTTTGGATAAAAAAGAAGAGAAAAATCCAAATTTATTTAATATATCAAGCATTTTTCAATTTCAATTTGAATTGTTGAATATTGAAATGCATGTCAGTGAGTGTTTATCACTGACCCACTTCATGAAGACTAAACCGTTGTTTCATGTTAAACTGTAACGCAGCCGTTAATCCATTAGGTAACTAACTGTTACAGGTCACCGTTGGGGTCAAATCTAACCACTAACCACAGTACTGAATACACACACTGATCAACACGATCACTACTAGTACACTACTACAACCGGTTAGTCATTCTGATCTGAACAGATTGTGCAATCCTGTTGTTTACTCGAGTAACCTTTAGCTCCGTTTGTTGTTGACGCTTACATTTGCTCTCCATATTCGTTCCTTGAAGCAACAACCTTTTGCATTACTGACTTTTCAATGAAAGTTTATTACAGGAAAACAACAGAATGGTTTTTATATGGAATATTTATTCACTTGGCATGGTCATGGTATAATTTGGAGGAAAACAAACAACTTTTTACATTTTTCGCCTTTGTCTGCTTAGTTGGGGACATTTAATATTTAATATTCAACAATATTATTGCTCTGCCTGCATTGACACTATTATAAGAGAACTGAGCTGGACGATGACATCACGGTTTTCTCCAGAGCGGCTATATATATATATATAACTAAATTAATAATGTTTTTACAATAGAAATGAACCATTGCCGAACTTGCTTAAGCTGGAATGTGACGCTATTTTCTTCTAGAAACACATTTTGTTGCATTATTTTCCTGTTATCTCTGTAAAGCTGCTTTGAAACACTCTGTACTGTAAAAAGCGCTGCATAAATAGGTGACTTGACTTTCTAACTATTTTATTTGAAGAAATTCCCCAAGAATCAGAATTAAAGCGAGTGAAATATATAACTGGAAGCACGTTAAGCTCTTTATAAGCTATAGGATCAACATTAGAGACGCAGCGAGATTCAAACTCAAGAGAAGCAGGTTTTGTGTTTCTAGAGATCATTCAAAAAGTCATATTTTGAGGTAATTTTGCTGCTAAAGTTGGTGTGAATAATGTTCAGATCCTTTTCAAAATACTTGATATTTTACAGAAAAGCGTTAAACCCCTAGTCGCCATAATGAAGACACTATCACATGACAGTCCTTCATATTATAAACATGCAAAACCAATTTACAGTCATATAAGATAAGCATTAATTAAAGCGCACTGTAATTCTGGCATTAGGTTTGATGAGGCTCAGCTTTGGCCAGAAACATGAGACGAGGACATTTGCTGTTTGACGGGAAAGTCTCTTGGATTAAGCAAGCGAGTTGGATTGACCGAAGAGATTTAAAGGCCACGTTAATCTGCGAAGCGTTGAAGGGCGTCTGTCCCTCTGCACCTTCGACTCATACAGCATATAATCACGTTTATATAATACAGATAATGACCTTAAAATGACTTGCTAATCTACTAATCAGAACAAACGAGGTTCACTTTTCTTCATCGGTTTATGTGAGGTACATCCAAACACTAAAACTAATTCTGAACTATGATATTGGGCTGTAACTATTATTATTTGTGCTTCATGTTCTTTTGAAAGAGGAACGCTCTAAATATTTGTTATTTGTAGTGCTGGGCAACGATTAATCGTGATTAATCGCATCCAAAATAAAAGTTCTGTTCGTTTATATAAAACTTTGTGTTTACAAAATGTATATTTTGTATATATAAATACACACATATGCATGTGTTAGTGCTGGGCGGTAAACCGGTTCAAACCGAAAACCGGTTTATATTTTCGTCACGATATTGATTTTGAATAATCCGTCATACCGGTGTATTTAATTACACAACATTCGGAACGAACGTTACGCTGCACGACACTGTTTCAGACGGACCCTTTACAATGTTGCACTTCTAAGCAGCGACGAGTGAGAGTAAACAAACAGCAGTGTCTGTTACGTTACATGGACGATGGATGCGGAGCGCATTATTGTAGCGCGAAAGTACATTAATATAATGCGCGAGTGCGAATCTCTCTGCTCGCGCGCGGAATATAATGTACCGCGCTCTCAGATACACGCGGCTCTTGTTAAAATAGGTCTATTTTCTCTGTGTTCGCTCAGAGAATCCTGCACTTAAAACGTGTTCAGTGCAATCGCGAATCTCTCCTCTTCCCCAGCTAACAGTTTTAGGTTATAAGAACGTTTTCACAACGTTACCATTAAGTTATAAAAACGTTAACGTTATTTCAGAATGTTCTAGAGACATTCAAAATGTCCAGTTTTTTAGACGTTGTATTAACGTTATTTCTTGGTTATAAGAACTTTATTCAAAACGTTATAAGAACGTTCAATTCTCCCGTTATATAAACGTTGTATTAACGTTCTTGCTTGGTTATAAGAACATCATTCAAACGTCATTAGAACGTACAATTCTCCCGTTATATAAACGTTGTATTAACGTTCTTGCTTGGTTATAAGAACATCATTCAAACGTCATTAGAACGTACAATTCTCCTGTTATATAAACGTTGTATTAACGTTATTTCCTGGTTATAAGAACGTTATTAGAACGTTAAGAAATAACAATTTTAGGTCATACTGGGCGCTATTCTATTCTACAATATTCACTAATGACAGTAAAATAGACCATCCTAAGTCAATTTACTGCAGTAATTCCTCTCTCAACCAGTAGAAAATGCTTTGAACACCTGATTATGCATGAAAAAAAACCGTCATAAACCGGAAAACCGGCATAATTTTGAAAAAAAACGTGATATAAATTTTTGGTCAAACCGCCCAGCACTACTAGCATGTGTATATATATATTTAAGAAAAAAATTATTAATATATAAAATATTTAAACTTATATACAGTAGTCAACATTTGAAGTGGATCAAACGTGTAATGTTCGAAATTCATGTATAACTTTGATAAAGTTTTGATCCACTTCAAATGTTGACTACTGTAATATAAATTATGCATAAATATGACAATATTTCTTCAATATATACATGGATATGTGTGTGTATTTATATATACAAAATAATTATACACAGTACACTACACATATATTATGTAAACACAAATTTATTTTGCATGCGTTTAATCGTTGCCTGCACTAGTTATTTGTGCAGAGTGTGTGTAGCATTGTCAGTATTTAAACATTTTACACCTGATTTTGGTGTTCTTATTTTATGAGCATGTGGAGTAAAGTGAATAACTCACTATATTACTGAGTCCGGACTCTGTCATGTCGAACACGACCGTCAGTGGCATTCCTGGCTCTCGCTTAGCGTAGCGCTCCAACCAGAACGCCACATACCTCTTCTTATCCACTGTCGTCTTGGCATCCTTCACGTGGAGTTTCACTCTGAACCAGACTATATCAAACACACACACACACACACACAAACACAAACACACGGGAAGAAATACAGATGGATGGATTTCATTTATTGATTAATAAATGACAAATAAATGCTGCATTTGTAATAAAAGTACTTCATTTACACTGAGAAAGCACAGCGAATTTATGTTATGATTATGTTTCCAGTGGCCTTAATCCATGCACAGCTTTTCAAAATGTCACAAAAGCGTTTTGTATGAAATATTGAAGGTTTTAAATAAGTGTTTTGCAGAGTGGCGCTACGAATTTTCTAAAATCTGGTTTTATTGTGGCATGTTAAATTAGTGTTCAACAAATGCGCCTGTATATATTTATATACACTTATATAATTTAGAATTTTTATATATATATATATATATATATATTTTAGAAATTTTAGAAAATTCGTAGCGCCACTCTGCAAAACACTTATTTAAAACAGCTTATGTGACATTTTGAAAAGCTGTGCATGGATTAAGGCCACTGGAAACATAATCATAACTTAAATTCGTTGTGCTTTCTCTCATATATATATATATATATATATATTAAACACGCATATATCACACAGTCTTAGTGTAAATGAAGTACTTTTAAAGTGAACCTCGTGTATATATATATAATTTTTTGTATTATTATTATTATTTTTTTTAAGTTGCACTGAATTATAAATTATACTAACAATATATGCATTTTTTCTAATATATATATATATATATATATACAAATCTTATATATATATATATATATATATATATATATATATATATATATATATTCGTAAAACAATTTTTTTTTTTACTCTGATCTACTTGCTCTGAAATGGCACGAAAGCATTGAAAAACAGTTTTAAGAAAAAAATATATATAAAAAAATATTTAAAACGCTTTTCCCCCCCAAAGTTTTCATGTTTATATATATATATACATACATATATATACAATAAACGTTGTAGTATGTTTTTGTAGTCAAGTAGACTCAAAATTAAGTAAATCAGTAAAAAAACTAAATCTATTTAAGTATTAAGGCATGATTTCCACCACGTCTTTCCACTGAATTTCTGTAAGCACGTTTTATTTCAATTAAAAACGGCGTTTATAACATGCAAAGCAGGATTAACCTCCACCTACAGAGTTTGTTCCCTTCTTTGTCGTATCCGTGAAGGTAAACCGCCCCGCTCTCGAACATCCAGCGGGGAATACTGTTCTCCGCCAGATCTACAGCAGGAACAACAACAAAACTAAATACCATTCATTCATCACATTCTCGACTCATCACAACACTATCAGTTTAGCAACAGTGAACATTTGATAAGAGAAAATCAACACTGACTGATTTGGTTGGGTAGCAATGAAAGTTACTTTGCTGCATAAATCAGCTGAAATAACTGAATGAACACACTGAAGGATTTAAAGACGAGAGACAGACAAGAAGAGGATTGTGTCGCTCGAGATCAGCATACAATCAGCATTTCTGACGAGCACAAAACAGTTCTGTAAAGCCATTCTCTAAATCTCTATAAATATAGTCACCATTCATCCATAAGGAACTCATGTTGTCATTGGGATCAAAAGGAAAATATTATTAATAAAATGATATTGATCAGTATTACAGGACTGATCATTACAGTGGTCAGTAAATGCTTTCACTCATATTTCAGAGAGAGATTTTATGGGGTTGGAAACTGTCATTAAAATAATTTCACACTGCAAAAGATTGTATTAGTCCTAAAATAAGTTACATTTTCTTTTTGGTAAATGTGGCCAGGACGTGTTTGGATACTAATAAGTACATAATAATTTCATCTTTCTATGTTATAAATAAAGTCAATTATGAGATGAAAAGTTGAAATTATAACATAGTCATAATTTCGACATTCTGTTATTAATATGACTCACTAAGTTGTTTATGTGATGACAAGTCAAAATTATGACGTACTAAGTCATATTTTTAGCATAGTATGTCATAATTTTGACTTTCTAAGTCATATTTTTAACAGTGTCAAAATGATGACATACTAAGTCATTTATAACAGAAAGATGTACATACTGGGTATGTCAATTTCGACTTTTCATCTCATAACTGACATAGAAAGTCAAAATTATGACATATTTCAGACAGTTTTAGACGGAAACTGTCATTAAAATTATTTCACACGGCAAAAGATCACATAAGTCTGGAAAATTTGTTGAATTTTCTTTTTGAAAAATGTGGCCAGGACATGTTTGTCTTTCACGAGATTCGCAACAGGAACTATCATGTGAGTAACTTCCTCATTTCAGTCTGTTTCTGTGAAAAAGCATCACTCACACACACACACACACACACACACACTCACACACACACACCGTTGAGCTGAAACTCTCTCCTCCACTGGAAGCTCTCGTCGATCATCTTTAAGGTGTCGTCCACAACGAAGTGTCTCCATGTGAGGTATCCTTCCACCAGAGCATCATCTCGGAGAAGCTTCTCCACGTCTCTGCCGTCATATTTGTCTTGAGACTCTGTGAGATCGAGTTAGAGAAAGCAGAGCAGGGTTTCAATTAGTTGCATGAGCATAAGAGACGTCTTTCAAAAACATTAAAAATAGTAATGTTTCCAAACTTTTGACCGGTGCTGTACGTGTACTGTATGTGTACGTGTGTGTAAAATAAATAGCGATGCACTAATATGAAAATTTTGGCCGATACCGATAATTCTTTATATATGAAAGCCGATAACCGATATTTGGCCGATAAATCTTAATCAAACTTTTTATATACATTTTGAGTGCTTGATTAATACAAAAACAATAGTCTCACCATTAAAAGTAATGTCCCAAGCATATAATATATTTAAAAATATATATATAATAAATATAATTTCTTTTATTTTTAAGGATGCAGGATATATCGGCGGGCCACCATATCGGTATCGGCTGATATATGTTGATTTTTAATATCGTTAGCGGCCCAATAAGAAAATGCTCCTGATATATTAAAGCTGATGTATTACTTCCTTCAGCTGAGACACTTCAGATTCACACTGTTGTACAACATGATGGTTTTGAATTGCTTGAAATATGATTGAAATCACTTTGATCACTTTGAAATCAAGTCTGTCATATCGGCTACATAAAATTATAATGAAAACATCATTATAATTGTGTGCTTTGGACATTGCTTTTAATGGTGAGACTTTTGTTTTTGTAAACAGGCACTCAAAATGTATATAAAATTTGAATTTAGATTGATCGGCCAAAATTTTCATATCAGTGCATGGCTATTTATTTCTCACACACACACACACACACACACACACACACACACACACACACACACACAGCACCAGTCAAAAGTTTGGAAACATTATGCTCATCAAGCCTGCATTTATTTGATCAAAAAATACTGAAAAAAATAATAATAATGTGAAATATTATTACAATTTAAAATAATGGTTTTCTTTTTAATATACTTTAAAATTTAGCTTTGCATTAATTAAAGCAATAAATTATTTTAAACACACTACTCTGACACTAAACAATACAAGTTAACCTGGTTATAACACTATAAGGAAATGTTTTAAAACAGCAACGTTACATGAGAGTATATTTTCATACTACATCCCAGGAAATGTCATAAAACAATATATGCAAAGACTGTAAGACTGACTTTTTTCACATATTGCTACTTATTCCTCACTAGTGCTACTTTCACAACAGCAAAACAAAAATCAACATTATGATTAAAACATGAATTTTGATTTCTGACTGACAGTTCAATCCAACAGCTGTGATATCAAATATTAAACATCTGCTCTTATAATGGATGACACGTGATCCTCAAAAGTCCTAAATGTCATTGTGGATACTTTTTCATATTTAATATCTGAATTAATAAGCAATTATGAGATCAAGACTTCTGTGATGAATGTTATTGTGAAGCTTGAGAACTTAGCGTACTGCTAACTCACCCTCAACATACTCGCTTTTAAACCTCTGTCGTGTTTCTTCGATCTTAGTCTCGATGTCCTTTTGGAGAGAGCGAAATATTATTAATAAATCCGTTTAAGATGAGAAAAAAACGCGTAATGCTTGTTTTGTTTAGCTGTCTGATTACCTGCTCTGATTCCGTCTGTCCTGCCTCCGCCATGATGGTGCGCACTGTCAGTCAGCAGTGGCCTGGTCTTCAGTGGAATAGACCGCAGATTCTATGAAACTGGACTCAGGATGACGCCATGTTGGTTCGGAGATGTCAAACTAACCTTTGAACAGGCTTTTGCAGCAAGATAAAGTTCCTCTGATGTCCTCTGGCAATTAAAGGCAAATGATTGCATCATGTGCGCAATCTAAAAACAGTAAAAGCCTATGACAACATCACTTATTTGTGAAACGGTGATTGAACTGTAGCACTGTTTCTTTAAGAGATACCCGGAAAACGTGACGTGCAGCAAATACGCGCGCACTTTGAGGAAGAGAAGAAGTGTTTGAGAATAATATACACACACATTCATTCCAGAGTAAAACAGTGTATGAGAGTCATGCAGAGGTACAGTATGAAACCAGTTTTGTCATATATTAATTCCGGGATTTAATAGTGTATCATATGTTGTATAACATGGAAGCCCATTTCCGCCAAATGAGGGGAATAAGCATTATTTTGTAAACCAATATGACACAAAAAGTCTGAATTAGTCCATACAGAGTCAATTATGAGATGAAAAGTCGAAATTGACATACTAAGTCAATCATAACATCGAAAATTGAAATTATGACATACTAAGTCATAATTATTAAGTAGAAATTATGACATGCTAAGTCAATTATGAGATGAAAAGTGGAAATTATTACATACTCAGTCATATTTATAACACAGAAAATCGAAATTTACATACTAAGCCATTTTTATAGCATCGAAAGTCGAAAATATCACATACTTAAGTCATATTCATTAACGTTACATCGAAAGTCGAAATTATGACATTATAAGTCAATTATGAGATGAAAAGTCGAAATTATGACATACTAAGCCACATTTATAACATGGACAGTCGAAATTATGACATTCTTAAGTCAATAATGAGATAAAGTCGAAATTATGACATACCAAGCCACATAAATTGACATAGGGCCTACTTAAGTCAATTATGAGATAAAATGTTTAAATTATGATTTACTATGTCGTAATTTCGACTTTTCATCTCATAATTTTTTACTTGGTATGTCTAATTTCGACTTTCTATGTCATTATTATGATTTACGAAAGCATGATTTTGTTTTCTTATGTAGAAGAAATGGGCTTCCTTCCATATTAACATTAAAGGCACAATTTCACTGTAAATCAGTTACAAACTAATTAAAACTAATTTAAACAATTTCCGTAGAAACCATGTATATAAGCACTTTTAACTAGCTTAATAGTGCCTATAGTATGTTAAATATTCTATATTTTCAATATGTTAAATTTTAAAGTCTCTTAAGTTTATTTGTTCATCATTGTATTGCATTGCATTATGTTTTAAAACTACAGAGCTTTGATCATTGAAAACTAAGCATTTCAATTATCTAAGACATTATTGGCAGATATTGATATTATATGCATTTTATGCTATACTGTTATAAAGATCTCGTTGTTTTAGATTACAAACTAGGGATGCAGCGAATTGAAAATATTGGCCGATACCGATAATTCTTTATATTTGAAAGCCGATAACCGACATATTGGCCGATTAATTTAAATCCAAATTTTTATATAATTTTTGAGAGCCTGATTACAAAAACAAAAGTCTCACCTTTAAAAGCCACATCCCAAACACACAATTATAATGTTTCATGATAATTTTATGTAGCCGATATGGCAGACTTGTCTTGCACTGAACTGTATTCTTTTTTTGAAGTGATTCCAATCATATTTCAAGCAATTCAAAACCATCATGTTGAATCTGAAGAGTCTCAGCTGAAGGAAATAATACACTATTTATTAGCTTTAATATATCGGCCACATTTTCTTATCGAGCCGATAACATTAAAAATGAACATACAGTCAAACCAAAATATATTCAGACACCTTCAACATCTCTCACATTATCACAGTTTATTCGCTATAGTTTAGAAAATGGTAATAAAATACGACAAGAAATCAGTTGATATTTCACTGGTTTTGTCTCACACATGAATTATGTTGAATATCTGTCAGCTGTTAAATTTAACTCCACAATTAGATAATACCAGTTTAGCTCAACCAGTTACCAAGCAATGCTTCATGTTGTTCAGTCTGTGCTGTAAAAAGGTGCATTAGTTATTAAAGAAAAAACACTTCAGAAAACATGATCAGCTCAAAGTGTCCCAATCATTTTTGGTCCCAAATATTTATAAATTTTACTGGTAGTCACTGTATGAAGATTTTTTTGGGTATGTCACAGTTTACTTTATTTTGCTCTCCTCACTTACATAAATGAACTATAGTGTCCTGCACACACTAGTGAAAAACATCAAATATATATATATCTGGTGTCTGAATAATGTTTGCTTTGACTGTATATCGGCCGATATAAATGTGTCGTTTTCCATGTTAAAGTTTCAAGTGTGTTTCCTCTTCTTTTCCCTCCAGCTTATCTGTGGAGTGGCGTTTGGACTCATAAGACGATGGCAGCGGAGCGGCGCGTGTCGATGCTCTCGTTCGGAGGAGAAGTGCTAGCGTTCCAGTGCAAGAGTTTAAGCTCAAAAACCCGAGATCATCGCAAAGGCTCAGAAGTTTCTTTCCTCCATCTTTCCTTCGATAAAACCTCGCAAAGCTTCTCCGTTACAGATCATAAAACACAGCCGATACACAAAGAAAGCTCTTCAGAGACGCACGTCGTTCACTGCGCTTCTGCACTCGATGCGCAACTGAGACAAAAAGTGCCGTGTGTTTTACTGAAAATATGCAAGAAAAGGACATCGGCTTTTAAATACATGCTTTACTCCATATGTGCTTCAAATGAAGGAAAGCTTTGTGTTGAGTTTGCGTTACCGTACGAGATTAGAGACCATATTTCAATATTGCAGGGTCCCACGTTGATTTGGAGTTATGAAAACTCAGTTTTGTATGTGTCGTCGCAGAGCGGCGGTGTAAAAGAAGTCCCGATTCTCTTCGAGTCGATCAAGTTTATCGGCGAACTTCCTCTTCGTAAAAGAAAACTAGTGATTCATGGCACTACGAATGACCCGTCTGGTGCGAAAAACACACTTTATTTCATCGAAGACGAACGCTGTGCCGCCGCATGTTTCGTGCCGAACGCTTACGTCTCTGTGATGCAGTGCATGATGGTTCTCTCCGCGGAGGAAGATGGCGGATCGCTTAAGTCACGTGTTCTGGCGGCCACGAGCACGAAACAACTGGTTCGCTTTGAGAACGGATTCCCGCGGGATGTGTGCGCTCTTCCGTACGAGCGTCCGCTGAGCGTTCAGACGGTTCATACGCTGAGGAACGAGTGTCTCGTCGTCGTGAGCTTCAGTCAGGGGAACGTCTGCGCCGTGTGGAGCGACACTTTCCAGGTGAGAGATTATTTTGTATTTAGAAGTGTTAAAGGGGTCATCGGGTGCCTGTTTTCCACAAGTTGGTGCGTTCTTTAGGATCTTCATGTAAAGTTTGGAACATACTTTGGTTAAAATTCGTCAATGGTTAGCACCCTTTCTACAGTATACACATGGCTGAGGGCGGAAATATGCTAATACAGGAAATATGCTAATACAGGAAATATGCTAATACGGGAAATATGTTAATACAGGAAATATGCTAATACGGGAAATATGTTAATACGGGAAATATGTTAATACGGGAAATATGTTAATACGGGAAATATGCTAATATGGGAAATATGTTAATACAGGAAATATGCTAATACGGGAAATATGTTAATACGGGAAATATGTTAATACGGGAAATATGTTAATACGGGAAATATGCTAATACGGGAAATATGTTAATACGGGAAATATGCTAATATGGGAAATATGTTAATACAGGAAATATGCTAATATGGGAAATATGTTAATACGGGAAATATGCTAATAGGGAAATATGCTAATACGGGTAATATGTTAATACGGGAAATATGCTAATACGGGAAATATGCTAATACGGGTAATATGCTAATATGGGAAATATGCTAATACGGGAAATATGCTAATACGGGAAATATGTTAATACGGGAAATATGTTAATACAGGAAATATGCTAATACGGGAAATATGTTAATACAGGAAATATGCTAATATGGGAAATATGTTAATACAGGAAATATGTTAATACGGGAAATATGTTAATACGGGAAATATGCTAATATGGGAAATATGTTAATACAGGAAATATGCTAATATGGGAAATATGTTAATACGGGAAATATGCTAATAGGGAAATATGCTAATACGGGTAATATGCTAATATGGGAAACATGCTACTATGGGAAATATGCTACTATGGGAAATATGCTAATACTGGAAATATGCTACTATGTAAATATGCTAATACGGGAAATATGCTACTATGGGAAACATGCTACTATGTAAATATGCTAATACGGGAAATATGCTAATACGGGAAATATGCTACTATGTAAATATGCTAATAGGGGAAATATGCTACTATGGGAAACATGCTACTATGGGAAATATGCTTCTATGGGAAATATGCTAATACTGGAAATATGCTACTATGTAAATATGCTAATACGGGAAATTTGGTACTATGGGAAATATGCTAACACGGGACAGTTCGTCAGCGGTCGTGGGCAGAGCATGAGCTATATGACATCATATTGCTCAGAAAATCCAAACGGCTTGATTATTGAGTGTTTTGGCTTTTTGAGGACAAAAAAAAATGAGTGAATGGATTTTTTTCATTGTATGGTGGTTGTCCACACACTGCGAAGACACATTTATATGCAAACACCATATAAAAGGGAATTTTGCATCCGATGACCTCTTTAAAGGTGATATATTATGTCCCTTTTCACAAGATGTAATAGGCCTATGAATCTATGGTGTCCCTAGAATGTGTGTGTGAAATTTCAGCTTAAAATTCCCCGCAGATCGTTTATATTAACGTCTGCACCGTGTGCAACGACACTTTCCAGGTGCGGGTTATTTGGGATTTAGACGTGTTAAAGTCAGCATTAAACATTAGTTACGATCGTCTTCATTTCTCTATAGTGTTGTACATCCGAGTGAAACGCTTCTGGAACAAGAACAAATGTGGGCGGGGCTTGATTTTGTCTGTGGGGAAGTTGTGGTTTTCTATTGGTGCATCTCATGTGATTGACAGGTTATAGCCCCGCCCTCGTAATCAGAGAAGAAATGCTTATAGCTTGTATATTTTTGCAAACATTTGGAAAAAAAAATATAAGAAAAAATACAATTAAAATTAATTTGAAATGAAACGGTTTTTATATTTTATATTTATTTAAAATAATAAAATAAAATAATTTTAATTAATATTTCAGGATAAGGTACTTTAAAATCGTTTTTTAACCATATTAAAATTATACAATACTAAACAAAAATATTATAATTTCTGGTAACATGCAATGTAATGTTTTATTATTATTACTATTATTTTATTATTAAATAATATTTTTATACTTGAAGGTACACAATACTTTTTTATATTTTTATTTATCTGTTATTTTTATTTAGTTTTTAATGTCTATTTATTGAATTATTATTAATTTATTTGGTTCTTTTTAGTCGTTTTTTTATTTAATTTTATAACTTTGCGGGGTGTTTTATTTATTTATTTATTTATTTATTTTAAGTATTATTATCAGCCAATATCAGATACGATTTACGATTTTATTTATTTTTATGACTTTTTCAGGTCTAGAAATCACACTTTTGAAATCCCCCTCATGCATTGTCTACGTTCTCCAAAACCCTGGAACATAAAATAAAAGACCAAAATAAAAATGTCAGTCGTAGAGGTTACAAATTAAAATAAGGAGCATGATGTAATCTGGATTCTTAGATGGTTTAGCTGTTTTTTGGTTTCATTTTAAATAATTTTAAGTCATCTTTCGGCCACAGAAGCATCTGAGATGCAGGACCTCGACTCTGTCAACTTCAGTTTGCAGCTTCGACCTGTTTAATAATTAATGTTCGATAAACATAAGCAGACTGTGGCTGTTTGAGAGCTTGTCCTGTCAATCTCAGCACAGGAGTTTACTGTACAGGATTTACTATTAAAACCGGCTCGCAGGACTTGCATTTAAAGGTTAGCGTTTCCACCAGAACATTTCAAAGCTGCAGAAAATGTCAGATTATATATTATCTTTCCCTCGATGCATCGCGCGTATGCTAATCCGGGAGCTCTTTCCAGAGACGTCCTGTAAGAGGAACGTTTACACACAAACTTGAGTTCAACTTGTCAGTTTTATGTCTAATGCAGGTTTGTGTTAAAAATGCATTAAATAATACGCTGGTTTTCAGTGTATTTTGGTACTTCGTAAACATATATATATATACACTAAAAGGCAAAAGTTTTAGATCGGTGAGATTTTTAATGTTTTTAAAAGAAGTCTCTTCTGCTCACCGAGGCTGTGTTTATTTGATAAAAAATACAGTAAAAATTGTGAAATATTATTCCAGTGTAAATCAGCTGTTTTCTATGTGAATATACAGTAAAGTATAATTTATTCCTGTAATCAAAGCTGAATTTTTAGCATCATGATCCTTCAGAAATCATTCTGATATGATGATTTGATGCTCAAGAAACATTTATGATTATTATCAGTGTTGAAAACATTTTCATTTTCAGAATTCTTTGATGAATAGAAAGTTCAAAAGAACAGCATTTATTTGAAATAGAATCTTTTGTAACATTAAACACTACCGTTCAAAAGTTATTGCTCAGTACGAAGTTTTATTTGATTTTTTGGGGGGGGAATAAATAAATTAAATTAATACTTTTATTCATCAAGGACGCATTAAACTGATCAAAAGTTACAGAATCTTTTGGAACATTATAAATGTCTTTACTATTTCAAAATAAATGTAGAAAATGTAGAATAAATGTGTGTGTGTGCTTCTTCAAAACATTAATGAAGCCTCATTCTTTCTGCTAACTCAGTTTCTTGAAGTGTGTGTGTGTGTGTGTGTGTGTGTGTGTGTGTGTGTGTGTGTGTGTGTGTGTGTGTGTGTGTGTGTGTGTGTGTGTGTGTGTGTGTGTGTGTGTGTGTGTGTGTCAGGTGGCGTGGTGTTGCACAGGAGTGTGTTTGCTGCTCGTCGATGACTTCGTGAGATGCGGCTCGGATCAGATGCTGCTCGTGTTCCCGGACCAGAATCCTCCGGGAGATCTGCTCAGAAACTTCACGCTCACCGATCTGTGCGCCGTCACTTATTCTGTGCGTCAACGGTTTCATTCTTAAGCTTTTCATTCATAACACAACATTTATATTGCACATCCCAAAGAGTTTGATCGAATGCTCTGACATTTATTAACCCTTGTGGGAAATTTGGAAATTTTTGTCTTCTTCAGTTTTGTTTTGTTTTTGATAATTTTGCCTGTGTTAATGCAAACTGCATAAAGTTTGGCACAGGTGTGTATGTTTATAGGAATGTTACTATTTCACCCCCATTTCCTTTAATAAATCTATTTTGCACTAGAAACACAAAATAGTTCCACTCAGGACCTTAAATACAAAAAATGTCCCCATTGAAACCCATTAAAAATGCTATTTTTAATCCCAGGGCCATTTAACTATAAAATGATGCAATCTTTGTTAATAGGCTTTCATTCTGTTGGCAATTTAATTGTTAATTTCTTTTTTTACCAGATGGTGTCTGTCAACAGTTTCATTCTTAAGCTTTTGCTTCATAACGCATCGAATCGAATGCTCTGACGTTTATTAAAGTCCCCCTGTAGTTGATCATTTTATCCCTTAAAACTCATCTTTAATCACCAAAATGACATATTTAAAAGTTTTTTCCTTGAAAATAAATTTCTTCATGCCTTAAAATATCTTGAATGTAATTCGACACCTTTGCCTCATTTATTATGCGTGGTTATATGTATATGCAAATTAGCCCCGCCTCCACTCACTCACTCACTCACTCAGAGATCCACTCGTTGACGATCACACGTTGATCTGATTGGTTACAAGGTAGTTTGTGACGTCAGAAACACCAGCGATTTCAAACCGTGTTTTTGAGACTGTCTTTGGTTCACTGCAGTTTTAAGGAGAAAATACTCAGCAATGCTGTCGACTTATGAATTTACACATGGTTTGTCTTAAAGCATATTAAAAACACCACATAGACACATAAACAACATTTAAAAACTGGATTTTCACCACAGGAGGACTTTATTCCAATTTATAATTTTGCAATCATGATAATGAACATTCTGAACAATTAAAAAACTTCCATGAACAATGTATAAATAATGTTTTAACATGAGAACATTATTTAAGCCCAGAAAACTGAAGGAACATTCTAATAATTTTACTGGAAGAATGTTTGTTCATAACTTTGACAGAACATGAATCAGAATGTGTTATTAAACGACTGCTCTCTATGAAATCATTATTTCGCAGCAATATATGTGCAATCAAACACAAAAACAGGCAATTATGTGACTTTCTGACTCATTTTGTGTCACAAATTAACAATGAGATAAAGTACAAGAAACTGACATTAGAGTTAAATGCATTCTATGAAATAAATGAATCTGCTGTGTGTTAAAACTGTAAATGCTCTGCAGTGCGGGCGATCAGACGGTGCCGTCCTGAACACATCAGACACAGCGCAGGAGAACTTTCTCCTCACGCTTCAAGCGTTAGAGTCCAGACTGCAGGTAAGTTAACTCTACTGACCAAATAAAGCTTCAATGGGGTTCTGGATACAACTCTAGGCTTTAGACTCGATTTTAAAGAACCCTTTCTATACAAGGATACATTTTCCTAGTGATGAAGTATGTTTACGAACTCTTTAATTCATAAAATTGAATTAAAACCAAATTAATTGAAACTAAACCCATAAAATGGTGGGAACCAATAAAAGGCTTTTTCTTATAGACTCTTAATGAGTTTACTTTCTTCTAAAAATAGACATAAAAAATTGCTCAAGCAACCGGTATGCAGTTATTTCACATAATTTGTTAATTTTCCCTAACATTCTTTTAGTATCATAGTTTTTATTAATATTTGTGGCAACACTTAACAGTAAGGTTTCTTTAATTAACATGAAATACGATATTTCTACAGCCTTTATTAATCTTAATGTTAATTTAAACATTTAGTTTTAAGATCCAAAGTTGTACCTGTTATTAGTTAATGCACTGTGAGCTAATGTGAACATGAGCATTTTTATTATATAACATTATCAAAGGTTAATAAACGCTGTAAAACTATATTGATCATTGTTAGGTAATGCATTAACTAATGTTAACAAATGAGAACTTCACAAAAAGTTTGTGTAACTTTACAAATGGAACTTGTAAAGTTAGCATAGTTTGTATTAAAAAAAACTTTTTATTTTATTGTTGTGTTTTTGCCATTTTATTAGGTTTTGTCTTTTAATGTCTATAGTTTTAGTCATTTTTATGTTAGTAATTTTAGAACATCGAGTTAAACTGAATGAAAATTAAAAAATGTTTAAATGGCAACTAGCTGATTAAGCTGAAATAAAATAATTATTTTTTTCCCATATTTTATTTTATCTGTTAAAGTTTATTATTTTTTTATTCAACAATAATAACCCGGTTCAAAAGATCCAAAAAGAACACAGTAATTAAAATGCATATCTCAATTTTTAAAAACTAAATAAAATGTTTAAAAACTAAGTAAAATTGCTTTGTTTGTATATTCCAAGTCATGTGATGATTTGACGCACATGTGACCTGTCGTCGTGTTCACGTGTGATTTTTTTTTTTTTTTGCATGCTTTTTATGATGATTTTAGACTAACAAATTACCATTGTGTCTTTTCTTTATGCAAAGCATCATATGACTTCAGAAATATAGTGCACAAATCATGTGCACTTTCGGTGCTTTTTCTCCATTCCTTCAATACGAAGTGCATAACTGTAAATGCATTTTAATTTGTTTTTAGATATGCATTGAGATATAACTCTCAAATGTCTTCCTCTCTGCTGTTGTTATTGGTTTGTTCTGACTTCAGAGCGGCATGAACTTCCTTGAAGACCTTCAGAGCGACGTGGAGGTCAAAGACAGACTCATACTACAGTCATTAGTGGCCTTGACTGACCTGGTATCAGGAAGAGAACATGTGATATTCCCTCCAGAACAGGTTCTTCAACTTTCATAGTAAAATGGATTAAAGAGGACCTGTTAGAAAGTGTTTTCAGGCTCTACTAGAACAGGTTTTCCTGCTTGAATGTTGATTATTTTCCTCATATTCCCCATTGTTGCGGCTCCTCTCTTCCCAGTCTGTCAGTAACGCTCTTGTTTACTTCCTGTCTCTATGAAGCCCCTCCTTCTGAAAAGCACACTGTGCTCTGATTGGTCGGCTGGAGCAGTGTGTTGTGATTGGTCGAGCGCTTCGAGTGTGTTTGGGAAATGTCCCGCCCCTTACCATAACCGCCAGTTTAACACACTACTAACTTACTCAACCAGGCCCCGCCCCTTTATTCTGCGCATGAATTATTATAATGAGGAATATTGTGACGTGTTCGTTCCCGGAAGAAACTCAAGATACAATGGGTGCGTTTCAGGAGTTCAGAAACACTGACGCTGATATAGGGAAGAACTCACTTTTTAATGCTCAAACAGCAACACTACACAGATTAAAACGTTAAAAATCGTAACAAGACCCCTTTAACCCTTTAAGCGTCACCCCTCCTTTTTTGAATAGACATGAAAATGCACATTCCAAACTTAATGGTTATAATTCCAGAATGCTTTGGAATATAGATGTATGTTTTAAAGAAGACATTAGGCAGATTTTTGTAGAAGTTAAATAAATTAAGAAAGTGAAATGGAAAAAAAGTTATAGAAGTTTGAGTTTCTGAAAATGTACAATGTAAAAATTTAATTATTCATATTTTATAAGAAATATATATTTTCAAAACATGTTGGCCTCCAAAACTGCAAGAAAACCAATCGAAGCCAAAAATCTGAACAAGTTGGGTTTCAAATTTAAGGTTGATATCTCATAAAATGAGCTTTCTGTGAGTGTGTGTGTGTGGGCGCAGTAACACACTCTTCCACTAGGAACTCCAGACTCCATTACTGCCCATATAAGGGCGCCTTCATTTCCATATGTGGTTGAGTGATCTGAACCATTACTTCAACAATTTTCATACAATTTATGAAGTAGACTTAACATATTCATACTAAAAGCTTAAAAACTAAAATTTTGCTTTCTGAAAAAATGAAGAAGAAAAAATTTTGGTTCTGGAAGGTCGTGATGTTTGATGCACCATTGAACAACAGAGACAGTGAAGGTTCTGGAAAGAGACTTTGTTTCTTGTTGTAATGGAGGTACTTTTTCATGCTCAAACAGCAACATTACACACTAAAGAAAGATGAACATGGGAAAAAAGCAGAATAGGTCCTCTTTTAAAAGTGCTGAAATTTAAAGTCAAGGTTTGAACACACTTTTTAGATCCGGTTTGACTGTGATTCTGCCGCAGGAAGGGCTCGTTTCTCTGTGGGATGACGATGATGATGCTGGAGATGAAGAGCTTGATGTCTTGGATGTCTTGGATGATGGGATGGACACTGAATGTGCTGAAGCTCTTCTGAAAGTGGACAGAGTTTGGCAGAGAGTCATTGGACAGAGTTTGATCGTCGGTGTCGTTCTGAAACCCACGGATAACACGTATGTCTTTAGAAATCCATCCTAAGAATAATAAAGGCGTTTTCTAAAATGAATTTCACTAAAGGATGAATCAGATTGGAACTTTTTTGTTATTTACACTACTGTATAAAAGTTTGGGGTCAGTAAGATTTTATTTATGTTTTTCAAAGTCTGCTCAATAAGGCTGCAATTATTTGATCAGAAATACAGTAAAAATTGTGACATTTTATTCCAATTTAAAACAGCTGTTTCTATGTGAATATACAGTAAAGTGAATTTATTCCTGTGTTCAAAGCTGAATTTATTTGATCAAAAATACAGTAAAAATTTAGAAATTTTATTCCAATTTAAAACAGCTGTTTCTATGTGAATATACAGTAAAGTGAATTTATTCCTGTGTTCAAAGCTGAATTTATTTGATCAAAAATACAGTAAAAATTGTGATATTTTATTTCAATTTAAAACAGCTATTTCTATGTGAATATACAGTAAAGTGTAATTTATTCCTGTGATCAAAGCTGAATTTATTTGATCAAAAATACAGTAAAAATTTAGAAATATTTTTATTCCAATTTAAAACAGCTGATTCTATGTGAATATACAGTAAAGGGTAATTTATTCCTGTGTTCAAAGCTGAATTTATTTGATCAAAAATACAGTAAAAATTGTGACATTTTATTTCAATTTAAAACAGCTGTTTCTATGTGAATATACAGTAAAGTGAATTTATTCCTGTGATCAAAGCTGAATTTATTTGATCAAAAATACAGTAAAAATTGTGACATTTTATTCCAATTTCAAACAGCTGTTTCTATGTGAATATACAGTAAAGTGTAATTTATTCCTGTGATCAAAGCTGAATTTATTTGATCAAAAATACAGTAAAAATTTAGAAATTTTATTCCAATTTAAAACAGCTGTTTCTATGTGAATATACAGTAAAGTGAATTTATTCCTGTGATCAAAGCTGAATTTATTTGATTAAAAATACAGTAAAAATTTAGAAATTTTATTCCAATTTAAAACAGCTGTTTCTATGTGAATATACAGTAAAGTGTAATTTATTCCTGTGATCAAAGCTTAAATTATTTGATCAAAAATACAGTAAAAATTGTGACATTTTATTCCAATTTAAAACAGCTGTTTCTATGTGAATATACAGTAAAGTGTAATTTATTCCTGTGATCAAAGCTTAAATTATTTGATAAAAAATACAGTAAAAATTTTGACATTTTATTCCAATTTAAAACAGCTGTTTCTATGTGAATATATAGTAAAGTGTAATTTATTCCTGTGATCAAAGCTGAATTTTCAGCATCATTACTCCAGTCTTCAGTGTCACATGATCCTTCAGAAATCACTATTATATGCCGATAATCTGATAAATTGAGGATTTGCAGATTAAATGCATCAATGTCAAGACATATAATAACAGCTGTGTCTCTTCCTGCAGGTCTGTAATGAATATGAGCGTTTCCGTCGTGGATTCTCCCGTTATAAACACTAAGATCCTGCAGTTCCCGGAGTCAGATGTGTGTGTTGCTCATGGCCCGTTTGATGAGGAGAAGAAGATCAGACGCTCTGATTGTCCCGTATCAACACTTGCTCTGGTCGCCGTCACTGATTTGGCTCCTTTATTAACCTCGGGCTGCGTCAAATGTCCCATCATGCTCCATTACAGCACTAAAGAATCATCCGGGTCTTCTCGGGTTTCTCAGTTCTGCGGGGAAATATCAGTGGATCTCAAAGATATTTCCATGGGGAAGTTTCATCCACGTCTGTTACGGGACAGCAAACTCAACACAGGTCAGATCCTTAGAGGAGGGGTTCACAATTTCCTGATAATTTACTTCCACGTCATCGAAGATGTTCACGTCTTTCTTTCTTCAGTGGGAAAGAAATGAAGGTTTTTGAGGAAAACACTCCAGGATTTTCTCCATATAGTGACTTCAATGGAGTCCAACGGGTCGAAGGTCCAAATGTGAGTTTCAGTGCAGCTTCAAAGTCTCGACACGATCCAGCCGAGGAATAAGAGTCTGATCTAGACAAACCAGCGACATTTATAACTAAATAAACATTTATATACTTTTAACCACTAATGCTGGTCTTGCACGAGCTGTGATGCGACACACATTACATAATCAGGGTGAAAGGTCAAGCGTGACATAGGCGTAAGAACAGATCTAGTGTTTACAAAGAGAACGTGCAAAGACTAAGACAAACGCCAGACAAAAGTATATAAATGTTTATTTAGTTATAAATGTGCGCTGGTTTGTCTAGATCAGACTCTTATTCCTCGGCTGGATCGTGTCGAGACTTTGAAGCTGCACTGAAACTCACATTTGGACCTTCGACCCGTTGGACTCCATTGAAGTCACTATATGGAGAAAACCCTGGAGTGTTTTCCTCAAAAACCTTCATTTCTTTCCCACTGAAGAAAGAAAGACATGAACATCTTGGATGACGGAGAGTAAATTATCAGGAAATTCTAATTCTGAAGTGAACTAAAACTTAATTTCAGTTTCATAATTGAAGTGTTAAATAGGTTTTCAGAACGCCAGGATCACTGATGTTTTAATAAAGGGTTCAAGCAAAGCTGGTATTCACAATGCAGATGCATAAACATGTGTCTGTATATCTGTGCAGTTTCTAGGATAAAGACCGAAATATAAATAATCAGTTCATAGTAATAAAAACTAAATAATCATTTAAATCTACTGAAAAAACATGAGGACACATGACTACTTTAAATATATATGTACCGTATGTACACGTAACATCTTGTGACTGGCATTCATTTACAGTCCACCGAAAATATGGATAAAATGGCATTTTTACATTTACACTGAACACTGATGTTTGTTTTTTACTGACCCTAAAAGTTTGATTAAACCATCAAAATATGCGGAAAATATTTTATATATTTTAAACGTATTAAATATGAGGGAAGAAAAAAACACTAAAGTTGGCTAAAGTATTTATTTGAAAACATTATTTGGCAAAAAATTACATATTTAAAAGTTTTTTCCTTGAAAATAAATTTCTTCATGTCTTAAAATATCTTGAATGTAACTCGACACCCTTGGCTCATTTAGTATGCGCGGTTCTATGAATATGCAAATGAGCCCCGCCTCCACTCACTCATTCAGAGATCCACTCGTTGACGATCACACTTTGATCTGATTGGTTACAAGGTAGTTTGTGACGTCAGAAAAACCAGCGATTTCAAACCGTGTTTTTGAGACTGTCTTTGGTTCACTGCAGTTTTAAGGAGAAAATACTCAGCAATGCTGTCGACTTATGAATTTACACATGATTTGTGTTAAAGCGTATTAAAAACACCACATAGACATATAAACAACATTTAAAAACTGTTTTTTAACATATTTCAACTCAGATCAATATTTCGTGTCTAATTATTTACTTACGTAGCAAATATCTGTGTAATAAGCGGATAATGTACATCCAGCCAGTTGTTATCTCAGAATAAACCCCTTCAGGTGTGTGTGTGTGTGTGTGTGTGTGTGTGTGTTCTCTCAGAATAAACCCCTTCAGGTGTGTGTGTGTGTGTGTTATCTCAGAATAAACCCCTTCAGGTGTGTGTGTGTGTGTGTGTGTGTGTCTGTGTGTTATCTCAGAATAAACCCCTTCAGGTGTGTGTGTGTGTGTCTGTGTGTTATCTCAGAATAAACCCCTTCAGGTGTGTGTTTGTGTGTGTTCTCTCAGAATAAATCCCTTCAGGTGTGTGTGTGTGTGTGTGTGTGTGTTATCTCAGAATAAATCCCTTCAGGTGTGTGTGTGTGTGTTATCTCAGAATAAATCCCTTCAGGTGTGTGTGTGTGTGTGTGTGTGTTATCTCAGAATAAACCCCTTCAGGTGTGTGTGTGTGTGTGTGTTCTCTCAGAATAAACCCCTTCAGGTGTGTGTGTGGTTTTCTCTCAGAATAAACCCATTCAGGTGTGTGTGTGTGTGTGTTCTCTCAGAATAAACCCCTTCAGGTGTGTGTGTGGTTTTCTCTCAGAATAAAACCCTTCAGGTGTGTGTTTGTGTGTGTGTGTGTTCTCTCAGAATAAACCCCTTCAGGTGTGCGTATGTGTGTGTGTGTGCGTTATCTCAGAATAAACCCCTTCAGGTGTGTGTGTGTGTGTGTTCTCTCAGAATAAACCCCTTCAGGTGTGTGTGTGGTTTTCTCTCAGAATAAACCCCTTCAGGTGTGTGTGTGTGTGTGTGTGTGTTCTCTCAGAATAAACCCCTTCAGGTGTGTGTGTGTGTGTGTGTGTGTGTGTGTGTGTGTTCTCTCAGAATAAACCCCTTCAGGTGTGTGTGTGTGTGTGTGTGTTCTCTCAGAATAAACCCCTTCAGGTGTGTGTGTGTGTGTTCTCTCAGAATAAACCCCTTCAGGTGTGTGTGTGTGTGTTCTCTCAGAATAAACCCCTTCAGGTGTGTGTGTGTGTGTTCTCTCAGAATAAACCCCTTCAGGTGTGTGTGTGTGTGTGTGTGTTCTCTCAGAATAAACCCCTTTCGGTTGTGTGTGTGTGTTCTCTCAGAATAAACCCCTTCAGGTGTGTGTGTGTGTGTGTGTGTGTTCTCTCAGAATAAACCCCTTCAGGTGTGTGTGTGTGTGTGTTCTCTCAGAATAAACCCCTTCAGGTGTGTGTGTGTGTGTGTTCTCTCAGAATAAACCCCTTCAGGTGTGTGTGTGTGTGTGTGTGTGTTCTCTCAGAATAAACCCCTTCAGGTGTGTGTATGTGTTCTCTCAGAATAAACCCCTTCAGGTGTGTGTGTGTGTGTGTGTTCTCTCAGAATAAACCCCTTTCGGTTGTGTGTGTGTGTGTTCTCTCAGAATAAACCCCTTCAGGTGTGTGTGTGTGTGTGTGTGTGTGTGTGTTCAGACGAGGCCAGAGAAGACCTGCTCAGTCTGATTGCGCTGTTGGACTCCTGGTTGTTCCTGATCGAGTGTCCGGATCACACACTGGCGGATGTTCAGGGGTTTCTCCACGAGTCGCTGTGTGTGTCGGTGCTGGACGTGGACCGGCGGATCATCGCTGACCCCAATGACCTCAGGCTCTTCCAATGGGACCAGAGATCCCCGTTCCAGGCGCTGTTGAGCGTCCACTGCATGTAATGACACACACACACAATAGCGCTGATGAAGTTGATGTAGTTTTGCCATATTTCCTCCATGTTCTCGAGCGGCTGCTTCTTCTCTCAGTGGATGTTTACATGCACAACTGTTTCAATCACACTGAATTCATTACGATTGATGAATCCGAACGTAGTGTTTACAATGCACGCTAACACTCTGTCCTAACTACAAGCGACGCGCGATAATAGGCGTCTTTTCCATGTCAGAGTTTAGTCCTAACCAGCGACAAAACACATGAACAAACCGATTTGTGATCATTTTATAGACATTTATATATTTAATCCACAATCCCATCGATGGTGGACCTCGTACGGATCAAATCCAAAGTTCAGTATTTTTCTCTTGGTATCTCTTTTCATGTGTTTTTGTATTACAAAAAATCAGTTAATATTGAATTTTATTCTGTTGCTTCACATGACTTCAGAAATGCACAAGCCACATATATTATATATTTATTTAACATATATATATGTGTGTGTTTATTTATTATTATAATTATAAAGTATTATTTTATATTGTATTAATAATATGTATATTTAATAATCATACTACTGTTTAATATTGTTAAATATATAATTTTAAACAAATTATAATATATTTCATACAAGATTATCAGTTCTATATACATCATACAATACTGAATTTTATTCTGTTACACAGACTTCAGAAATGCACACACACTATATATATATACATTCAGGTGAAACTCGAAAAATTAGAATATCGTGCAAAAGTTATAATTGTGATGATTATGGCGTACAGCTTATGAAAACCCCAAATTCAAAATCTCAGAAAATTTGAATATTACATTAAATCAATAAAAAAAGGATTTTAAATACAGAAATGTCGGCCCTCTGAAAAGCATAATCATGCATATGTATATAGTTATATATACTAAATATATTAGTTTCACCTTTTCATTTGAATTACTGAAATACATGAACTGTTGCACGATATTCAAATTTTTCGAGTTTCACCTGTATATGTGTGTGGAATCGTGACAATCGTTATCTCTGTAAAGCGGCTTTGAAACACTCTGTTGTAAAAAGCGCTGTATAAATATAGATGACTCGACTCCACAGGGACGACCTGCGTTTGCTGCAGTTCCTGCACTCGCTGTGTGACTTCCTGCCTGCGTCGCATCATATCCTGTTTCTGGAGACCCGGAGGTCACGCGGACCCGGGCCGGATCTGGGCCGGACTCTGGAGACGGAGATCAACACTGTAATACAGGATCTGTCGTTAGTGCTCCAGTTTGGAGAGAGAGGAACGACGGGACTGGAGGAATCAGACACCGAATCCTCAGAGCCGCTCCAGAGACGGAGGGAGGCGTGGCTTAGGGAGCGGGGGCGGAGCCACACGAGGATCCGCCCCCTGGTGGACGGCTCCGCCTACAGCAGACTCGTGGAGCGGATGATTGACAGGCAGCTGGACGCTGATGAAGTCGCTCTGACGGAAGCGGCTCGTCTGTAGGTAAACGCACATTTTGAAAACGTTTAAAGTTTTTAAAAAAAATTATTTGTAAAATGACAATTTTGTAAATGACAAATCGCGAATCTCTGAAGACGATGACGTCATGCTCATGCGTGTTACGTGTACAGTCTATAGTGTTTCATCGCCATCTACTGGTCTGGCAGCAGAACACAGCGTTTTCTGAAAAAACTTTTACAAATTTACATTTGTAGTTGAATTATTCCTTTTAAAACAGCTTGGTAATGATGCAGGTAAAGATCAGAAATAACCCATGTTACTTTGCATTTCTCTAGGAAGGAGATGAAGTGATTATTCTCCGTATGTTTCAGCTCGGTGTCGGTCCAGATCGAGCTCGAGTCTTCATGATTCTCCAGCGCTTCACGGCTCTAAAACTTCTGTGACATTTCCACTGAACACACTTGAGCTTTTCAACACGACCCAGGCAGTCCTGCAGGGACACACGTGATGAAACATGTTCAGATCATCCATTACTGTCCTTTACCTACAGGAAATATTTATGTTTACAATAAATAAATAAATAGTTGGATGCAAAAGCTTTTTGTTTTCCACTGAAGACCTTATACATGTAATCAAAGTTGTAAAGAAAGCAAATATTATTGGACTACGTTTTACCAAAATATACTGTTTTATTCTTTCTACTTCAAAATGTCTCATTTTATTCATTGTTGCATATTTACATATATAAATACACGTGTGTGTGTGTGTAATATACACACATATAAACGTATAAACACACACACACGTACATACATGCACGGACCTATATATTCACACACACATACATATACAGGTCCTTCTCAAACAATTAGCATATTGTGATAAAGTTCATTATTTTCCATAATGTAATGATAAAAATTAAACCTTCATATATTTTAGATTCATTGCACACCAACTGAAATATTTCAGGTCCTTTATTGTTTTAATACTGATGATTTTGGCATACAGCTCATGAAAACCCAAAATTCCTATCTCAAAAAATTAGCATATCATGAAAAGGGTCTCTAAACGAGCTATTAACCTAATCATCTGAATCAACTAATTAACTCTAAACACCTGCAAAAGATTCCTGAGGCTTTTAAAAACTCCCAGCCTGTTTCATTACTCAAAACCGCAATCATGGGTAAGACTGCCGACCTGACTGCTGTCCAGAAGGCCATCATTGACACCCTCAAGCAAGAGGGTAAGACACAGAAAGACATTTCTGAACAAATAGGCTGTTCCCAGAGTGCTGTATCAAGGCACCTCAGTGGGAAGTGTGTGGGAAGGAAAAAGTGTGGCAAAAAACGCTGCACAACGAGAAGAGGTGACCGAAGCAGCACTGGACTGTTGCTCAGTGGTCCAAAGTACTTTTTTCGGATGAATGCAAATTTTGCATGTCATTCGGAAATCAAGGTGCCAGAGTCTGGAGGAAGACTGGGGAGAAGGAAATGCCAAAATGCCTGAAGTCCAGTGCTGCTTCTCTGTAGCCCAGGTCAGGCGCTTCTGCCGCTGTTTCTGGTTCAAAAGTGGCTTGACCTGGGGAATGCGGCACCTGTAGCCCATTTCCTGCACACGCCTGTGCACGGTGGCTCTGGATGTTTCTACTCCAGACTCAGTCCACTGCTTCCGCAGGTCCCCCAAGGTCTGCAATCGGTCCTTCTCCACAATCTTCCTCAGGGTCCGGTCACCTCTTCTCGTTGTGCAGCGTTTTTTGCCACACTTTTTCCTTCCCACAGACTTCCCACTGAGGTGCCTTGATACAGCACTCTGGGAACAGCCTATTTGTTCAGAAGTTTCTTTCTGTGTCTTACCCTCTTGCTTGAGGGTGTCAATGATGGCCTTCTGGACAGCAGTCAGGTCGGCAGTCTTACCCATGATTGCGGTTTTGAGTAATGAAACAGGCTGGGAGTTTTTAAAAGCCTCAGGAATCTTTTGCAGGTGTTTAGAGTTAATTAGTTGATTCAGATGATTAGGTTAATAGCTTGTTTAGAGACCCTTTTCATGATATGCTAATTTTTTGAGATAGGAATTTTGGGTTTTCATGAGCTGTATGCCAAAATCATCAGTATTAAAACAATAAAAGACCTGAAATATTTCAGTTGGTGTGCAATGAATCTAAAATATATGAAGGTTTAATTTTTATCATTACATTATGGAAAATAATGAACTTTATCACAATATGCTAATTTTTTTAGAAGGACCTGTATATATATATATAGATACATGCACACCTATATATATATATATATACAAACACATGTACATGCATACACACACCTATGTATTATACTATGTATACACCTACAACTATGTATACACCTACATACACACCTATATATTCATACACAAACCTATACTGTATAAACATACACACTAACACACATATGTACATGCATACACATACAGATAGATATATACAAATTAACACATACATGTGTATATATATATATACACACATATAAATACACACATATATACATATTGTAAAGCATTACTGTTAAATGCAAATGGTTCTGACTGCAAATGATTCTGGCAAATGTCAGTTTGTTAGGTGCTACTTTGAGTTGATTGCATCAAATATTTCATTATTTTCTGTGTTTGTTTACTGTTGCTATTTCTGTCAAGTAATCACCCCCATGATGTGATGTTTAATAACAGTCCACATGCGTTTGACTTAATCTGTGCACTTCATTTCATCTGCCAGACTCTCTGACACGACAAGATAAACCGTGTTTTCAGACAGACCAGAGCAAATATTCATAACAATCATCCACTTCAAGTGTCCTCGCCGCTGCCCGTGTTACCATGGAAACCAGCATCCGTCTCCGTCTGGAGATCGTGTCTGGGATCCGTCAGAATGGTGAGTGTGACGGCCTTGGAATATTTCTGTTTTTTGAAGAATTTCTTTGTTGCATTTATTAGTTGAAAAACCAGCATTTTCACTGTAATAAGTTTTAGTTTGACTATTTAAAGACTATTAATTAAAAACATTTTATATATATAAAAAAAAATCGTATTGACCCCAAACTTTTGAACGGTAGTGTATATATATATATAAACTACCGTTCAAAAGTTTGGGGTCAATACGATTTATTTTTTAAAAATGTAAGAAATGAATACTGTTCTTCAGAAAGGACGCATTAAATTGATCAAAAGTGACAGTAAAGACATTTATAATAATGCAAAATATTTATTTTTTAATTAAATGCTTTTCTCTTAAACTTTCAAAGAATCCTGAAAAAAATTAATCACGGTTTGCCAAAAATATTAAGCAGCACAACTAATTCATATTATAGTGATTTCTGAAGGATCATGTGACACTGAAGACTGGAGTAATGATGCTGAAAATTCAGCTTTGATCACAGGAATAAATTACATTTTATTATATATTCACATAGAAACAACTGATTTACATTATAATAATATTTCATAATATTACTGGGTTTGTTTTGTATTTTTAATCAAATAAATACTGCATTGGTGAGCAGAAGTGACTTCTTTTAAAAACATTAAAAAAAAATCTTACCGACCCCAAACATTTGAAGGGCAGTGTATATACATAAAAAAGTCAAGTCACCTTCATTTATAAAGCGCTTTTAAAGTAACACCAGGTAGCTTTTCAACCTTCATAATATATTTCCAAGTCTCTTGTGATGGTGCATCGACTTACAAGGTTGAATGACACGTCTGCCATAGCCTGACGGGGTCTGTAGCGTTTTTAATCGTACTTTTAAACTTCGGGTTTCGGGTAGTAACCGCCGAACAAAGAGAACTACAAAACTCGACTGCTTTACGGCATATACGTCACTTCCAGCACCACCGCCACTTCCTTAAAATCGCAGGGCTGTCAAGTGTCACGCATTGGGCGTGACAGTCACTCATTTCGGTCTTTTGTCACGCTCTCCCGCCACACATTGTATTTCTCACGCTGAAAAACTATTTGTAATATATTTAATATGCCGCAGCGCCCAAAACTCTGGCCGCGCCGCTCTCACTGTGGAACAGGCATGAATTCAAGCGCGTCTCCTCTGGTG